>NW_009259531.1:3781192-3793223 GCF_000687185.1 Egretta garzetta | reverse complement strand
ATTCCTGTGAGCAAATATTCAGGAGTATTTTCAGTACATTTTTAGCAAACTGTGCCGCCATTCAGGTGGCTCTGGATAACTATCCTTAATCTGTAATGAGGTGCCTTATTCTATGAATTTGGCTAGGTTTTTCTGAAAAAAATACAACTCTTGTTTATCAGATTGTTACAGTAGTGAATTTAGCTTAAAGGTTACATATTATACAGTGTGCATCATATAGTAATGGTTGTACAAAATTGTGGTTTTTAATCAATCTGCTGTGATGATATGACAGACGTATGAGTTTTCCTGGGTATTAATGACCTCTGTTACTCTGTTACCAAACCTAGCTTGAAGATAAGACCATACGTCTTCAGATGTCTACCTAATCTGCACAATGTCTTACATGTAATCTTTTGCTGCATATGACCTTTAGAACAGAGGGTATGGCTCTGAACATTGGTAATGCCAAATAGTGCTTTAATAAGCAGAAAGTAAATATGACTTCTTTTCATTGGTAACACTACCCGAAACCATAGGTGTGCCATATATCCAACTTTATCCTTGTCCTTATATTACTTTATTTTGACAACATTGAAGAATTTATGTCCTGCAGTTCTTAAAGTGTTTCCTGGGGGAAGGCTGCGGGATCAAGAGACACCAGATTGGACCCATAAACTCAAATTCTTTTCAGTCATTAAAGAAGAAAATTGCTAGATATTTGTCACTGATAAGATGACAACAGTATTTCTTGTCTCCCACAATTCAAAAATATTCTTACGCAAGTGAATAATGCTGCTTCTTGCTTAGTCAATAACTGGATTATGTGATGGTTATCTCCTTATCAACTGAGCTGAGCTTCTCAGTATTTTGCATGCAAAACTAGATCATAATTTAAATACATGTGCTCATATTTTCTGGCCCTGATTTTCAATATTGTTGCCCTACCTTACATTAGTGACACTGTTCCTCTCAAGGAAGGGGTGTTCAAGCATAGATGGGACAGTATAGTGCTGAGTCGTGGCCTTCATTGGGAAACAGTACTATTTTCTATTTGGTCTGTTTCAAGAAAGCCTTTTGAACAAAATATGTTATGGAGTTATTTGACCAAAAGAAGGGTATTTGTAAGTGTTGTAAATGCTACTGAATTGAAGCTTGCTTTTATGGTTAGAACTAAACCACAGTATTTAATGAAACTACAGGGAAGGCAAGGCTATGCAGCAACACTGAACAAATATAGTAAGCTAGGAAATAAATAATATGATTTGACATATGGTCTCTAGTTTTTTCTTAGTTTGAAGTGGATGTTTTCCATTTCAGAGCAAAATTAGAATACAGAAGAACAACAGCTATATAGGGAGCTGCTATGAGATTAATGCAAAATTATTTGCAGAAAATGATAAACGTTATTTTGCAAGACTGCTGTGGCTGGCATTCTAACTGAAGGGTTCTCAAACCTGGTAATACTACCTGCTGCAAATAATCAGCTGGCAGCCTAAAGTCACTCTGGGTTAAGTACAAAGCTCTCTGAAATCAGTGGAAGTATTCCCTGATTTTGGCTTTCAATCTGTTTAAGGCAGTTCAAATCTATATGTTTTCTTATACCTTTTCACTTCAACATTTTTTTGCCATCTTTCAGTTCACAATGTATTTATAATACGTGTACTTTCTGAATTTATATTTCATGGGAATTTTTAAAGCTATGCTTGTTTTTATTCCAAAATAGAATGTTAACAAAACTTATGAATGTTGGAAGTTCTCGGAAGGTGCAGAGCAGTTCTGGTTGAATTTCCATGGCAGTGATTCAGCAAAACACTTACAAACTGACTTGATTTAAAGCGCATACCTAAATTGGAGCTCAACATAAAATACCAGAAATACAGTCCCAAAGCACAGAAACTCTTCTGGAAACTGGAATCCTTCTGCTTTTAGTTCCTGGACCAATAAGATTTCATCCTGCGTTCACTGTTGCTTTTAATGTTACTTTTGAAAGGCAAACACAAGCACAGTTTACACAGCTGTATAAAGTCCAAACCCAATCCCATTCTGTTTTGCTGTACAGCAGATATCTTGGGAGGTTCCTTTTGCTAAAATTGCAGTAAGGACGACTGTTTCAAGATTTGGGTTGGTTGCTGTGTCCACACAAGACTATTCATCATTAATAAATGACTGAAGATAAAAAGATAGCTTAGTACTTATTCCAGCTGCAGTTAGAGTAAAATAGTATTCTGAAGCAGTAACAAAAGAATAGGCTGTCTTACCTGTAACAGTTGTTGTCAAACTTATTGTAACTGGCAAATGCAATTAAAACGCCAAACCCAGCTCCTAAGGAGTAAAATATCTGAGTAGCTGCATCAATCCATACCTGCGTAATAACATCAACATTCTCAGTGTCAGTTTAGTCCAAAAGATACATCAGGAAAATTCAAGAGTGTACAAGAGAACTGGCTTTTGAAAAATTATCACCATTCATGCTTATGGGAGCGTAAGTGCTCCTCAGCACCCATGAGATGCCACATGGAGCACAGTCATGGTCTGGAATGGCTTAACCCAAAATGGTAAGGGCCAAAGAAGTGGGTGAGTTCTCAGTGCATGCACACTGCTACCACAGTGGGGTGTACTGCTTGGATCTGTACTTTTGAGCTTTTACTGACTACTGAAATGATTACATGATTTTTCTCCCAGGTGACAGAAATATACTTCCAATAGTTCTTATTCCAAGTTAGTTTGGAATGTACAGCCAGAAAACTAAAAATAATTAATGGTTTGAGAGTCACAGGACATTTTCTTTCCCATGAGAGAGCTTCCTTCATGGGACTGTTAGTATACTTTATATGATGCTTTCTTGTTTCAGAAGCTGAAGCATGACTGATACGCTGTGAACAGAGCCATGCAGGTTATCCGTTACCTTTCCCACTTAGCTGGAGATGGAGTTATTCCTGTGATAGCCATTAAATTTCAGTTTAGATGCAGCTTGGTCATTTTAAGACTTGTCCATGAGGGAAAACGTGGTTTTTAGTGCTATCAAATTTTCTAAAGTGACCCTCCAGCCCACCATCCACTCAAGATGTGCAGACAGCAGTCAGGAACAATGCCAGAGTGCTGGTCTCCTGAATCAGAAGCCTGAAAATAGTCTACCCTGGTAAATGAGGGTTTCGCTTATTCAGTTGTTACACAGAGATATTTAAACAAGCATCTTCAACAAGGGTATTTTTTTCATTATGAAATCATTGGAGCGAATAATACTCAACATTTCTCAAAGTGAGATCTGCAGCGTTTGAGTAAATCTGCCAGGTGCTCAAGACTGTGAAAAGCACTGGATTTAATCTCCATCCATCTCTACAAAATTAGATCCAATGTATCTATTCAGCTGCAGCTTTCTAGCAGATCTAAGCAGCTTATGAGCTCCATCTGCATTGGGGTTTTAATGCTAAGCTTCCACGATGGCCCAGTGGAAAGAAAGAGAGTGCCTTATCTCATCTTAACATGATATATGACAGCACTTATGCTAGTGATCTATTTTTTTTCAACATAGATGATAGATGCTTTCAACTACTGCCTCCTGAAGACTGTGACCCATTTATTGAACTCTGGATTTATAGAGAAACTTAATTTTATGAATTGTTGAGAGTTAGTTACTTGAAAGATAATATGAAGAACAATCTATGATGTGTTTATTGCAAACCAGTGGATAGGTGGATATGATTTTTCTCAAAGTGCAGTTCATACAGTGCTTTTGGGTATCATGGATTTCTCTTACTACATAGCAAAACAATCTTGTAAAATTAATTCCTTGCTCATTTCCTTTATATACCTAGTTACATCTTAATGTTCTATCTCCACACAAAGGTTGAGATCAAATAGGGTTGTACTCTCTCAGGAATGCTTATGTGGATAAGAGTGCAAAAGGAGGAATGCAAAGCCTCCTATAGTTTTTCTTGGTTTTTAAAACTTGCCATAATTTGACTTGTTAATGAAGTTCCTGTTTTTTTAAATAAATTTTGCTTAAACTATGACTAGACCTGCATGCTGCCACCATAAGGCACTTGGGTTTAGTGGTTCTCTAGTTCTTTTGTGTCTTCCCAGTGGACCTGTACTCATTATTCTTCCCCTTTCTTATTATTCAAGTGCAATTAAGCGTCTGCTTAAGTCCTATTGTTTGAAATAAGAGGTTAGCACTTCCTACCTACTGAAGGAGTTATGTGTGTGCTTAAGTACATGTTGAGTAAGAGTCTTGGCTCATAGTAGCTGATTAGGAAACAAATTGAGAAGATCAAGGTTAAAGGAAAAAAAGAGTAGAAACCAGACATGCCTTTAGAACTAAGATTAAATGCAAAGCATTCCCTTTGTTACAACAAAGCAGGATGTGAAACAGGCAGCGGGGCTGGTTCTTCTGCAGTTTACGCTCATGTTCTCTGTTCACTTCAGCTGAATGGCTTCTGACTGATGCGCAGTCTAATCTATTTTATGGTAGGATATTGTTTTTATAGGCATTAAAAATAAAAAAAAGAGAAACATTTTACAGGAGGCAGTCATCAATCTTTCCAGCTTTCTTCATGGTTTTTATGCCATTATAACCTCTGTGAATATTCTTTGCTGTGTATGTGGATTTAAAGAATTACTGTGCTGTGTGGAGAGGAAACATTGTGTGCACCCCCAGATGTTACATAAGCTTCAGGAAACTTGTTAAGGTGTATGAAAGCACGAGTGTCTTCTCATGTCTGATTTAACACCGATTCCTGTAGCAGAAGTGTAGCTGCTGTTTTACGCAGATGATTAATGTATCCATTTGTGCAGTGGGGATGAGTATTATGGCTTTAAAGCTTCTGGACGTTCAGCAAGGAATGTAGGAATTGGTCTACTTAAGAGGTTCTCAGGTGAATATTTATCTCTCCTTTTATAGAGACACCCTTTATGGATTCAGTATCCCTGAAAAGTGAGGTGTCTCAGAGCTTGCTCAGTGCTGTGCGGTATGTGCCCTATAAAATGAGGCAGACCTTGACACTGATCAGGATGCTCTAAGGTATTCTAGAAGAGCATTGGCAGAGCCCTCTGTAGGTCATTACTGTTTGTGACTTAGGATGTTTCTTTGTCAGATTCTTCACTTGGGAGAAAAAAAAATCATAAATCAGAAAGGTGCAGGGATGCATTGACATAGAACAGAGGAGGGGAGTCTATTCTTCAGAGCCGGAGGACAAAGATTAAACACATAACCCTGTTGCAGCAGCAGGTATCCCAGTCTCCAAGCAGAAGAAAGGCTGATGTGACAAAGCAGTTCATGAAACTTGTCCTTATAAATGATCTTTAGCCTTTTATTATTCTAGAGCAACCCTTTTTTGTCGTTGTCTGAAAAATTTAGTCTTTGAAACAAATAACTTTAGGGTCGTCCAGATAGCAGTTGCAGAAATACTATGCTAAGAAAGAGCAGTGCACAGAATATCCTTTGAAAAGCAGAAGGCAGCTATGATTATGGAGGCCTAGAAGATTCTGAACTGATGCAAGTTGGCACAGCTCCATAGACATCTAGTTGAACCTGTGGTGTTTTTTTCCAAACAGCACTTAAAAATATGTAAGAAAAATTTAAGCACCTCCTTTGTTCATCCTTGCATCTTTGTATTTATGTGTATGCATAAACATGAACTACTGAGGTGGCTACTGCCTTGGTGACAAAGGTGGATGAAGGTCCTGTATTTGAAGTTTGGTTTGATTATTCCAAAGTGGAGTGAGACGGGGTCTGGGTTCTGTTGATCACTTCTGTTGTTGAAGAAATGCCAGTTTCCAAATTTAGTATTACAAAACCAAGGAAGTATTGTTTTGCTAAGAGTATATGAATAGGTCTGTATTCTGTCTGTCTTTGCCTTTTTAATTATTCAGGAAAAATCAAGATAGGGTACATAGGAAATGTACAGTGCAACAATGTATAGACTACAGACATCTCTGAAAACTGCAAATTTTTGAGATGGTTAAATTTCTTCTAATAGAACTATGTCCTTGCTTTTCAGTTTTGTAACCGTTTGTATAGCCTTGTTGTGACCCATCCACAGAGATACTACCTTCTTATAAATGACTGATGATATTTTTAGAATAGCACAGTGGTAAGATCTATCTGTAGTCACCAGATCATCGTTCTTCGTAGGTCTGAAATGCTGGTGATATCATGAGTCAGTGACTATACTCGTAGATCTTGCTTTACAATGGATGAAATAAATCATAGTTCCAAGGTACTCCACAAATTTAGTTGGTTTGGATATGTTTAATGAGCATGTCTTGCAATGTTGTTAAATGATACGGGGAAACGTACATTACTTTCAATAGTAAGATAAGAATATCATGCTATTGAAAATCTCATTTGTATGAAGGACCATGATTAGGTGAGTTAGTCCTGACTTAGTATGTTTAGCAAGGTTTTCATAGACCAGGATTTTTGTTTACCAGGTTAATGTTTAACAACGTGATTCAAAAAGTAAAATTTTCTTCTAAAGTGAATTCTTAGCCTTTTGAGAATTAAATTCCTGCATGATTCAACTTTCATGTGTAAAGAATACCAGAGTACACAGGGTGCACAGTCAAAGCATGGACGTTAAGGGACTGCCACACCTGAAACTGGCCTCGTACAGTTTTTTTTTTGTGATCAGAACAGTATGGGTTCAAGCTGAGATGATAGTCCTGTTACGGAGAGTGTTGGAAAGTTAGACTGTCGGGGACGGTGGACTAGTGCTTATGCAAAAGCAGAAGTGTGGGTATATAATTTCAGAAATTAGCTCTAATATTTTCAGTTTTAATAACAGGGGCAACAGGTTTAATAATAACAAGGGAATAAAAGCAGAAGAGTATACTTACTGTGGCTTCTTTTAATCTTCTGAAATCTATGTGCAGGTATGCATTTATTCCATTGTATGCACCAGGCAGGGTTATTCCATGTATTAACAAGACAAATAATACAACATAAGGCAAAGTGGCTGTTATCCAAACAACCTGCAGACAACAGAGATCCCAAAGGTTAATCTGCTGCTACAGAAGATTGTGTGAAAAATACAGCTGGCACTTTCTTGGTTTTATCCATTCAGTTTGATAGAGAAGCTCTTTATAGGATGTCTTGAAGAAAAATGCTGTTATGTATCATGAGTCTTTACATATGTATGTTTACAGATACCAGTAGGAGACAGTTTTGACAAACAGAAGACTTGGGAGTGCTTATATGTTGCCAGTGTGTGTTAGACTGCTGATTAGCTATTCAGCTATATATTCGTTTACTAAACAAGTGCAGTCATTGCCTGATGTTAGGTGATACTTTCATGAAAATGTACAAAATGCTCGCAGATGTATCCAACCCTAGAATTTCTGTTGAGGTGTTTTCTGAGGGATGTCAAAGAGTAATTTTAAATTACTTTCATCAGATATTTCTCCTGTCATGGCATTTTGTATAATAAAACCAAGGCATCTTAAGCCATCAAAACATTAGTACTTTTGGCTAAGAACAGGAAGCACATTTAAGACAATTTAAAGTATTTAAAAATATTTTCTGGATGAGACCACTAATATTGAATGGAAAATTATGTGCTAATAAAATTTCCAGTCAGAACATCACACAAGCAAAGCTTGGAAATAAAGTAAAGGCTGAATCTGGATTGTATATTTCCACTGTACATATATGAATGCCTCTCAGATAGTTTGGTCCCCGAGGATCCCTCGGAAGCAGTGATTTAGTCTCTTGCTTTCTAAAATTAGGAGACTTATTAAAGGAGGCAAAGAACGTAGTTGAGATAGAAGGACAATATTAGCTCTACCTTTCCTGAAGTCTTCACGCCTTTCCACAGACTAAAGAAAAGAATGATTACCACCACCAAGAGGCAGAGGGAAAGTTGCCAGCGAGGCAAGCCAAGGTCATGGATTCCACGGCTTTCATGCAGGTGCAGAACTCCTCGCCTACATACCAGATACACAGAAACAAAGCGAAGTCACTGGGGTGGAAAAAAGTTTTTACATACCTCATCCTGTGGGCAGCAGAAATGGAGGCTGCACTGCAGTAGTAGCTGCCTTACTGATGTTGCTAGCAGTTAGTGAAATCTGTTTTGTGAACTCCTATCTTCCCACAATGCCTTTATGTTCTCTCTGGCCCATCAGTGTCTGTTTAGCACCATAGTGCCATAATGAAAGCACTCTCTTCTCTCTTTCTCTGGAAGTGTTTGGGGATTTTGGAAGTGTCATTTGTTGATTCTCGCTCGAATACTGAACAGATGCCCAGAGAATCTCCATCCTTGCAGATTTTAAAACTTCGCCAGTAATGGCCTTGAGCAGACTGGTTTACTTTTGAAGTTAGCCTTGCTATGGGTAAGGAGTTGTATTAGATGACCTTCGGAGATCTCTTTCAACCTAAATTATTCTTTGATTCTAGATAAGCAAACAGGTGGCTTCCTGCAACTTGGGCAGTTCCAAAGTTACTCTCAATTTCTTTTTGAATAGGCTGTTTGTGAGGCTGCAAAAAAGTGGTCAGATAGGAAAAGCAACAGTTGGTAAATTTAAATTGGATATAGTGCTCTCTGTTGTTCACTGAAATAGTAGAATGATAGCAGAGGAAATTCTGTTGCTTACCAGGGCAGGCTAATTCTTTTGACATCTACACAAGGAACTGGATTGAAGCATAGAAAAGAGCGTTTGTCCCCAGGACTGGTGATATCTACAGTTAGAGCTGTCAAAACACATTGTGTGCAACAGGCACAGGGATATGGGAGAGATTTTATAGTGGATCTCCCTGGCTTTAACTCAGTTCTATGCTATTGAAATGTCTTTCTGCTTTTTCAAATGTAAAAACTGCAGAAATATTTTCCTTTACTGAAAGCTGTATTTGCAAAGAGGAATGGCGCTGTGGCTGGAGCCCTGGATGAGAGGTGAATTGCAGAGCTAACTCCTGGTTCTGATATGGATCTACAGGATCCTGGCTCAGGGATTTGATTTCTTAGTGTTTCAGTGTTCATCCAGATAAAATGGTTATGACCTTCCTTGTCTCCTCTCTTTTCTCTATCACCTTTAATTTGCTATGCACTTCTTGGGTAAAATAGAAAGTTGATCTCTGTTGGCTTTTCTTAGCACTGTGACAGTACAAACAAATCAAATGGAAAGAAGCCCTTTTCACTGGAGGACCTTGACATGTTTTATGGAAGATAACTACATTTTAGAGAAACTGAAGTACTGAGAGATTTGCCCTGCCTGACTGCAGACATGTAGAGACTAAGTCCTGAGGAGTATGATTCCAGCTGTATTGGCTGCCTGCATACAGTCTCTTACTAGATAGATGGTGCTTCAGAATTAACCTTAAGCACTTGTCTTATCAAGTCAGAGATGAGTGAGATAGTTGAATAAGTTCCAAGATAGGGCAAACCTGTGTCAACTTAAATCGGGAAAACTGAAAGATACCTCTGTACTACTTAAGCTGTAGAAACATGCTGGGAAGACTAAGGCCCATTAGAACGATCCATCTACTAATAGGAAAGAGTTGCATACAATTCTCCTTTGGTTCCTAAAACATCAAGATATGATCAAGTAAGAATTTTAATAGTTCTGCTTCTGTAGTTTTTCATGTTTAATAAGAAATGCTGTATTTTTGGACTGGTTCTATGATTTATCCCAGGTTGGATAAAAGCTACTTCTAGAAAGCATCCTCCTAAATCAAGCAACTGATCTGTTTCTATTGCGTTGTAAGGTTAATAACAAGTGAGGCATTAAAAGGGTAGTGACCATGTGTTTGCGGCATGTATTTGAGAATGTTCCTATTTAGAAAGTATGAGGTGAGTTTAACTCTTATTATACAACATTATAGCTATATAATAATACAGCTGTTACCTGTGGAAACAGTAAAGCATAGAGGCAGACTTCCTGTTATCTCATCTAAAACTCTATCATGTTTAATTAAATGTAAATAAACAGGTAGGTCTCATTCAACTTCTGCTTAGTGTGAGTGAAAGCTACTTGTATTTCTGCTTATAAAGTATAATTTGCCAGAGGATCCACAGGTGTAAGTGAATCCGGGGCAGGCATGCCTGATCCCATTCTAAACTTACCAGACTGGGCAGTGGTAAGTGTAGCCAGGGAAAGCTTCACAAGCTTCTGATCTGAACATTTGTTGGGGGTTTTGGGAGGGTTTTGGCAATCTGTGCTATCACAGTTACACTGGTATTGCTATCAGAGCTGGATGTTGTAAAGAAAGTCCTTTGGATTATGTTGTGTAGATGTCTACTCATAAAAACTGAATCTGAATTTGTGTTCTTTGTGCCCATTTAACTTTTTATTCTTCTTGCCCAAATATTTTTCTGGATTTGTAAAGAAGCCTGCTTCCCCGTGTGTTTGCTTTCCAAGAAGCAGCTAGCAATGTGTCTGGAACGCTTGCCAGAACTGCCATTTCAAATGTGGGATTCCCAGGATTTTCAGGAGAATCTCCATTCCAAGAGTTCTGCTCCCTTAATCAGGGTAAGGGATCATAAAATAGGGAGACAAAAATACTTTGTAACCAGTCAAAACAGCTGTGTAACTGGGCAGCTAAGCAAGGAAATCTTCAGACAGCTGCTGTTTCGGAGCTGTAGTTTTGGCAGGTTTTGCTTCCTTTTCCTTTTTTCTTTTTTGTTTTTCTTTGTGACCTCTGAAGATAAGTCATAGAAGCTTTCCAAAAGATGCCCTTTTTGAGGGCTGCTGGGAAGCAGCTTGTGAATGTTTACCTATTATAAACTACACTTCTGTTCCAGCGGCACCATAAAGCATAAAAGATCTAGTGCTAGACTGTGATTTAGGTTAAGATGTGCTGACATCTGAAGAGGTGGAGGAGAGGAGCAGTGGCCAAAGTATTATAGACTAAACCTTCTTCATTTAAAGGATATAGCTCTGTAATGTTCTTTGAAAAGCAGTCACTTTTTTTTGGAGAAGGGTAAATTTGAAAAGAACCTTGCATTTATCATGTTCATCCAAGTTAGCATACATCAGTGATGCTATAGAAAATCCAGTTAGCTCAATTATGCCACAATTATTCTTGTTTCACATCAAGGAGTACTTACTCTGGGAGCAGCTGAAGCTGTTTTTAGCCTGTCTCTGCTAAGGTAGGTTGAGTGATGAATCCCTGGCTGGCTCCTTTAGATTATGCTCAGTCACTTCCCTTATACTGGCCACAAAGAGGAAAATGGGAAAGAAGACACTCCATTCGGAAGCTCTGAGGTCAAAACACCTGAATTTTCAGCCTGTTGATATTACAGCAGAATAATGCAACACAGCCAATATCCATTCCTGAACTAAGATTGCCTTCACTAGCTGCAGGACTGTCCCATTTCCCAATGCTATAAAGACACGTACAAGTCACAGACAAAATGGCATGAATTGATCTCTTTTTAAATCCCTAAGCCAGGGAACCAGAGGAGATACAGCACCAACTAGTATCAGCCTCTGATGTCTGTCCACTTCTTTAAATTATGTCCAAAGCTACTGAGAATGTCTTAAGTAAAAGTTTCTGAAAGTGATTCTTGTTTCATAAGTATAGAGTTATCCGTCCAATTCTGCTAACAAAATAAACTCTCATAATTCACAACTCTGAGTCAAAGAGGAAGGAAAAATCAGAGACAGTAAGACAACTAGGATTAGTATTTTTTCTGCTGATTGTTATTGAAAAAAGGATGAAAGTAGATGAGAAATAAGTGCAAAAAGGACAAGAAAATGTTATGGGGGAAAGATTGAGAATAAACATTAACAGATGTAGCTGTCAGAAAGTAGAACAGGGACCTATTGTATTATGCTGAGCAAGAGGAGCTAATAAATTGTTTAAGCTTTCTGATATTCTTATAGTCAGAGCTCTAGCAATATTTAGTTAGTACAGCGCCAAGAATCAAAGAACATGCACTAGAGATAAGACACTAACTTCTCTTTCATCAGGGATTTGTGCAAAGGAGCCTGATTTATGCTGACTGCTTTCCATGTAAGGGAGTGTAAATTACATTTGCAATGACTTTGAGACTATACATCACTGTAAATATGGGTCCCAAGAGTCTTTCTGCCTATCTGCAAGAGGGGCAGGACT
>NW_009259531.1:3746381-3781071 GCF_000687185.1 Egretta garzetta | reverse complement strand
TGTGAAGGGATTTCAGATTGAACCTGCGTTCAGAGATTCTGGTTTCTCTCTTTGGGAGATTTCTTCTGGTCCTCTCCTTCCCCGTGCTCTCTGCTGGGAAGATTCCCCTAGTCACCCAGTAACTCCGGCACAAGTTCTTGCCTTCCACAGTGCATTCAGCTAAAGGGAAATAGTTCACCTCTGTTAAAACTGGCAAACAGCAATTCATTTGCTGGTACCACTGTTTTCTGTTTTGTCTTTGTGCAGCACTTGGGTCCTCTTTAATTTGGTATCAGATCGCAAAGAGCCAACGGGAAGCCCCGCTGTTTGGTATTCACACATAAACTCTACTAAAGGCAGATTATTGAAGAGGCAGGAGGGCAGCTGCTCAGTGGGACTCAGTAAATGAAGGATCCAGTATTCATTCTAGTAATAGGTAATGTTGGAACCAATAAATTCTTCTCTGTGCTTAGTGTTCCCATCTGTAGAACAAGGATTGTTACAAACCTTTGCTTTGTCTTGACTCCAAGCAATTCAGAACATACTCTTTATGGAAGAGGTGAGTATTTGAGTATAAACAGGGAACCAAAGCAAAAGAAGAAGAAATGCCAAGGATCATGATCTGAAAATTACTCTGTATCTTGTTCACTCCAAAACATTTAATCCGTAGCCAGAAAACAGGCGGTAAGAGTTTTAGGTGTAGAATTCTCCTAGACTTTTTTGTCAGACTGGTTCTTTCCAAGGACTTCCTAAGGAGTCTTTTGTATTATTCGTCCCTAGGGACATTTACACAATTGTATTTTGGAAATTTAGAAGGTTTTGTACAGCAGATCAAGTTAAAGGTCTTGGAGCAGGCCTTGTTTTTCCAATCCCAAATCAATTATAATTTTAGGTTTCAATCCAAATATGATTACACAGCTCTACAGGCTCATTCTTTCTCCTTTTATTAAAGGCAAAAGTTACTTGCCTAAATCTGATGTGACCAATAGAAGAGTGTCATTGGCCTAAACAATTTTTAGATGTGTATATCAGGTTTGTTCAGATTGCAAAAATGTCACCAACAAAAGTATTTGTTAGTTAACGTATTAAGTAGTTCTAAAAACTTCCGAGTACTTTTAAAAGTTAGTAGTCACTTTTATGGGATCAAACCCAAATGGCTTGCATAGAGTAAGTATCAGCAAATTGGCTAAGATATAAATAAATATGGTCCTGGTCTCCTGAGCTCTGTTCCCCATTTTGGTAGTTAGACTATTTTTTAATGATTTAAAACGTAATGCAAATTGTAGATTGAAGATGCTAAAAGGACTGTCAGTGTATACAGTGTGCAATCTATAGAAATTAAATTACATACTCAATTTAGAAGGCAATTTGAAGGATGATAATTGTACTCAATTAGAAGGCTCTCCTACCTGCATCTCTTGTGTTATATATTTGGGCAACCATAGTTCAGTTGTCATTGCTGCCAGTCTCCCTCAGAGTATAAAATACAGCTGGTTCTTTTATCCATGGAAGGTTAGGTTACCTGCTTTAAGCAGCTGTAGATGGAGTTCTTCTTACACAGAGTTTGCCAGGCTCCAGGTATTTTTACTTCAGGTACAGCACTGCTCAAATTCAGCTGTACTGTTTCCACAGCACTTTGCATCTACAAGGCGTATATCCACACCTGTGTGGGGCAGAGCTTGTGGTACAAACCCATGCAGATTGAACATCAGTGTCTCCTCTCTGTAATTCTGGGGCTAGGGGTGCAGTGTGGGGGTAGCAGAGTGGCTCCAAATTGAGTCAGCAAAGTGCAACAGGGTTAGCCTGGCTCAGACCCAGCCCTGCCATGCATACAGCTGCTGGCTGATGCTTGGATGCCTCTGGGTGCTTTGGAAAGAGCTCTGGGTATGGCATCACCGCAATGCAGAAGGCTAGCCTGGCTTTGGGAGAGTGCTCTCCTACAGCCAAGAACATAGGAGAGCGGTGCCGAGGCATCTGATGTGCAGTGCTACATGTGCTCTGGGTACCTTTTCCCCACCCTGGAGCGCTGGGCAGACCTCAGAGGCACGCCAGGGGCTCTGCAGCAGCCAGCTTGGGTTCAGCTGGACGTACTCACTCCAGCTCTCTTGGATACTGCATTGTCTTTTGCCAACACCTTGGTTGTCTGGGTTTTTCTGTTTCTCAAGATATTTCAGCTCCCTCTTGTGTTGGAGAACAGAGATACGTAGTGGACTTAAAGCTACATTTTGGGAATCACTCACAGAAAGATAATTTACCAGTGGCACCCTGGTTGGCATATTTATTATTTGTACTAAATGAAATGGTATTTCTTTTTGAATCATGGTAATCCTGAAATTATACATGGCCACTAGGACTAAACCCTTCATTCACTGAGAATGTTTATCTCAACTCAAAGTCTTTACCCAGCTTAATTCTCCCATTAACTTAGTAATTTTGACCTGCCTCACTATTTGTGCTCGTACTTCAGCACATTTCAAGTCTGCAAAGCACTCTGAAAAAGAGATTTTCAGTGAATACTGAACTCCTGAAAAAAGTTTATTGTTTGAGGCTACATGGCAAAGCAGTTAGAGCACATGTGCTCCCCACTGCTCCAGCCCTTGGTCAACAAGTTAAATGGGGCTTCAGTCAGTGTTCTCAATGGGCCATGCACTGCCCTAGGCAGGAGGGTCATGGAAGACCCCCAGCCTCTCCAAAGAAGCTGTTGAACTTTCATTAAGCTTTACTGATTTCACAAGAGCTGCATGGAAAGACATACAGTTGCCAGAAGAAAGCCAACCATGGGAACAGGCCCGTGCACCACAAACCGAGGACCGTTGACACATTTAAACAAATGAATGCTCACTTTATGGTTTGACATCTGTTGTCATGCTGGGTCCTCTACACAGTGAGGTTAGTTTGTAACCTTTTGATGGATTAGCAACCTTTGGATGAGCAAATACTTCCCCTATAGGAAGCAACACTTAAAACACTAGTGGTGATACTATGGCAGTGCAGTGTCATAGAGAACATTCGATGAAAAACGGGTGAATACAAATAAATGGATGCTGTGTGCGATACCCTCTTTGGCTTTGCCTTGAGCAATATGTGCAGGTGGAGATGTTCCACAGAGAAAGGCTCTGCTTCTGCTTGCCAGGATTTCAAATGCAAGGTAATATAGGGGAGGTACTGCCGCACTGACCTCAGCTGCTGTCATTACTGCTCGGAGCCTAGTACCACTACCAAACTACATAGGTTTCTGCAGGTAAACATAAGCAGTTAGAATTCCTCCTACAACTCAACTTAGCACAAAGCAAGCCACTTGCCTGCAGCATAATGTGCAGCTCTTGACATTTGTAATATCTCATAAACCCTCCCCACTCCCTCCAAATTTAAATTGGCAAAGTGGTCATTCTTCCAGTCTTCTGGACTTGCTGCATAAGGGTGTATTGCGGTTTAGGAATCGTTTCCATAAAGCTGTCCAAAGCCTAAAAACATGTGTACACACTTACATGGATTGGCTTCCACTATACTTGCATTTAATTTCTTTTCTCCTTGTGTACATAAATGAACTGTCAACAATGTGAAAATGTGAACATATGTGAAAAGTAAATTTCAAAGCTGTGCATGTAAGTATTTGTGGAATACCTGGTTTTATTTTATGCACATATTTACTTGTACCAGAAATTTCTGTGCACTGAGTCAAAAAGAGAAAGATTGAGTTACTTGGTTGAGCCCAAAAAAGTCAACACAGTCAGAAAGTAAATATACATTGTGTAGGGATGCAAATATGTAAGTCTCAGAGTATGGATGTGTAACCAATGCACCTAAACACTTCCTAAGTATGCCTGTGCAGTTAATATAAAATTGATTTCTAAAGCAGCTTGCTTATTGCTATTTTAGCAATGTGGCCAAAAAGTTCCCACGTAAAGTATTTAATAAGGTACCTGATTCTAAGCCCACTGAAATCAGGCATTCTTCTGTTACATTCAGGGGATTTTCTAGGGGTGAAGGTACAGAACCCAGCTAGAATTATTGTCAGTCTTTGATTGCATGATCTCTATGAAGGTAAACAGATGACTGCTACTCAACTTCAAACCTGTCAGAAACATCTGACAACTTCCTTTTCAATTAGGATGCAAAAGATGAGTAAGTCTAGATGCCTGGAGAGATTCTTAATTTCTTGTTGCTTACAAACTCTCAAATTAATTTATAAGGTATAGTGTTGCATGAAGAAATCTCCTAAAGAAGCTTCAGATGTATTCAGTGGAGGTGTATTGTCCAGGAAAGTTGTGTATCATTGAGAATTGCTGATCATGTTTAGCATGAGCTTGGAGTCTTTTCTTACCAGATGTGATGAGCAGAATATAGGGCTATCCACTCCTATTAGTTCTTCTTGTCTGATTGAGTTTTGTAAGCAGAACTGCTTATGCCTACTTTTGAAATGATGTTTTGTCTCTTTTGGGAGAGGTTGCTTGGCAACTGTTTTATGGGGATGGGTTCCTGCAACTTCCTTTGGAGCAGGTAGTGTTGATCACTTCGTTGACGTGCCACTGAACTATGTGGGCCTTTTGGTCTGTGGTATTTCCTGTGAAGATCTGTACCCCAAAGCACAAACCTATTGGTCCATAAAAGTTACCTTTGCTGTATAGCATGAGGGTTTTTTCAGGATATTCTTGGTTCACACATTCCTCATAAATTCATGTTCATAAATACAGACATAGACTGCCGTGACTAAACATTGCCTTTATTCCTTGTTCTTAGGTAGCTTTTTGCAATTACTCACATCTGGGCAGACTTATGAATTCTGTGAATTTCCTTTACTATATCTGGCATGAAAATTTCCCTGTAAAAATGTGGTTTATTTCTTATGCAGAAATTACAGTCCTGAGAAAAAGTACTATCAGGAAAATAGCTGTAGCTCAATGCATTTGTCAACAATTTTGCTGTTTTGTTGAAAAAATTGGCAGGATTTGTTCCTACAACAGATCTTGTTTTTTACAGGCACAGCACCTCATGAGAAGAAAGTGCTTTTGTTCCTCCAAACTGGTATTTTTTAATTGTCAGCATAAATGAAAACAAGATGGTAACAAACTTTTCCCAGACACAAGAGTGGAGAGAACAAATATAAAGTATGCCTGTATTCAGATAAAGTATTTAAATAGGAGTGATATGGAGTAAATAGGAGAACTTTTTTTGCAGTGATGCACTTGTGTTCTTCCAAAAAAATGTTTATAATGAATTATTTTCACATATGTTGAGAGGATAGAAGGTCCTCTGCATTTTGTGTGTTTAATTCCAAACCACTGAAGAAAGAAATAAGTAAAGTAATATGCATCTCCAAAGAAATGTGGAATTGACATTTTATTCCTAACTGGATTTTTCTTATTACTGACTATTACTAGCAGAAGGGCACCAGTTGTTATCAGATTTTGGAGTGCTTGCTTTGCTAAGTTTGCAATGTACAAATAGTTTATAATTGATTTTAACCATCTCTAACGTCAGTGGCACCTTGGCCTGAGTTAAGCCCGAATGACTGAAACCAGACTTAGTAAAATGAAAAACTCTAGAAAGCCTAAGTATAGAACCACTTGAACCTGAATTATTGCCCAACTCTTAAGGCTTGAAAACAAAAGCCAAATACGTTTGTCAAAGTCAGCCTGTCACTGCCTTGGCTTAGAAATTGCAATTTGAAGTGATTTCTTCCAAGTCTGAGGCTTAGAGATTTCTCCCTGCTTTCCCTCCCTGCCAAACACCGGACAGCTGAAAGATTTGGCCTAGATTCTTAGCAAGTTTTCCCTTCTCTCGCTCAACATGAGTGGTGAGAATCAGCATATTTCTGTTGCACTTAGAGGTGCCTTTCTTGAAGTATTAGACGAACTGCCACATCGCAGTACTCCCACCTCTTCCTACAGTTTATTCCTATGCTGGCGGAGATGGAGACAGTCACCTCAGGCAGCTACATGGTTTTAGGAAATAATCTACTCTAAATTCATGGTCAGGGCTGCTTTGTGTGAGGGAATCATGCCCCAAAGAGAAGTGTGTGTTTCTCTTAAGGGTAAACACACCAGCTTTCTGCACATGGCCTACTTTGGAAGTACCTCTTTTCAGTCATTCTCCAGCTGCAAAATAGATGTTTGGGGTTTCTGGTCTCCCTGCTTCCAGTTCAGCCTGCCCACCAGAAGACAAAAGTCTGCATATGTTCTTGATATAAATATACAACCTAGAGAACCAAGTTCAAGCTGTACCACTTCCTGTGCAGTCTTGAGGCTGAACACTTAAGTGCTTGGGCATTTAGCATCCTTAACAAGTTTTCCACAAGCTGCAGTGGATCTTGTTATGCTGGTTACTGTGGTTGTAAACATGGCCCCAAATACTCCAGACTGGATGGTTTCCTGTATGCCTTGGTAGTACTGAGGAGAATAACAGAACTTATTTTAACCTCCACTGACAAACTCACCATCTTTCTATGATACTTTTACCGTGGGCACCAGTGTTATTGCTGTTTTCAACCCCTGTTTTAATAATGCTGTCATGCCTTGCGTTAGTGCAGAGGCTGGGCTTCCACAGGTGAAGTTTGAGTGGCATAGTTTGATTTCCCTCTGGTATAAAAGTAGCTGTGCTATTTCCTTGTTTCTCTGTATAACTGATCAAAACTCAAAATGTGAAATCTGCCGTATTAAATCTATTGCCCAAAAAGTATTTGTTTCTGTTATTGCTAATATCTGGCAACACTGGATAGCAGTACAAACCTTAAGAAAGTAAACATGATCATAGAAATTGGAACCCAGTGTCTTGATGATGCTGTTACTTAAAAGCTCTTACTCATCCACGGTATTATTGAGGAAGGATCAATTAGCTATCCAGTTGATAATTGAGGATTTCTGGCTGTAAGGAATAGACTGACGTGACACAAACTATTCTGTCAGGAACTGCAGTTCTCCTCTGGCAAAGATTTGTTGATTAAAAGTGACTAATGGCTATCTACCGGGAAGAATCGGCTGTGATTTCCTACACAAGCACTTGAGTCAAGTTCAGCAGTCATGCAAGCACTACTGCAATATGGTATAAGGACACCCAATATTCTTAAAGGAATATTCAGCCTTTACTTGAAGGGGTTTTCAGAGGGAATGCAGCCAGTCAAGACCCTTACTGGAACTATTGCTTAACAATATACTGTGTCCAAAAATGGTGCATCATTTTGTAAACTCATTATGCTGATGCAAATTTAACATTACACCATCACTTCTATTTCCTGACCCTGTTGCATATAATATGAAACTTTACAGTCAAAAGATGCAGCTCTCCCTCTTGTAAAAAGACCATGGGAATGAGTTAGGTTATTTAATATAAGAGGAGAAACACTGCTTTCTGAAGTAGGCTGTCTTTATTAGGTTGGATCTGAACACACTAAAATTTTGCACAAGTTTGGGTCCACACCTGAGCTTTACAGTTGGACTTGATGAGCTAATCCAAATACTGGATAAGTGAGCATAGTGCCCCTTGCGATTCCTTGTTTTTGCAGCTGAGGAAGCAGATGTTGTAAACTGTTACTTGAGTCTTTATTCTTCTCATTTTTGCAATATAATCTAGTTGCTAATAAGTACAGGGCCTAGGGACTTGATTACTGCCCCAAAATTCAGGGCTCAAAGCATGATGAAATGTCAAATTCCCTTTTTATTCTTACCTTCTGAAAACTGCACCTTGAATCTATTTCATGGCGAGGAAAGAACCCTAATATTTCAAGTTTCAGTGTACAGACAGAATCACAAATTGAGCTGTTCCCCAGATCAGTGGAACTAAATCAAAACATTGTGAATAGATCCTACAACTACCTCACCCACTACAAATTCAATCATACCCCAAGCGTGATGTGATAGCAGCAAATGCATAGAACCACTTAAAATCATAAAAGAGCAAAGCAAGAATATAGGGATTGTATTTTTCTCTACAAAGCCTTGAGCACAAGAAAATGATAAAGAAAACCTTTTTTTTAAAATGCTGTTCACATGAAAGTTCTGTAATGCAGTTCTTTGTTTGAAGATGCTGAATGTATTATTTCTTACAGTTCTCTTCAAAATCAGGTTCTTTAACTGACTACATGCGTATATAGCCTTTTGCTATAAATGATCTCTCTTTACATTTGAGTTATGGACACATCACATCGTGTCTTTGTAAGGGCAGTAGATTTCCTAGTGTCATTATTTGCCATTGTAGTGAGTTCCTTTGAACTCAACCGCCCTTATTGTTTTCAAAGCACCGAGTTTAGTTTACCGAAACCCCCGCCAGCAGTTTGTGTGTCACTGCTGATCTTTCACTGGGCTGTCTTGAGAGGAGAAATAGCAGCTACCAATGTTTTGGAGCTCGAAACACAGGCCTCAGGATGCCTGCTGTAGCCAGGCATGCTGTAACACACACTGGGTTATTTATGGTAACAGTGGTGTCCCTTTGTTTCTACGGGGTAGGACTCACTGCTCAGCAGGTGTGTGCCCTGATATCCTTCTATTCCCAACACAGAAATATTAATTGATTATTCAGATTAATTCAACAGCCGATTCAATTAGCCTGGTACCCACCCTTCTTTCTTTATCCTAATCAAATCCCATTTTCCCCAGGAGGTCCATAATGCAATTATTTATACACAGATTGATATCTTTGTTTTATAGTTCAGCTGTTAATTTATGTATCTTTTGGGTGTGATCCCAAGTGTTTGGTTTGAGTGTGCCTTTGCCTGTTTGGCCCATATTGCAGAATGCTCTTCTCCCTGCTCAGTGCTTCATCTCACTTCATTGAACTATTGAAGCAGCTGAGCAAACGGAGGTCTGCTCTGAGATATTTTGCAAGTGGAGAAACAGGACAAGTCTGTTGAACAAATGATTATTTTAAAGCCTTAAGGTCAGCTCAGTTTAGCATGCAGTTGTCTTTGTCAGAATATTGCTGTGTTTCCTTGCCCTGGCAAAGTTGGTGCAAATAGAAGTGGAACATCAGGGAAGTTTGGTGTCTTGTCCAATTCCATATTGCGCAGTGGAAAGTATTGCATTTGTACTGGAAAAAAAGAAGCTTGCAGAGGCAAGAGTCTTAATCATGTAGGAAAACAGATCAACGTTGCAACTGCATTTCAACGTTAGTCTTAGCTTAGCAACCAGCCCTAAAATAAACATATTTTACCTTCTGGAGGAAACACTCTTAGACATAGAATTTGAATAAATAGCAAAGTCAAGTCCACACTTACTCATAAAATTCAGCTGCAGGAGTGAGCTTGTACTTCGAGTATTTGGTACCATTGCCAAGCACTGATGCATTGAAGAGTTTGGGATCTGTACAGTTTGGGCTGTTCCAACTGTTGTCGCAGTTTGTCCAGGGGAGCTCAAATGTGAATGATGAAAATAGATAATACAGAGACCAAGCTATGATAACGTTGTAGTAGAAACCCACGTAAAGAGCTATGAGTATCACTGCATAGCCTACACCTAAAGACAAAGGAAAACTAGATTATACATTGCATTTTACATGCAACAGTATATGCAAACACTGTAGTTAAACTCAGCCATACATGGTTGCAAATTAATTTTAGATCTTCAGACCAATAAAAGGCATTTTTGACATTTACATATGCATGTGGACACGGTGTCACTGATGTTAAAACAAGAAATTGCATTAATGATTTTGGAAAATAACTGGCTTTTAGCAAATCCAGTTGTTTGCCAGGAAAAGAAATTAAGCAGTGCAATGTCAAAATTTGCTATTGTACAACTCTGTTGCTGATTTGCTTCCAATGCAGAAGATTGCAAGCCCATGTTAGGAGTGAAACTCGCTTCATCTTTGTAGTGTCAGAGTCTTTGGCAACTTTTCTTGGAAAAGTAGAGCTCAAAACCAAAGTGAAGTTTCCCTATGCCTCGCGCTCCCACCCTGACCTAGTTTGGAATGGACACCAATCCCTCTCCCGTTTCTCTCCTGTTGTTACTCTGCAGATTGGCTTCCGTCAGCTTGCAACTAGGTCCAAAACATGCATGAAACAGTCTGTGCTGTTCCACTGAGGGGCTCAAGTGGTTCTTGGGCATGCCAGTAAATCTCAGTGAATATCAAGCTCGGGGCTAAACTGTGTGTGGACCTTCAAACTGTTTCATTATCTCCCCAGGATTACAGAATCCCCACAGTAAGCATTCTCTTTTGACTTTGAACATTTGTATTGTATTTTTGCATACTGTGAAGTGTGCTTTGGAGGGTGCCTTCAGCGAGAGAGCCCCAGAAAGTGCATGTCCTCCTCATGAAAATGGACATTATCCAATAGTTTGGGAGGAAGCTCTGGTAGTAATTAATGTCAGAGCAGAACAAAGGTTTGTTGCCAGAGTTGTTCAGGAAGCTTGCTTTACCTTGGCTTATATCATTCTTCCTTTGTTCTATGCAGCGTTGTTCTCTGAATCCTACCCCAAAGTTGTATCTATTACATATAACAGGTACAGCTACAGCTGGTTTATGACTACCCTCACTGTACTGTTACAGCACCTACGCGTAAACCTTTATTTCTCATTTTCTTCAGTTTTTTGGAGATACTGCCTTGGAGACCTATCAGTTGGAGATTATTAGGCTTTCATGTTTCTTGATAAAGCAAGGAAGTAGCACACACTTTGAGTATTAATCCTTGGTTTAACATCTGCATAAGGAACACATGCTGACCCTGAAGGAGTAGGCAGTTCAAAGACTCCTGCATGTACCAAAGTTACTCCTTACTCTTCAGGAGGCTTTTAATATATTGACCAGTTTGCTTATCCCTAACATTGGGGAAAAGATTGTGAAAGTAAAGATGAAACTGTGTCTTCAGATCTGTGGTGCTTAAATTAATCCAGTCCATTAACACTCAAACTCTAGCAATACATTGGGGGGGGGGGGCGGGGAGGGAATCACCCAAGGGTTAATTCTTAAATATTAATGTGAATGTTAAAATACTAAGTGCAAATACTATATGTTGCATTGAAATGAGATTATTTCTGTTTAAAAAAACTGTTCCTGAAATTCCTCCTTAGAGTTCATAGCAATAACATTCATAGCTAATAGTAGTACTATAGTGCTTTTCATTTAGAGAAGGAGTTATAAATTTGTGTAGACTCTGTACTTTTCATTTGAGTGAGAGTTTTGAGTTATCCCAGAAACAACTCTGCATTAGCAGTAAAATGTGTTTATATGTTATCAGAAGATTTGGTCAAAACTTTAAAAGTACTGATTTTATACTAGTGCTGAGGTGCAAATACAACTCAATGCTTATTACTTTCTGAGAATCAAATAACTTATGCTATTCTATATCCTAGTAATAAGAACACTTAAAAATCAACAGTAATGTATGTTTAGTCCACCTTGAAAATGTCAGCTTAAAAACACAGCTGGAATGTCAACAAGACTATACATGAAATAAATTCTGTTTTCTTTTCTCATCATCTTTTCAATCCTGAAGTCAACAGATAGAGTACCTCTGAGCACAGTGGTATTTGGCTCAAACACTTTGAGATCCTTAAGGTCTAAATTTGCAGTTAGGTTTTCAAAATCCTCATTGCCATCCAAAGGTATTAACTGATACCGGCAGGAACTTTGATTGAGCAAGGGTCTTGAGGTTCCTAGGTGCTGGGATGAATTTTGTCTCCCATTAAGGGATTATAGAACGGCTAGGTAAATCTATATGAATTAGTTTTAAAATTTTGGGGCACATATTTTATTGGCTTGCTTACTTATTTTTTATTATATCTCTAATTCTTCTGCGAGTTTTGGGTTTGACTGGTAAGAAAAAAACCTGCAATTTTCCTATTCTGCAGCACTAGCCTCCTTGAAGAGGAAAGCTGTATTCTGAGAAAGTCGGCTAACATTTACTCAGTGTAACCTATATGCGAGCACCGGATCCGCCAAGTTTGGATTGCTATTGTTAAGCTCCTCAGCTTTTGTCAGTCACGGGATGAACATGATCTGAATTTTAAGCTTCTAAGATCAGCTGAGCTTGAGTGGTTTCATTTCAGATAGCTCTGTGTTGAAAAGGCTTTTACATAGGATTTTAGATATAATCTGGTTTGGGTATAAGGGAAGTTACAATTTTTGCTGGTAAGCAATGCTTAAGAAAATTCTTGAGGCTCCTTATGAAATATTTTTCATGTACAAAAGCATATGGCTTCTTTTATCCAGGGAGATCCCTTTATCCCTGATCAATGCCAAACACCCTGATCGGTATCCAAACACCTAACCTGGGCTATTTCTTCCTTGCAGAATGATAGCAACTCGGTGCACAAGACAACACTCCACAGCCTTTTATTCAGTGATGCTGGAGAGTTAACCCTAGTGCAAAACACTCAATAGTAATAACAATGTTCAGGTTTTAATAAGTGCTTTTCATTGCTAGATTTGAAAACCACTTTACAAAGTCTATCAGAATCATTGCTCCTACTTCCTAGGCAGGAAAACTGAGGTACAGAGCCACAGATAACTTGTGTGATGTTACAAGTCTAGTGGCTGAACTACAGTCTCCACAGCTCCATTTTAGTGTCCTAGCCACTGTGGTACGCCGACTTTTGCAGAGGAAGCTCCATGCAATGAACTGAGTGGATCAGTGGGTATGTTAGTCACTGGGGGAGACAGGGCTGAACTGAACTGTGGATGAGTTTGGTATTTCTAAATATTTGCATTGCCTGCCTCCTAGAGGTACCCGGTTTCTCCCACTCCCCAATATGCAGGGGAAAGGGAGGACAGGGCTGAACTGCCGGGGCCCATTGCTCTCTGCTGCACTCCTCAGCAATAACCCTGAAGATGATTTCTATGGCTTTTCCCATTTTGTGCTCCACCTGTGATAACGAAAAGGCTTCTGACTTCAAGGGTTGGGGAAAGGTCAGCAAATATCAGGCTGTCTGTGGGAAGATGAGAGACCTTTACTTTGTGATCACGAGTGTGTGGCATCCTCACAGTGCTATTTAATTGAGCAGAGGGACACTTACCTTTGAAAACTGGACAGATTTTCCACACAGTGGCGGCCCCTTCTCGGTTATACTGTCCCAGTGCTAATTCCATATAGAACAGGGGCATTCCAGCAATGATTAGGAAGAGTATGTAGGGAATAAGAAAAGCACCTGGAAAAAGAATAATTAGACATTGTAGTCTATGTTTTGGTTACATTTTGCTTTCTCTATTGATTTTACTGGCTAAAGACAAAGCCACTGCCTTTGGGAAGTATAAAGGAAATATCAGGAAGAAAGAACCCATGTTCTCTTGTTCCTTTTCTGTATTTTTTTTAAGGTGTCTGAGACAGAACCCCTGAATAAAGATGTAGAGTATGGTTCCTATTTCTCCCTCATGCCCCCCTCCACTTTTTGGCTTCAAAGGGAATAAAAGGTATTCCCTGAAAATTAATCCCTAGCTGAAAACTAATCCCTAGCTGAAAAAAAAATTATGCAGAACACACTTGCGGAGGTAAAAAGGGAAAGGGACTACAAAAAAATGTAAGGTTTTTTTAGTGTAGTATGTGCAAAAGGGAGCATGGAGGCCAGCAACAGAAGAAAAAAAAAAAAAAGTTGTGCAAGTTCCTGTAAGTGCTGTTTAAATCACAGCACCGTCCTGGAAAACTTTACTTGACTGAGGATTCTCCTGTGAGTTCATACCCCAGAAACTGTCATCTATGGAAAAATCCTGATGTGTCAAGTGCTACTATCATAAAAAGTATTGCCAACTGAAATACAAAAGGATCTTCTAATGTAGATACTATCTGAAAAATTCTTAGCTATTTTATATGATCCAGGTCACAGAAAGAAGGCTCCCCCAACACATGGCTGCATATAATATTATAAAACCTTTAAAGTTGGTGTCATGTTTAATAACTGGATGTTCTGTCAGTCCTCTGCTTTGTAGTACCTGTAAAGTGTAGTTTTTATTTTATTGCATAGCTTACATGGTCCAGAACAGTTAAATTAATGTCAAATTTGTATACAAAATTATTAGATTGTTTTGATAAATAAGGAGTTGACAGTGATTAGATTGCTTTCATAAATAAGGAGCTGACAGAGTAACTATTCTGAACGACTGATTGCTCTCCTTAGGAGTTACCTATAAAAAAGAAACTAGATTGTGAAAATCAAGGTTAAATTGTTCAGCAAAAGAAAAAAACAGCAGCTGTCTTTTTCTCCCAATAGCAAGTAGTAGGATTTTTTGCAAACCTTTAAAAATCTGCTGTACTGGCTTAGTAATTTGAAAACTTCCTGTGCCAAAGGAAATAAGTTTGCACTGTTTCTGAGTATATAAACTGACAGAAGGTATGTGTAGTCTATAGAAGTATAAAAGCCTGACTGTAGCTATCTAACACATGCCAGTAAGCAGTGAACTGTGTATTTACAAAGTACTTCTGAAAGTACTGTTGTGCTTTTAAAAGTCTGAATAGTTGTTGCTCCTTTACCGCTCATGTTTGCTTTCCACAGATATTACTAGTGTGAGCTGCCTACCACGGCTCTTCAGAGAGGGAATTCTCCAGAATAACTGGAGAACAAGAATGGAAAACCAAAGTGTTCTCTTAGTCATACAGCAAATCTACTTCTAAAAGTAACATGCCGTAACATAATGGTAAGGACAATGTATTGAGCATTCAGTCATCACTCTAGGCATTTGAAAGCTGAAATCTTGCAATGAAACAGAGAGACAAGGTATATCAATAGAAATAAAGGATAGCTTAAAGCTTTGAGAATGTATCCTAAAAGCTGAAATATATTGCTTGTATCACTTTGGGGGCAAGAATCTTCTTATTCATGATGTTTATATGGAGTGTAGCGTGAATGCAACCTGCAGTTACATTCTACAGTACCAGTGATACATGTTTTAATAATATTTCAGAGTTGTTCATAAGCTGCTTTCTATGACTGTCATGTTGAACTCTCGTATGTTTGAATATTGTAAAGAAAAAACATTTGTATTCAACAAATACTTCATAACCTGCAGTTCTGAGCTGTGTTCAATGTTGAAACATACTCTGCTAAATCAGTCTGAGATATTACATATTGCTTTCACTATATCTAGTATCTACAAAAATTATTTTAGGTGGTTTTACTGTCAGATTTCTTGTAAGTGACAGCCTTTGAAGTGCCATACTTGTCTTGCTTCGATAGCATTACAGTGTGCGGAGCTGACTCACAAACCTAGCTTTTATTTGGGAGGTGTGGGGTTTGCACAGAGTGCTGTTTGATTAACTTTAATGCCAAGAGACAGTGGAAAACATGATGACACAAATTGAATGGGGAAATTCGTGTTTGAGAAAATTAATCCTGGACGTGCATAGTGGACATACATATGAAATGCTAGTTTAAAATACGTGTTCCCTAAGTATGACTAATACCATGATGAACTGTGAAGTGTACTGTACTTAGGCATACTTGCCTAAGCGTCATCTATTTGGCTGAGACTCATTCCAGCCTTTAGTTAAAGGAGGTTTCTTTCTTTTTTTTTTTTTTCCTTCCCCCGCCCTGCCCCCGCAAGGGATTAATAAGGTGTGGTGTAATTTTCAGCAAAGAGCAGTTACACAGTATGGCAGGGCTTCATAGCTGGGTTACTTTTCAGGTAACTAAATGACTGAAGTTGAGATAAATATTAAAGTAAGGGTGCTTAGTCACATCAAGTTGACTTAATGTTTTGGAGACTTCTGGAAACTTTTTGTTCAGCAGCTTCTGATTAGGTAAAAAATACTCAAAAGTCAGGTATTTTGTAAATATCTTGATATTGCTCTTCTTTTCCTAGCCAATATCCAGAATCAAATTTATCATAGAATCACAGGATCGTTTAGGTTGGAAAAGACCTTTAAGATCAAGTCCAACCATTCCCCTAATTCTGCCATTCCACCACTAAACCCTGTCCCTAAGCACCTTGTCTGCCTGGCTTTTAAATCCCTCCAGGGATGGGGTCTCAACCCCTTCCCTGGGCAGCCCGTTCCAATGCTTGAACCCTTTCACGGTGCTCACTGCACCCCTTCTGAGATGAGTGGCACTTCAGCGGAAAATAAATGATGGTCAAAGTATCATTCAAATTCCTGCAAATTACAATGGTGTGCAAATGCTTGTAAACAGCATATGTGTGATATATGATCAACCTCACTCTGTGATTGCACAGGGGCTCCATCACAGGAATGGTTTGTGTACGGTATCTTAGGAAGAAGAGGTGTTTGGTGTCCCGCATATGGGTGATTCTAACATCCTGTGGAACAGGGAGGAGGCAAACCCGCATCCTGGTGGGCCTCTTGCTTTAAATCGACTGGTGTGAATCTGAGCATCGTACCAGACTTCTCCAGAGGAGCAGTCTCACCATCAATGTCTACGTGGCCTATGAACTCAAAATGTGTTAGGAAGAGTGACACGATGCCAGCTGTGCCGCTGGCCACAGAAACGGCTGTGCTTTCATTGCATGAATCTAAGGGGCCAGTCAGGTTTGCGTAGCCCAGACAGCTGAACTCCTCGGGAGTGCACAGTTTGGCTAATGCTTCAGACGAGCTTGCCAAGATCTACCTACCTCAGAGCGCTGAGGGAATGCAATCTGTGGGATTGCTGCATTGGCAGCAACAGACTGAGAGCACTCGAGGGGATTCCACTCCCCCACTGTGTGATGGGATGGGGCTGAGCACACAGCTGCATCCCACAAGGCAGTACTGGTCTCAGCAATCCCTAATGGTTCCTAATTTCCCTTTACAGCTAAAAATCTGAAGTAATTAACATCTGTAATACAGCCCTGGCATAAGAGCCGTACTTGACTTGGTACTGAGTCACACGCAGCTCAAAAGCCACAGGTTGGCCTTTGACTGTTGTGAATCGCTACATCTGTTAACAGATTAAATGAGATCCATATACACTCCTTAAGGTACCAGTGTATACGTGGTATACATAAGACAGTGTTGTGTGTTATGCAAAACTAGATTAGGTCAAAACCTCAGCTTCTACAAGAACCATCTGTGTGAAACTTCAAGTGGAATCTTACACAGAAGTTTTTTAAAAGAACTATTGCATTTAATTAATGCAGGACAAAATACAAGACAGGCGTTGCATTCCTGTGTTCAGTGCCAAAACAACTTCTTAATTTTGGTATAACACAATCCATGCAAAGGGTGTCTCCTCCCTCTGTTCTTAAGCATTCACAGCATCCTAGGGGGTGGGAAGCAAAGAGGAATACAGCTCTAGATCATCCTCTCAATCCTACAAGGAGGTCTCATCTTGCTTTTAAATGCCAGAAAGAAAGAAGCATTAATTTACTAATGACTGAAAAAAGGTCATTTAAACAGCTGCTGTTATCCTAAAAGGATTTGTTGATGCACATACAAGAAGCAGGCCAGGCCAGGGGTAGTTGAAACAACTTTGAACTATTTGTGCTCGTTAGCCTTCTGCGTTTGTTACCATGGTTATTCTAGTCAAAATGTTAACTGGCAGGGATGTCTGCTAAAACAACAAACATTGAGCAAATACTGCAGTATATTTTCAGATAGGAGTGTTTCCAATATTTGTGCAGGAAAAGAGTCTAAAAACAAAGATATCCTAATTGGTGAGTTGAAATAGAAGCTAATCTCTCTATCTGATCAACACCGCTTGTTTTTTTCATACCAAATAAATAGTACTTCAAACAGTATCAGCAAGCAGTTGATAGAATGCAGCATGTTTGCTCGGACAGCGAGGAAAATGGGTGGAAACTCTAATCTGTGCAGCCTTTGGTGAATGAAAATGGAAGTCCCCGATGCAGAGGTGTTGAAATCTAGATTGTACAAAATCACCATAGGTAGAAAAACTAGGTAATCGGAAAGGCAGGCATTTCTGAGTATGTGAAGGTTACTTCTGGCTCTTCAGCAGACTAGCTACCAGCCGGCTTGCACAGCCACCGAGAGCCCTTCTGAAGGAGGAGAGCTTGAGCCTGCTGCTGATTCCTGGGAAGAAGGGGTGGAAGCGTAGATCTTTACTGACCTGAGATTAAAAGCAATAAGGGTTTGCGTGGCATAGCAAAAAGATGTCAGAGATAAAAAGGAGCATGATGTAACCTCAGTGTCAAAGCCAAGATGATGAGTTTAACAGCAGCTGTATGATGATGTTAAGCCCAGCCAGCAATAGATAATAGTAGTCAAAAAAAAAAAGAATTTCTGCAAAACAGATTGCATGACATACTATAAAAACTTCAGCGCATTTTGCACATATAAATCCTCCAAGTATGCAATAAAATCTTCCAAGTATGCAACCTTTTTCGTGGAAAGTATTTCTGAATCATAAAATCAGTAGAGCTATACCTTGGTGAGTGACATGTTTCTTTTGAAATCCTTATATTTAGCTATTCTCTTTAACAAGCCGTTGCTATATTTGAACGTATTTATATTTCTACTCTCAATTTGGGCTCAGAGCCTTCAGTTTTTCCAGAATTCCAATTTTAATAATGTTCCTTTCACTCAAAAGAAAGTGAAAACAAATAGTTTCCAGAAATGGTTTGATGCTGTTCATGGGCTGATGCCAGCTGAAGCTGCATTTTTTGTCTTGAGCTGTTAACCTGCTAATGTCTTGAAATCACTTGAAGTGCAGTGTATTCATAAGCTGGTCACTGGGGTGTTACAGAAAGGGTTACCCAAGCCCTTCCATGCAAAGCCAGTCATCTCTTTGGCTTTTTGTTACAAGGGTAATGAGCTAAGGAAACCCATTAGTAGCTATTTTGAACAAATTAATGTGAGTTAAATATACCCAGCCACTCAGAGCAGCATGATTCATTCATAAATAACACCCAAGTCATTGGCTAAGGCCCTATTTACATAAATTAATGAAATGATCACATTTAAACAGTGCGTTGTTTAAAGATAATCGCAGGAACATTCAAGAACAGAACCCTGGCCTATGTTGTTTGATAGGAAATTAAAGAATAAAGAGACATGGTGGGTTTGAGAGAATATATATCAGGTTGGTCCCACATGGTCAGTGTGGCAGTGGGAGCTCTGGAGCGTTTTTAAAAAAAAAAATAAAATCTGATTTACAAGGTTGCAGTGATAGCTTTTGTTTTTACATCGTGCCTCCTTATAGTAGAGGTAATATTGGAGCTGGCCCCTTTGTTTCTAAATAAATCAATTAGCATCAAGGTGAGTTTTGACAGTAGTTTGGTATGTCAATAACCTGGAGTCTGGAACAACATGAAGGTCCAGCTACTAACCTTCCTGCTCAAACCCATCTTGTTGATTTTGTGCCTTTTTGGTTTTTAACTACCTGGCTGGTTTAAACAAGAAATGAGAGAGTGAGTCAGCTGGCATGTGGAGCCAACTTGTAGACTGTTTTATGTGATTTATGAAATCCATATTACTGATGTTGACTAGGTCAGGATTTGTAGGAGTGGTAGTATCCTTTCCTGGAACAGCTAACAGTGTTGGGAACAAAATGGCAAATGGTCTGGTTCACAAGCTCTACAGAAGGTGCTGGTCAGGGGGAACTGTGTTGTACTGGACTGCCAGGTCAGCATGCAGATGCCGAGCTGGATAATGCTGCTGCTTCACAGTAGACGTGACTGGAAGCTTAAGAGATGCTAAATTAAGAGGCAAAACTACTATTCTATCATTTTATTAATAAGAATGTTCTATTCGTGTTTTTCCCCTAACCTTGCAATTATTAGGGGTGACACAAGGATATATTCACCTGCAATTACATATCAACAAAACCACCCACGTTAGGTGTAGGCTGTACTTGAGATGTACAAAATCAAGTGTCTGTCAAAATGTACCCTGATTTATTGGTGGCAGAACATCCATGGCTAAAAATATTTCTGAATGAAGATATCAGAAGCTATTTGCTGTGAGCTTGTGGATCAAGATCAGCAGGTTTTACTGGATTCCAGCACTAGAAAATCCATAATAACATAATCTCATGTGATAAATTTTCATTGAAATGTGTCTACTGAAAAACTGTTTTCTGTGATATACAGAATATAGTCGTGTGCATGAAAGGAAATACTACTTCATCAGCTTTAGCTGTCCCTTAAGTGTCGGGAAGTCCTTGCTTGGTGCCAGGGAGATTTTGGCAACTACAGTTTTACTTTGGTTCAGATCATAGAACCATAGAATCATTTAGGTTGGAAAGACCTTTAAGATCATCAAGTCCAACCATTAACCTAACACTGCCATCCCACCACTAAACCATGTCCCTAAGCACCTTGTCTACCTATCTTTTAAATACCCCCAGGGATGGGGACTCGACCACTTCCCTGGGCAGCCCCTTCCAGTTTCCCCTTGTCCTATCGTTGTTGCAGACTGTTATTCATAGTCATAGTTTTCTCTCCCTTCTTGCAGAACTTGTATGTTCATTTGTGTTTGTTATGGTTTCAAAATTCATGGAGCCATCTGATTTTGATGCCAGAATGGATTGGTAGATACTCTGATCTGTCTTCCTGTCTAACATAAACCAGAGCTTCAGAAAGAAAAACATACAAACCTGATTTGAAGATACTAGGCAGATTCTTTGCTTTTTTTCTAGTTTATTTCATAGGTTAGTAATGTCGGCGTAACAAAAAGTAATTTAAAAAGAAAAAAAATCATTATTTCTAATCTGAATTTATCTGACACTTGACTGTGGCAGTGCTTACCCTGATAAATTAAAATACCCTGTGATACTTTCTATTTCCCTCCTGTGAGGATGCTTAAGCATTGCAATCAAGTGTTTCAGCCTTCTTTTTATAATCTGAAGAGACTGAGTGAACTAAACTGATGAATTACAGTGTAATAGCAATTCCTGCTTTTCTGTCTAAAATTCCCACCTTACACGTATTTCTTGGTGTAGCAGGTTCATATATTGGCAGGTTGAAGAGTTACGTGGGCACTTTTTGTACCCACATTGTTATGGTACCCACTTTGAGCTGTGCATTTGATGCTTGTTCTTCCACCTTACTAGAGAAGAGCCTGGGATGAATCCTCTGGATTTCAGCCCCTCATTTAGGCAGTGTTAGTCCTTGCTTTGGTCTTCCTACTTTTTCTAACATTCTCAGGATTGCACTTGTAGGAGCTGCTCTCTGTCCTATGTACATTGTACAGGGTATATGTGGGGAGACTCACCTCCTGGTTATTGCCACCTGTGCTGGGTGCCTATTGCAAGGTGACACTACTGCCCTGGCAGAGCTAATTGGAGCCACAGTAGTAGCTGATGTACACAGTAAGATAAGGGATGTTAAAGTACTTTGTTCTGTACATATAACAGTGCAATTTCTGGTTCACAACATGACCTCAGATGGAAGGTGTTTCTCTTAAAGACTGCTTTTCTTTTGCAGGTTATCAAAATGAAAAACAGCCCCAAAGTTAAGCACCCTCTGGAGAGGATGCAGTACCCATTTTAGGCAGCATGTTCATAGCTGTGCCAGCTGTGCTTAAGACATCTTACATCAGCTCTAGGCAAGTGCCAGGCAGCTTTTGAGAGGATTAATGTACAAACCAATAGGAGGTAAATGTCTTGAAGTTCTGCTAGAGAAGAATAAAGTATAAACACTCCAAGGTACACTTAAAACTTGCCTTACCATTTAGTGATTAATCCAATTTTAAGTTGTAACTCCAATTTTTGGACTCAGTGACCAAAGAAAAACATTCCTTTTCCTTCCAGGCTTTCCTAGAGATTTATTTGCAATACTGTAATACTTTCTGTACTATCTTAATCTCTATAAACTTTTGTACAACAGAATAATCTAAATTCTTCCCATCAATAAGGGGTTGTGTTCTATCACAGAAGTATGAGATAGGTATATGTTCCCATCTATAAGAATTCTAGTAAATCTAACCTTTACTCTCAGTCATTATAAATGAAGCCTTCAGGATGAATGCTCTTTCTGATGCCACTAGAGGAAGCAGAATAACTATACTGTAAACCATGTATAATGCACGTTTAAACAGGGCTTTAAAGTAGAAGGCAAACAGCTGCATACACTATAAAGCTATTCTCCATGTTTTATTAAAACCCACCTATGTTTTCTGTCAACTCTACTGGGAAGTATTCTTTATGTACAGTTTTCTGGTACACCTATATTTCTTAGACATGCTATATAAACTACAAAGTACAGATTTCACACATTTTTGAAATGGATAGTATGCTAGCTAGCCATAAATAATATTTTCTTATGTAAGACAAATGTTGCATCAGTTTAATTTATTTGTAAACTTTAATGGCTGTGTGTGATGCTGTTAGCAATGATTTTGGCAAATTTACCATTACAGTGATGGCTACTACTGCATAATTGCCTAGAACAATGCAAACCCCTGTAGTCTTAACAAAGATTGTGGTTGCTATTGGATTGTTCTAAAATTTTGGAAGGTCTGGGCAAGGGTAGCTTCCAAATGGCTGTGGCTTCTTCGCTTTGTACCTTTCTATTAGCACTGAACACAAGAATTTCACAAAAACCATCACAGCATTCTTCACTGAAAACCTTTCCACTTCGAAATAACCTGCATTTGGCCTAGGCTAGTGCTGGTAATATTCTGTATGCAATGCGGAGCCATCAGGTGGGGTCTCTGAGAATTTGGGCATTGTGGGCACAAAAGCAAAACTTCGCAGTAGCATCCCTGCAACAGGAGGACTGTAAGGACTACTGCTCTTGATGTTCCCTTGCTCCAAAGGGTAAACTGAGTCTCACCTAGAACCCACAACAGTGGTCCATCAGTGGAGCTGTACCGGCTAGCAACACCCTTCCTTCATTTTCTGTCCAACTACTCTCCCTCTTCTGTGGGAATTAATCAGACAAAAGTTTTTATTTAAGTTTGGAACCCAAGATTTATGTTTGTTCTTATTTAGTGGACTATTTTCCTAATAGGCTTCCAGCAATGAAGTAAATTTTCCCCTCAGTCCAAGCTGTCCAGTACATACCTTATCACTGCCATTCTGCACAGGGCCTCCTAGCCTGAAATGCCACAGAAGAATGTGAAAATGACCTCAGGGCCCATCATAGCTCACAGCTAAAATGAAGCAGAGGCCTATTAACAGTTCGAAGTAAGATACTTCTTGTTTCATCACAGTGCAAACTTTTGCTACGGCAGATCGTGGGGCAGTTTTGTTCACTGATTAGTCAGACCTTATGATAAATCAGTGTGGCTGAGCTTGGTGCTTTGAACTTAACACACAGCTTTTTTTCATTTTTAAAATTTCTAAACAGCTTTTAAACATGTAATACCTCATGACTATAAAACAGTATTAAGAAGGAAAAATGTCGGTGATCTTGAAGATCTCCAAATTTCTTAATTTAGGGTTAGAGGCAGTGATTTTGACATTAGCCTCTGTATGCGTCAATGAACCTGCAATTTAGGAATAGCCTGGTAACTGTTGTCTGTTACTTTCTTTTAGTGAAAAGTCAAGGGAGAGAGCGTAACCGATGCCAGCTATATTCCTACAACCGCCAATTTTAAAAATTTAAAAAATATGGGTTAGGCCCCAAAATAATTTAAAATGCCTTAAAATGTAAGATCTTCTAGTCCAATCCTTTTATTTGCCTGCTGTTTTTTAGCCTTGTACTTGCTTTATATTTTCCCAGTGTTTCTCTGTAGCCTTGAGAGCTAGAAAGAGATTCTTGCCTAATCATTTCTCTCTATGAAACTGTGAGAGTAAAAAGCACTGCTTAAAATAGTACTTTCTTTTATTGCTTGAGCCCTACATAAGAGAATGGCGAGGTCAGAGTCTAACTCTCACAGAGTAAATGAATTTTGTGTAATAGTGACCATCATCTATGTAAGTTCTGACATTTTGCTTATTAGGTAAAGTACTGAGCTATTGCACTGAGCGAAGATCAGTTATTAGTGGAAGTCTTCTATATCAGTTTAGTCTGAATATTTTTTTATTACTTTACTCTGTTTTTCTTTTCACATAATTCTTAGTCTGGAAATTCTGTCTATTTAGGAGTCCTTAAGAGAGAGACGTCTGTTGTTTGGGTTGAAATCCTGGCTCTGGCGACGTCAATGGAAAAAAAACACCCATTGACTTCAGCTGGGTCAGGATTTCTCCCTCGTGGTTTACAAATCTATTGATTTTAACTAAGGCTGTAGAGCCATACATAAATGAGAAACAAACTGCAGATAAGGAGCGAGTGACCAAACTCTTCCCCAAAACAAAATCCTGGAGTGTCTCTGGTCTCACCAACACCTGCTTCATGATCACATTGATGTATCTGCATTTCTCTGTAGAGAAGAGACAAAAGCACTGCACAGTACATGCTATTCCTTAGTTCTGTGATAAATCTTACAAATGAGATGTCTGTGTACAGCTCTAATCACCCCTCAGTGGGGGGCATGAGCTTTTGAGCTTTCTTCTAGCATCAGTTTTATTGGACATCAGTAGACAGATACAGTCCTGCATACTGACGAAGAGTCATGCAGCAGGGATAGTTTTGAGTAGCTTCTAAGCTGTGCACTTGATGTTTTGATAACACTTGGCCTTGAACTTTCTAATATCATAGTTAGTCCAATATACTTTATTGTTCTTGCTCACTGAAACTCTTTTGTTTTCTGTTACTGGTGTTGTGAAATAATGATAGTTCTGCCAAGAAGGCAAGGCGCTGAGACCTGATGGAAGTTGGGTTACGTTAACAATGAAGAAGGAAAAAAAAACCCCAAACATGGCTTTTTATTGTATAATGGTAGTGAAAGTCTGTGTGGAGCTTGTTTTTTTCCGAAGGTAAATTTTTTGAGAAGACTGCAGAGAAAAACATCCTAAACTTAGTATTTGAGAAATTATTTCCTCCCATATAATTCCTTGGGGAGAAGAGATTGTATCTCCATCTTAATGTTGCACTCATTTAAAAAATGGTGTGTTCAGTGGGTAACATCTTGTTATCAGTGGGTTGTCTCGTTGCTGTCATTGTGGCTGTGCTGGCAAGTGAGTTCCTTGATGTGAATTAGGCATCACTAAAAGCTGCCACTCCCATAATGCCCTAATAAATGAAATGGATCAGGAAATCCAAGAACGGCCTGCTTGGGGACAATCATTGCTATTACTGGGCAGCTCTGTATCTGAAAGTCATGAGCCACCCTGTTAGGTCCTCCAGTATTTTTTTTTCTATAAATGCAGTAGGTTGCTGTTACATTAATTATCAGGTTAGGATCTACCAAGATCTATAAGGATCTACTGCTCCACCTTGTGGTCTGATAAAAGTTTTCAGTTCTTCTACTCTGTAGAGGGGTGTGTCAGAAAAAGTCCAGCCTCTCCCCCGTTTTTTATTGAACTGGAATTTGACTGGAATCGGTATCATACTTTTCCTCGAGATATGGATCTTAAGGGCAAGTCATGTTTTGTCACTTCTGGCATGCTTCAGGATAGAAATTGCAAGAGGCGTTTGATTACAGAAGAGAAAAAGAGAGAAAGAGAAATAAAAGTTGAGTCTGTGAAGAGTGCTATTCAGTATCCATAGTTCAGAAGGTGCAGAATGAATTATAAATAGCTGGCAAAAAATAAGATACAATGATACTCGGCTGCTTTTTTCAGCACATACACTAGGCCCATGGTAACAGCTTGTTTGTATGGCCAGTGAGGCAATTGGATAGCGTGTATTCTTCCATGCTGCCAGTGGGCCAGAAAATCAGTGGCTTCCCACAGTTCTGCAGACTTCACTAAAGATGAACGCTACGCAATCGCCCAGCCACAATCCTTCCTGTACATCAATGCCACAAGAGCTGTTTCTCAAACTAACAAGAGTGGTATGGCAAGACATGGCTTTTTACTCACTCTGTCACTAATTGTGGTGCTTGGGAATCATGCAACATTTTCCCCCAGCTCTGAAATAAAGACTGTAAAGTAGGAATATTCTTCTGCTGTTGCAGTCACAACTCCTGGGTACTTCAGTGGAGTGGGATCAAACTGGTACTGCTCTTCTGATGCTGGGTTTGTTCTAGGGAAGCAGTTTGTAACAAAGCAGTCCAAGAAAGGCTTTGTACTTGTGTAGTCTGGGAGTGTTGGATCCTATTTTGGACACTTAAATTAGCATATATTCTTAAACAACAGTAATAGCCAAACAATAACCAGTTAATACCTACATTAAGAGCACAACTGCAATCACTTGTGCTTTTGGAAGTGAGTGGTTGTGCTCATAAAGCCTTAAAGAGTAGGAGCACTGGAAAAATTACCATCTTCTATAAAAAGGCTTATTGTATAATAAGGGCAGCTTGTCTTACTTGCATACCAGCAATCAGAACGCTAGTCATAAAAAACATTTATGGGCTGGCAAAAGACAACTGCCTGCCCAGTCCTGTCCGAATTTTGTTTAGTAATATGTTATCACGGAATTCCATGCACTGGGAAGTTAGTAGCATGCTTTGGGTGAATACAAGTGTAAAGAAGTATGTGCCTTACGTAGCCAGACCTGACAGTTTCTGTTTCTGAATGGTAGACCCTAGTTCTCAAAGTGGTGTGGTGTGCTGTGCTGTCACCTTTGTCATGCTTCAGGAGAGAGATTGCAAAACTTGCTTAAATAGAGAATAGGGGAAAGGAGAAGGAAGAGTGAAAATAAAACAAAGGATGGCTTTGATAAGTAGTTTAGAGGTTCCTTCCTATGGTCTTTGTGAAGAATACTATGTCACAAGGCAAAAAACTTAACTGTTTCCCCTTCATTCCCCCCACCTCCTTCCCCCTTCTTTATGGATTAAAGGTTTCAAAATATGTATGGCTAAAATTAAGTACATTGAATCTATACAGAAGTTAAGATGCTGAATTATACTACAGTTATCTCTCCAGAATTTCCACGAGAACAGGGATTATTCAGCATAACTGGGGGTCTAGGCACGTTTTGGTGCTGATTTCCTGAAGGACTCAGATATCCATATTTAGGAAGCCAAGTTTTGAGTGTCAGTAAAGCCTTTCATTTGAAACTATTCTGACTTGGCACCAGTATGCAAGATCTACACAATTAGGATGAAATTTTGCCATGAAAGGTTCAAGACTTAACTCAGAGGCAGGGGGAAGGAAAGGGGAAGATTAAGGAATTGTAGTTGGAGAGAATTACAGGTTGTCAAGATATGGATAATAGGCTGCTAACATGAATTCTTTGTCTCCAAATACCCTGTGGAAGGGAAACTGAAGGTTTATAATCAGAGTCATATTCCTGGAATCTTTACATACTCTTCAATGAAACTGGATTGGGGCAGTGGAGTTGTCCTGAATGCAATTTATTTCAACTTTAATAATAACTTCTTGTTGTCACATTTCAAGTCAAGACTCAGTTGCAAGATTCCCTCAAATCCATTATCATGGGTTTGATATTCTATATGAAGGATATATACAGCAAGAATGGAAAGTACTAAGGGCAAGGTAGTGGGCAAGGTAGTACTCTTAAGATCTAGAACTGTATCGCAAAGACACTCCATTTAAATTTGTTTCCTGACTCCTGAATTACAGTATTTTAATATAAGTATATCTCTAAGTATAGAATTTATTTGGTTATGGTTTATTGTTTTGTAAGAAAGCTGAGAGCAGTTAGGTACATCATCTAATAATTACAATGTACATAAATGCAATGGCTTTTACAGTGCAAACTGATATTAGAGAACCATACTACAGTTCTTAACTATGTAATCAATGGGTTAACCTGGGACCAGGGCTTAAGAACTGGGAGTTGCTGATGTGCTGAGTTGCTCCCCGTTGGACATAGCAAAAATGAAGGCACGAGCTATTTGATGTTGTTCCTCAGAACTGCTCACAATTCTTTAAACCATTTGTTTCCATTTTAACTCACAGCACGAGGTTCAGTAATTTCATTTCCCTCACAGCACATCTGACCACTCACTAGAGCTGTATGTTCCCTCTGATTTTATGTGTAAGTAGTTGTATTAGCACGCTGCTTTGTATTGGTTTAAGTATGGGGAGGAAAGTATTTGTCTTGAAATAACATCTTTAGACCGCTGGAGCTGTATTCACATATTCACTGAACTGACAGACAGGTTTGTGATATTTTGCCAAAAGATGAAATGGAAATTCTGCCCCGAACCCATGTAGACCATGTTTCAGCCTCCTTAGAGATATTTTGGTTTCTTCAGTAAAGCAGGGCTGTTGGCTGCTTCACTCCTAATATGGCCTTTCTGTTTTCCATTGCTCCCAGCGAATTTAATAAAGAGCTTAAAAAGATGCTAGTGAGAAAACAGACTAGAAACAGATGAAGCTTAAGTGCCTGCTATTTCAGCTTGAATGAGTATCCAAAACCTGAGATCCCTAGCCAAACCATAAGAAATGACTGCATATATTTTAATAGGCATAACGGTGAAGGCTTCCTAATGTGACTTTCAGAACTTACTTGTCCAGGAGGGATATATATCCTATTGGAATGGCTTTCTAGGGTTATTTCAGTACTTCAGTTTCTTGGCAGAATTGAGAAGGGCATACAGGAATGAAGGCAGGGAGGAAGACTGTAAGCAGAGATTTTAAATTTCCAAACAGAACAAAGTTTACTACTTGATGCCTTTTCTGCCTCTTACTTTAGGATAAAGTGCTTCTGAGTGGTAATCGCATGTTCATTCAGCATGCTTAGAAAGAGGTATTTTTGCTTTTGTAAGAACAGTTCATTTGGTTCACACCATCTTTTTTTATTGTCTTGGTAACTTTAAGCATGGATGGTCCTCTTAAGGTGTAATGTCAAGCTGAATACTACAAATCTTGTCTGGGACCTTTCTATGCTTGTATGTCTCTAGAACCTGTGTAAAATTGTCGGTCTAAGGGTTGCTAGAATTGTTCAGGGACACATAGCTTTTCCGCCCAGCCAGGTATTTACCTGAGAGCCCATATAGTGTACCACTTACACACTATTTCATGGTATCTTACCCCAGAGTCAAACTAGAATTTTAGAACTGGTGGAAGATTTGTGTGAGAATGATTCAGTTCTTCCTTATCAACTATTTATAATGCTTTATATGTAGTAGGTGTATGACATAGTACCTTACAACCCTGCAGACTTTACAGTTCTGAAGATTTATTTTGTGGAGCCAATGAGACATGCAGAGGAGAACAGGGAATTTCAGAGAAGGAGCTGGCAACTGGCACATGAGCTACAGTGCTGGCAAGCCTAGGTGAATCTATGCTCTGTATACACCAGCCGATTAGTGGCTGATCAAGGAAAGGAAGGAGAAGTGATGAGGTCATGTGGGAAAAGGAAGAGAGCAACTGTGAGCTGGCCACTGAATCCAGCTCTGGGGCAGGAGGTACTGTCACACCACACAACTGAACATTGTTCCCAATGTCACACAATGCCCAGGAGCCCAAAGCTCATGGCCACAGTGTGGAGATTGGCGTAACAGTTTAACCTATCTGAGGTCACTGGTTTGATGTGCTAATGGGAATTGAAACTCCCTTATCTGGAAACCAGAATCACTAGATTTGCATCTAAGCTTTGACTGATTGATGAGTCAAATTCTAGGCGTAGGCTTTGCAGTGAGATTACTTCAAAGTTGATTTATTATTATCATCAATGCTATTTTGGAATGTAAACCCTGATGTTACAAGGCAAAGGTCATCCACCTTTGAAGTATAAAGAGCCAGATTATATTCTTTCTTGAAATAATGATAAAATTTGGTGGCAGACACTTGGCAAAATGCAGGGGGCAGAGCCTAGTAGAAAGCCGAGGTGCTGCTGGTCAGCATCATAGCTTGCTTTTGCTGAAGCGCTGCACTAGCCAGGCTCACGGCTGTGTGGGAGGTGATGCTTTCACAGGTGTCATTCTCAATGTGTGACAGCTCTTGGCTCCGGGCTTTGTGCTGGCCCTGTTTGGGGATATTTGGATTTGGTTGGATGCTGTCTTTGGTACCTGTGCTGTGGATTGCTTGGTCCTGCATTACAGCTTACGGAAGTATGAATAGGAAAGGGAGGATTAGGATAAATTGTAAGATACTTCTGGAGTGTATTGATTGCTGGTGAACTGTTCTTTGAAGCAAACAATTTCTTCTAGAAATACTGTGGTCTAAAACCACTTAAAATAATGCTTTAGAGGAGATTAAAAGTGTGTATTATGATAGCTAGGGAACTGTTAAAATATTTATCTGCAGCTATTTGTAAATTCATGAAAAGCTTAATCTGATTCTTATGATACACTAAGTCTCCAGTGACTAATCCGACAATTACATGCTTCCTAATGAGTAGTCTGAACATGACTGACCTTGCAAATACTTTGGCTCACCAAAAAGTACTTTATGTTAGTAAATTCTTTTTCCACAAATTTCAGTGGGAAATATTAATTCTGCCTATGACTATGCAGGAAAACGAACCAAAATGAACATTAATACTAAAAGTATCTTGTACAAAAACTACAATAGCTTTGTTAACTAAGACTGAGCATCATCCTCCCCCACCGTGAGCACATCAGTTAATCATACTAGGCATTACTCAACTTCATTTGGCATCAGTAAAAATTTTAGGTGTAATCCAAACATCAGGGTAACTTTTTTTTTCCCTAAGTTGATGAGAGTCTAATTAAAATACTCTTATTCTTTAATTCAGCATAGCCTCTTACAAAACTGGGGAGCACTTAAGAGGTTGGATGTGTTACAGAGACTTGTTTTGAGTATACTGGTTTTAAAAAAAAAAAAAAAAAAAAAAAAAAAAGGAAAACATAGGCTCTTGCCAGAAATGAGTTATAATGAGGCTACAGCACTTGTGAGAATAGCCAGTGGGAATGACCATAGTTGACGATTTCTCCAGTGACATACCCTGCTCCTTGAAACTCTCACAAATGGACTGCACAAAGAGTATGTGACTGGCTGCAAACTTTTCCTTTGTGCTGTGAGGAGCAGTCAGATACACGTGAGTTGTGGTGTTTATTGATCAGCCAAACTGACAAGGCGATGTTTGAGAATCCCCCTTTCTGGAGTGTCGCCTTACCTGCTTAATGAGAGCTTGCACAATTTTCCCATCTGTACCTATCATCTTATAAAATAGTTTAGAGCACATAGTGGGCATATCCTGCTTCCAAGAAGTCAGTGAGGGCCAGACACAATCCAGTCTGCTCATACTAAACTGTCCTGAAAGTTTTCTGTGGCCCATTTTATATTATAATACAGCCACTGGATGTGTCTCTGGCCTTGTAAGGCAGGCAAGTCCAATGCGAGTAGGTAACTGATACAAAAAATAAAGCTATTCAGATCCTACTAGAGATTGGGGATTATTTTTTTTAGTAGCAGAAGAATGTTTCCAAAAAATCACAGTTGTTCACAGAAGGGTTACATTCTGCCATCTATCTTTGTGCAGAAGTCCCATTGGGGTCTCTCAGCAGGCTACTCCCAAAACACAGATGTTTCTGGCTATTCATTCAGCATTTTAGTGCTGCTGGATGGTTCTTACTCTCTGGCTTGTACTGGGAGCTTGTTAAAATACAAAGAGGTTTTTTTGTTAACACCACTGGTGCGGTCTCCAATGTTACCTAACATAAAAAAAGTCTATATTGCTGCCTTGTGTCAGTAAAACGCACTGAAGTAAACCGTCAGGAGTTTTGTATGTGTGAAACTTCAAGATCTAACCCAAAAGCCTGTATGCCTAGTTTTTAATCAGGACATTTCCCCAGAGTTTATCAAAGACAGAAATGCAAGGATTTGGCTAGTAAGAAGGTGGGGGTATATACGCATCCATGCTGAATTAAGGAATACAGTGTGTATTTATACTTTCCTTCTGAGTTCCTGTAAGTTCTCACTCTTTATTGAGACCCACCTATTTTTACAAGCATGGAAAGGCCCTTAGTGTGTCTGCTGGCATCTTAAATTAATCACAGCCGGTTTTAGGAACGTAACAATCCACATGTCACCCACATCACTTTTTTTAAAGATGTAAAGGGGGATACCATTTTCTACCACTTCCATGTCCGTGATGCTGCTGTTCAATATTTAAGAGTATTTGTAGAGCCTTTGTGGGTGTAGATTTTGGGAGGACAACGGAATTTCTTTGTGCTAGATAGCACAAGCTATGCTGAAAGCAAGTGTTAAAATACCTTAATGGCTTAAGACTTAATGGCATGGCAACGTGCTTCCTTTTCACTGCCTATTTTGTATCAATCTGTTGAAGATATACAAGTTCATAACCCACATTTGACTATCTTTGTCTAAAGTCAGCTCTAGTTAAATTGCTGAGGCTGAGTAATTGCTGAGGCTTTCAGAATAAAGAGAAACTGAGGGAAGAAGGAAGGAAACCTTTTTCCTTCCACGGATTTACTTTATACATGACATCCAATTCAAGTGTAATGTTTTGGTTTTTACCTTTATCTAGTAGCTCCTCACAAATATCAAAAGGAAAACTATAACCCTATTACGAGCATCTTGGAAAACTTTTTTAAAGAGCAAGTCTGAGCATGCTATATAGGTAGAGAAACACCACCTGATTTTGTCTCTCTAGCTTGATCGGCAGTCCACTAAAATAATGAAATCAAATTTTCTCCATGCCGGTTAGTACTTTTTTTTTATTACATCTTCTGTATGGAGATACATAAGCCAGTAGTTGCATGAAACCCATTGGATTATTCTTTTGGGGTAGCAAAACCTGCTTTAGTGCTAAAGAGGTTCCCTCCTGCAGTAACAGTGTGGGGAAAGGGGGAAAAATGTGTTTAAGAATACCTGTTATTTTGGGCTGGAAAGATAGCAACAAAATCCAACAATGTCCCACAGCTCTCCCCATTGCCTCATGTTCTTTGCTCTTGTAGGAAAATTTACCCATAGAGCACACAAGCTCCCAAACCCACTTTGACAGAGAAGAGGGACTGAGTTGGCTTGAAACTCAGTACTTTTCGAGCCTGAATCTCTTACAGGAGTTTCTACTAAACAAAATCGATGTATATACATGTCCAACATGGGAGGCAATGGATGGAAAAATTTTAAAATAGCATAGAGACAATTGTTGTAAAGAGAAGGAAGAGAGCTGTTAACCAGTCCCTGGCTGCATTTCCATTCCCCACTTCCCAGTGCAAGGTCTGTCCTGGAAAGTCTTGTCATGACTGATACACTGATGGCCATACTCTATCAAACAGCATAGAAAAGGAAATACAATCTCAATATCTAGATATGATTAAACTTCATTAAGCCAAACACAATCAGGTTGTAAAAATTAGTTTGTCCCCGTTAGCTACAGCTGATGTGTCTTTGTCCAGTTCAGCCAGCTGATGTCCTCCGTGAGAACACCTCCTTAGGAAAGGCCCACTGTTGAGAGGATTATCCCATCTTTCATTTATGGTAAAATAAGTCTTTTAAGCACCAGTAAATGATGTTGTGGTATTATGTACGTGTTCAGGAATGACATCCTAGGTGTTGATTGAGATGCTTCATATTGCGGTTTGTTCTCTGTTGAAGAGCAGAATGAGTGTTTATAATCTCTGTATCTCAGTAAGCAGTTCTCGGTCATTTTATAGACTTTGATAGCATAGGGCCTCTCTACCTTTGCTTGTAAAGGTCTGATTTCACTTGGTATGGAAGAATTGGTACAAACTTTTCACTGAAAGGTGCCTCTTGTAGCTGTGAAGTAGGTTAGCTGTCTCTCCACTGTAATTTGGAAGTATCTGAATTAAAAGATGCTAATGAAGACCCTGGTTTCTCTAGCTGAACTGTCAGAAGATAATACATGGAGACTAAACAAAACAAAAGAGAGACTTTTACCCCCTGTGCCTAAGCTAGCAGCAAATTATAAAGGAAGCAAGTTCAGAAACGAAGTGACCCAAAGTACGACAGAAAAAAGTTCAAGCACTCTGAGTGTCACGATGTGAGATAGGGGAATCTCTCTCTCTCCCTACAAATTGCAAGATGACCTGCAGATCTGGCAGTGGTGCACATGCCCTGAGTAGCATGAATGCTGCTGCTGCCACACCTGCACCTGACCCCATGGATGCCTGCTGTGCTCACGATGCATTGGGCTGCTGTAGTGTGAATTGCTAGAATTATTCTTGGATGCAATGAGATAAGGATGAAGGTTCTTTTTCAGCGCTAACTACTTTCTTCAGCCTGTCTGGGTGGTGAGCAGAGAGATTTTCTGACTCCTCTTGGAAGCCTTGGAGGTACCAAACTAGCCCAGGTGTTTCACTACCAGCCCTTTCTAGTATACTATTAAGTTCTGACGACAGGTGTAATTCCACATTAATTGATAGGGATTTTCCCATCCTGCAGTCCTCTTTTCACAGGAAGCAAGTATTTTACGCTACAAGTGTGATCCATTAGCCTTTATCACCAGGCAACCGCATTATCAAGATGTGCAGAACTATCTCACAGAACGTGCTTTGTATCTGGCACTTCTTCTATCTGTGTGGTTCACCATTCACACAAAGAGCTCTCTCTGCGAGGCAGGGTCTGCTCTTCCAGTGTGTCATCTGAAAGCACCTGCCCGGCTCGCAGAGGGTGTTACTCCATCACAGTGTGGAGCCGTCACTGACACCACCACGTATTTCAGGGAGATGAAAGGGGGTGATGGAGTTAAGGTCTTACTGAAGATGCGCCAGACGATCTCAGCTGACTGTAATTACTGTGTGTCATTTTGTTTGTTGCTGTCATAGCCAAACTGTGCAGGAGGTGAGCTTTTGTGGTTTTGTTTGTAGCAAGTCTCCTACCTAGTTGAGGGGGAGGGGGGGAACCCCAAACTGCAGAGCAGAGGGCAGAAATCCTGATCCCACGTTAAAACTGCCCCCGAGGAACCTTTCAGCGGTCCGGCGCTAACTTTTCTAGATGCCGTTTTTCTGCTCAAGTGTTTTTGGTTTGGTGTCCCGTTTCCCCCTCCCCCCCGCCCCCCGCCGCTGCGTTGCTGTGGTTTGTGGACGGAAAAAAGAGTTAGCCGGCTGGAG
>NW_009259531.1:3736731-3745463 GCF_000687185.1 Egretta garzetta | reverse complement strand
ACCTTAGGGTCGGGCGGCCGGGGCTCGTCGTGCCGCGGGGCGCTCGGAGCCGCTCCTTCCCGACAGGCGAAATGCGCAGCCCCGGTCAGGCGATCTGAAAGTGCTGCTAGCAGGCAACAGGTAGAGCTAATTTGGATCGCCCGCTCCCCTGCTTTCCCGCCTGAACTGCGGTGCAGCGGCAGCTTTCCCCTGCCCGCTAGCGTGGCTTTAGCTAAACAGTGGAATTTGGCTTTTGACATCAGAACCTGGTGGGGTGCAGGTGGAGTGGCAGAGCTGGACGCTGCTAATACTCCTACGACAGGACTGATGGATGCCCAGCTTTTCCTTTCCGGGCAAGTATGGGGCTGGTAGGATTCAGTTGTCAGGTTGAGGTTTTTGCAGGACATTAACTGTTTGCTGCTATTCCAGGAGGGACCTGAGTCTTTTGCATGTAAAACGAGCAAAGAATTAGCTGGCAGAACAACAGCGATTGGTGCCAAAAGTTGGCTAAATACAGCTGCAGAAAGGGGTTCTCAGGGGCTCTCCCCATTACAGCCGTAAGCAGTAACTCTGCGTTCAGGGTCTGTTGAGGGAATAAAATTTGAGCACAAAAGGCAGAAACTGGCTCCCTCTCCCCGATGTTAAATAGCTTCCCTTCTGCCTGGCATCAACGAGAATAGGTCAGATTGCAGAGGATTCTCAGTTGTTACAGCCTACGGCTCTTATTCATGCTGCTAGGACTGATAACGCAGTATTAAAATTTTAACATACGAAGAGGTGCCAGTCAGAGTTTGCAAGGAATACCAGGTTCCTCTGCAAACTTGGAATGTGAAAAAGAATCCCAACTCGGAGTTAAAGCTGGCATATTGGCATCTTCCTCTCCTCTCTTTAGGCCACAGACTACAAAGATGCCAGTAAGACAGCTATTGACAATTTGCAGATTTTCTGCCTTCACAAAAAACTCTTGGTTCAAGCTCCAAGATCCAAGCTGTGACTTGGATCCTAAAGCCCTCAGATGAGTGAAGTGTTAGAGCAGTGGCTATACTGTTTCAGAGCAATTGTATGCTTAGAACATGCAGCTCATATGTTCTGGTTTGGTTACTTTGTGATTTCCTACCCTCATCTTCTCCGAGTACATCACATAAGATCATTTTCTCTATTCTTTTTGGCACTTCATGCCATACGTGCTGCGAGTACCTCCCCTGCGCGCGGTCATTACACAGTACCCTGTAAACACTTGCTCTTTGCCCGTGCAGTACAACCCACGTTTTTACACTCATGCGCAGCTACGCTACTGCCTACACCTCATGCCATCCATCAGTCACTGCCGCCGCATGCGTCAAATACACACCCGTGTTATATGCAGAGCCCCCAAATGTGCCCACACTCCCCTGCGTTTCAGTGAGCCTGCGCTCCCATTCTCCCATAGCAAATAAAGGACAAGCTCTGTTCTGGGCGTAAGGAGAGCCTCCGCTCCCAGCTGCAGGGCCCTGAAGCCATCTGGCTGACGGACTCACCAGGTAGCACTGGGGATGTCTCTGTCCCATTCCCTGGCACCTATGGGGAGGGCGAAGGTGACTGAAGGGGGATTCCTCCTTCTTGGTTCCACCACTCTGGGACTGCAGCCTCTCTGGGAGCTGAAGCTGTAGCCTAGCCAGTAAGGAGCTTTTTAAACCTGGTTCCCCTCTCTCCACGTGACTATTACTGCCTTAATGATCTGCACGGACTTCCTACACTAGACAACAGCACTCACATATTGCTTCTGGAAAAATAAGGCCTTGCTAAGGAACACCCTTTTCCCCACAAGGTCTCAATTAGGCGAGCTTGATCATGATGTCTATGGTGGGAGGAATCTAGAAAGCCCCCGCTTATTTCCTAAGAGAATTAAGTCACTGTGCATATATATATATGTGCCTTCAGTTCTTGCATGGAAAGTGTGCCCAATCTGGTTAATGTAATATCTGCTGCACCCTCAAGGTAAGAAAGTCCGCAATTGGATTTTATAAAAAAGTTGCTTAATCTTGAATCTGTCTGGATCTTGTTATGCCTAATGGAGCCTGACAGCGGGTAGAGTTGAAGTCAGAGAAGGGAATATTGTATTTAGAAACCTCAATGGAGCCAGGCAAGATGGCAGGCTGTTAGCAATATTCCGCCCTTGACTGGGAAATAGGCTACAATTTACTTTAGAAAACAATCAGGTGTTGCTAGGTTAGTTATCAATTACTCAAATTCTTGTCTATCACTCTCTTTGCAATGTATAGGAGAATATACTGTATGCTGTAACAGTAAGCTGGGATTGTCACTCTCATACATGTCTATGAAGAAAAAAAAAAAAAACCAAAAACCAATGAAAAACATTTAGTGTGCGCTTCCAGATCCCCCTTTGCTGCTGGTGTGAAGGCTCGTTGTGCTTGTTGGCAGCAGGGTTTGACTTTACAGAATCACAGAATTTGAAGGGTTGGAAGGGACCTCGGGAGATCATCTAGTCCAACCCCCCTGCTAAAGCAGGCTCTCCTAGAGCATGCTACACAGGACATCGTCCAGGCGGGCTTTGAATATCTCCAGAGAAGGAGACTCCACAACCTCCCTGGGCAGCCTGTTCCAGTGCTCTGTCACCCTTAGAGTAAAGAAGTTTTTCCTCATATTCAACTGAAACCTCTTATGTTTCAGCTTGCACCCATTGCCCCTAGTCCTGTCACTGGACACCACTGCAAACAGACTGCTTCCATCCTCGTGACTTCCGCCCTTAAGATATTTGTACGTGTTGATAAGGTCCCCTCTCAGTCTTCTCTTCTTCAGGCTGAACAAGCCCAACTCTCTCAGCCTTTCCTCTCCACCTTGGGCAGCACGGCCCTTTGCCACTGATACTACAGAACTACAGGGGCTGGCTGCTGCCCTTCTGTGAACCAGCTTTTGAGAAGGGCTGTATCAAACTGTGCTCAAATATGTTGGAACTCATGCTTTACAGTTGGTGTGCATCTGAAAGAGTCTTGCTCCATGCTGTATGTGATACACTTGATGAAAGAGCTCGACAGTTCAGCCAAACAAAACAGTGACTGAGAGGGGATAGCATTGATTTATAAATAAATTGAGGTACTTGTCAGTGAGGAAAAAACCTACCACCTCCACCATTTAAACCAAAGGATAAAAGGATAATGATAAATTTAGTTGGAAAATGAGAAGAAGAGTTCCAACTATCAAGGCAGTGAATACAGTGGGAACTAAAGACCTGGGGTTTAGGATGTTGTTTTATGAGCAGGTTTGTGTGATCAAGTTGCTTGTGAGAGCTGGTATTTGGACTTGAAGACTCAGGACATCACTTTCTTATTATAATCCAATATATAATGAAAAGAGTAAAAAGGGGCAGGGGATATAGACACCAACTATTTAATTTCACATCCTGGTACCTCCACAGATACTCTGAGCTTATTCTGGCCTGGGGGCTCACGAGCACTGAAAGACTAAACATTTTTCAAATGAAGCACATAAGCTGAATGAAGTTAGGTTTGGTTATTGTGTGATAAAAGAAACTCGGGGAATAGCCAGTTGCTGTAGGAACTGGGAACAAAGTAGACAACAGCCTTCTGACAATCAATGTTAAAACAATTTCACAGTGACAGGAACATGGCAGTGGCAGGGGTGCCCATCTTTCTAGGTTAGCAGGTAAAGGATACCACGCTGTAGACTGTATCCAACACCTTTTGATGACAGTAGATATATCAGCTCCAGCTTCTTGAACTGTTACGAGTGGGTTGGGCAGGTTTGCTTCATAGTATCTCTAAAATCATATTGCCGTTCCAAAGCTTTTAAAAGCTTTGTATTGTATTGTTAGCAGGCTGTTGTCACAGTATCTCTTCCCTAGAGCCAAAGAAATGCATCTCTTCCACTGGGAGGGGCACGTTTGGGTTGATCCAACCCTTCATTTTGACAGTCAGTGTCTGTCATGCTACAAACTGTCTTTAGATGCAAACAAATATTACAAAAGCACTCCGCAGTGTTTTGGTATTCCATTTATGCAAGAATGCCAAGTTCTAGGGCAAGACAAGGCCTCTCCCTCTTTCTTGTGATAGTAGCGTTTGTGTCTTCCTTATCAAGTTCCTTGAGACTGACACAAATACACGCCTCCCTACCTCATTTTACATGGGATCTGCTACCCCTGGCATCAGGTGACCCTCTTCCAGGGAGCCATCAGTGTCACCCAAGCAACCTATTCTGTGGCATCTTTATCATTTTATCACCTATAAAATAGCATGTGTGCAGAGAGGATAATGTTGAAGTTTAGGAAGTTTATCCCTCACAATTTCAGCACTGCTCTCTCTCTATAGGCACACCTTCTTCACCTCACTTTGGCCTCTTTCCAGCTTACTAGCACTTACTGTCTTTTAAAGATTATAAGTCTTCTTCAAAATGTTTCACACCAGAAGTAGTTAATTTCCAGCTTCAACAATATTCTTTCTCGCTACCTGTTTTGAATTGCTAGCTCTTGCTGCTGCTTTAGCATCAGGTTTATTCTATCTCAGAGGTGGTTGTATGAGAGCGATTTGCAAAGCTGTGTATAAGTGGGGTCACTCCCAATTTCAGTCTGACCGTGCCTGAGGTGCACTCCATCCTCCTCCCTTCACGGCTTGTGCAGAAGAGACCCGAGGTATAGGGTCCAGAAGGGAGCAAGGACACAGCCTGGCTTAGTCCCTACTTTGAATGGTAAGAGAATCAGAACACCTGGGTCCACCATAGTCCATCCTCTTGGTTCACCATGTCGTGGGTCCATGTAGTCTTTCTGTTTTCTAGTTGGAATCAACCTTTCCTGAACAAAAACGGCCTAACTTTCAGATGAAGTCTTACCAACATTTAGTGAAACAGTAATAATTCCCAGGATTATCAGCCAAGCCTTTAGTGAGAAGGGGATCTTACTTGCCTTTTTCACACCTGTATTAAACATTTGTCCACAGACAGGTTATAAACCCCCAAGTCATTCTGCTCTGTCATTTCCAGATGACAATCCTGTAGTTTACAGACCAAGTTCTTTTTTCTCTAATCCTTAAAGACCAAGTTTAACATTTTATTCTGTTCTCTTCCATCCCATTTCTGTTACTCTAGGATTCCTTTTCTTTTCTTGTGAGTCCCATTCTGCACTGATTTAATATTGCCTGCCAGCTTCATCATCTCCACATTTCATTAGCAAACACACGCTTTTGGGTGCGTATTGTTAATGCAAATATTTAATAAGCTCATTCGCAATAACAGATCTTTCAGGATAGGTAATCTCACTCCAAGTCTGTAATTATCCTTATAGCACAACATAGTATTACACCCTCTTCAGTCAGTTCCTTTCCTGTCTTAACAATTCTATTTTCTCCATCTCCTCTGCTCAGACTAACAATTATACGTGTCACAGTAGCAGCTGCTTTTCTGAAGTCGTGATAGATTAATATCTACCACATTTTCCTTGCTTTTATAAAAAGCAGTTGTCAGAATAAGGTACCAGATTAATCTGTCTTCCTTCGGGAAGCTTGTTTTGCATGTAGCAGTCTTCTGTGCTTATATGCCTATGGGTAGAATTTGTGAAAAGTGTTTTAACTTGGGAACTCCATGTGGTTATAGGGTTGCATGCATCTCCCTAATTCAAGGCTTTTTGTAAGATACTTCATAATTTCCATCACCTGCAGACCCCAAACAAGACACCTCGTTTGGTGTCCAAAGCTAGACTGAGAGATGACCCAAAATATACATGATATGAAAACTCACTGAATTTCAGATGATCCTAAGATTATGTTTTTTACTGCACTGCTGGTAGCAAGGTGCTGGATATTACTTCCCTCCTATTGAAAAGACTAAACAAAAAACCAGAAGCAATCTGTCCTTGCTTGCTGGGAGGACCTGTCTTTTCTCTTGCTGATATCTCTGCTTGTACAGCAAGTAAAATATGTCCAGTTGTACAGGCTGCAAAAAAGACTGAGAATGAGCACTGATATCTTGCTTAATTAGAAATAGACACCTTAACATGGGCTTCTGATCTTAAGTTTATTATGTACTACACTGATTATTGAACATATTCAAAGCCAAATCTTTAGGTAGCCTCATTCATTTTAAGAGGCATCATGCATCTGTATCTGAAGACACAGTAGGACTGATTCTTTTTCCAAATGCAAACCAGCTGGTTTCACTGATTGTGCTAAAGCTCAAATAAAAAGTGAAAACACTTACATTATTCACTGTTGGTGCTTTCTACTAGGCCTAATATTAACATCTGGAACCAAATTATTTCCTTTGGTATAGGAACAGAACTCCCTTTGTTGCCAGTGAGAATGGTATGCACAGATCTGGAGAGGAAACGTGAAAATGAAAGCCTCACTTATCTAAATTCTATTTGTCATTTTTGGCTTTTCTAAGAATACTCAGAAGCAAGCAAATTGTGCTCAATAAAGTTGCCTTTGCAATAAGGGAAAGCATGCAAGCAGCAGCTCACACTACTGTTGCCCAAGGCTTACACTGCAGTTACATCCAAATCCGAGTTCCCTTGTGCTAGATGCTGAACATGCATAAGCACAGAGAAAAGTCAGATGCACCTTATCTACCTAGCAGCAATTAGCTTTCCATCGCTGGTAGCTGGAGAGAAAGGACTGCATGTCTGTCAGTGGCCCTAAAGCAACTGGTTTCCTTAAGCTTTTGATACTGTGAGTCCATCTCTGTGAGGTAGAAGAGGGAAAAAAAACCAGTAGCTGATTGAAAATAGTCTCCTCCAAAACACTGAGCAAGATCAGTTCTTTGTTTCTTTTAAAAACTGAGTGAAATCTGTAAAAATACAAACATTCAAAAGGATCCAAGTCTCATAATGGGTATTAGTTGAAGAGCCAAAAATAATTTCTTCTTGAAGTTTAAGAACTTTGGTGTATGTTTTGCCTTACATAAGCATACACACTGATCTTAGAGGTTTTTTCACCTGATCACCTCATGTATAGGTTTGAATGGGTTTTACTTATTTTTACTGTCCAAAGCCTTTGCAGTTCTATAGCAACAGGTCCATGTAGATACTTAAAGCTGTGAACTGATTTAGTACTTGGAAACCTCCAGTTGCCCTCAGTTGTAGCATTTATCCAAGTGCAGCACCAAGTAGCGAATTAGCTTCCCAGCTCACATTGACTAGTTTGGACAGTTGTAAGTAAATTGTTTTTGTTGAGCTGATTGTTTTAAAATTAAGCCTCCAAGCACCGAAAGAATCAGCAATGCCAAAGGAGACTCGGAGCCTGTCTTCAAAGTTATGACAAGTCAGGCACTTGGCAGTTTTCACAATGACCTATATTTTAATATGGGCTATTGGATTATTTCTAAAGAGGCTTCTTAGCCATAAAAGAATTATGCTCATTGGCTGGGCTGTGGCAAAAATACAATTGAATTAAGGATTGAAATAATTTAGGATCCAGCTGGACAGGTTGTCCCTGCGGCTGAGCAGTAGCAGATGTATTAAGCATTGGAAATTGCACAGAAAAAAAGGTATAATTGATCTAAGGTAACCTCACTACTTTGTATTAAATAAATCAATGCTGATAAGCTGAAAGGTTAGAAGCAAGAAGCTGAATTGAAGGAAGGCGGACCCGGGAAAAAGTGAGTCTAGATAAAACAAGTTAACTTTCAGATCCTAAATGTGGTAGGGACTGTGGATGCTCAAGCTCCATAAGCACGCTGGCTACGAGTTTCCAAATCAGCAGGGGAGCTGGGGAGTGTTGGGGGAGAGCAGAGGAGGGGACACCAAACCGCACATCCCTGCAGAAGGGACACATTTTCTAAGTGAGAAAAAAAAAATATAATTAGCCAACTCTATATTAATTTGTGCATCTCAAATCATTTGTCACTGAAAATCACAGGCGACCCACAGTCCTCGCTCTCTCACGCACGTATGTACCTGGGTGTATCACTGCCTTGCAGCTCAGGGTTTGGAAGGGAAGGCTGCGCTGTGACAGCCACGTTACACAGAGCAGTCGATGTTTTAGGAGTGCAACGCGTGTCTGTGTGTTAAAAGAAGAAGGTAAAGACCAAAATGTTGGCCAGTAATGTATGCTACAGTTAATTCCTTCTGGAGACACCCGTGCCTGCACAGTAGCGAATGGAGCGGTACTGGAGTGGGAGGCTATAGAATGGAGTGAAGAAAAAAATATTTTTCTGTCTGTATCTGTTCTTTGAAAAGTCAGAGGCAAACTTTACAGTGAGAGCTACTTTGAGTAAACTCGTGTATGTATTTAATGTAAATGGAAATACTGAAGGGTAGTAGAAGACAGGATTTCCTTGTTGCTTCTCACTTAACTTTTAATTCCTTTTCTGCCTTTCCAGACTAAGCACAAATGCTTTCATAGGCATTAGCCTTGTTTTGCAAAGAATGAAAAGATTTAGAAAAAAATACATTATTGCTTGGAGTGTACGTATATGAAAGTGAACTTATACTTGCCTGACTCTTATTGCTTTGGGTGTACGTATATTAAAATGAACATATTCTTGTGTGACTGTTGAAACTGAGAAAAGGAGGCACAGAAACTGGGAGAGACGGTATTGCCCGGATGAGGAGGATGTAGCAGATTCTCTTGCCTTGTGTCCCGCAGAGCCGATAAACCAGGTGCAGGGCGGGGCTGCGTTTGTCCGGAGTAAGTTTGAGGAAGTGCCTAGGGAGAGAATATTGGCAGAGCTTTGGCTCCTGCCTTCTGCCCGGCTCTGCTCTCCTGGCCCGAGGCCTCCCGGGGCTGCTGGGGGGTGCAGCCGGAGCA
>NW_009259531.1:3689093-3736560 GCF_000687185.1 Egretta garzetta | reverse complement strand
GGCTTGGGGCTCAGCGGGGAGGCTCCGGTCCCTAAAAAGTCGAGAGCTCGATGGGGTTCTGCCAGAAGTCAGGCACCTGCTTTAAAAGCCAGGAGGACACAAACTTCCTTAATAATGCAGCAAATGTGCTGATCTGAAGGATGTACTTGAGGCTGATGAGCGGCAATGTTAAAAGTCAGTCCCGGCTGCAAAGTCCGCAATCAAAGTTTAGGAGCTGTTGTCAAGATAATGTTTTAGTTAGGATTTTGCTGTGGCACAAGTGAATGGAAGAGCTGATGTTAGATCTTCGAAACATAGCTGTGCCTCTGACATTCCCCTGACAGCCAGCCCTCTCGCACACCAGACGTCTTCTGTCTCTCTGCCATTTCCAGGAATTGAAACTTTTGTGACCTACTAATTCCATGTAGGTTTCCTAAAGCCAATACCAAATTTTGCCTGATTGCCTCTTGTCCTGAGCAGACAAGAATCTTTGACGTAAAAGGAAGGGGAATAAAAATGCTGATTTTGAAGTTAGATGTAGATTTGAAGAATCGCTGGTTTCTTTGTTCATTTCAAATAAATGAGCTGAGATGGAACCAGCAGGTAAACATGCAGTCATCCCTCCTTGCTGTGATTATTTCGTTTTCAAACTGTTCTTAACCAAAGTACATTGCTTGCATCTCAGTAAAACATAAGCATAGAAATGGCTAAACATAAAATTATGTAATTAAAAAATAGGATGATACTTTGCTCAGCCAAAGGTTCAATTTTTGTTTATGTACTGAAAGAGTAGTGATGCCAGAAGATTAATCTGCATGAGAGCTTCTTCGTGAGACGTTATACTCTGAGGGAAGGATGTGGTGTTCAGAGGTATCCTTAACATTAAAAAAAATCTCTTCTGCTTTCTGAAGATTTGCATGTTGCGTTCTCTTGGTGTCCAAGTTATGATGAGAGTGTATAATTTCTCATGGTCAAGGTCAAAAATTGTCATTCATTGGAAAAGTGTGATGGGAAAGTTGAATGTAGCCACTGCTGTACTGTCATTAACAACTTCTGTGCTGTTTCTGAGAGAATATTCTGATTTGTTTGATAGCAGAGTCTAGAACCCTGTTGTAATAGCAAGTCTGCAGTGGACTTCACCCTGTGCTCATACACGGTTAGAGACAGGGACAGAGGATTAAGCTGGAAACAGATTAGAGGGAGAGGAGAAGAGAGAGATAAACAGGGGCTCAGATTATGCAATGGAAGAGGTCGTCTGCTAGTCCATGGACAGAATCAGATCCTCTGAGTGTCAATTCTTACCTTTTCTGTAGACTGAGGATACATCTGCAGCCTATACAGTCTCTGTTCTACCTGAAACCCATCTCCCGGGGAGCTTAGTATTGGGATGATTGCTCTTCTGATACATTGGAGTACAAAGTTTTTAGCATTCCCAGGAGGGATCATGGTGGCAAGTATGGTAACGCTGGGATTCCACGTCAGTGACTGGAGTCCCATTGCACTTCATGAGATATAAGGAGAACTTACCCTGTTAAGAAGAGCTGACAGTGATGCTTCTTTTCTTTCTTAGTGGACACCCGCATTTGCAGTCTCCCCATTCTCTATCCCGCTGGTGGTCTCTTACATCCCTTTGCAGATCATTGTTACTGACTGTTTAGTCCATGTAATCTCAGCAGAAGAGTATTCTGCCTACCTTCCCTGTGTCTGCAATTTGGATTTTTCAAATTTAGGCATAGAGAATATGACTGTGCACTGGAAAGGCAGAGTAAGTTGCTACACAGCTTATCTCTGAGCGTGGCAGAACAGTGTGCTGTGGGCCGCCTACCCTTCATCTGTGCTTTTGCCGCTGGTGAGCTGTGGCCACTCTTCTTTTAGGATTCGGGTACAGAACGGGAGCCCAAATGACACCATTGACTCCTATTTTAAGTGATGCCGTTTGTCCATTAAGGACCATGCAGTGGGAATGGGACGGGACCCGAGCCTGCCTTCACTCTGTGAGGGGAAGAACTGGGGTGATACAAATATAGCTGCTCTTCTGGCCATAGAGAGGAACCCAGAACAATGAGCAGAGGGTGGAACAGCAGCGCATGCTCTGAAAAGGATCTCCCGCAGACGGAAAACTCTTCTAAAAGAGAATCTGAGAGAGTGCCAGCCCCAGGGAGTGCCTGGCAGCGAGACTGAGTTGGAACAGAGCTGGGGAGGGCTGGTGGGTGGTGTGGCCGGTGCGGATGGGCCACATCCTACACACTGCAGCTCCCCAGGGACCTTCCGCCTTTGTGGGTGGGCCCAGGGCTGCCAGCTTGCCCAAACCTCACAGTATTTAGGCTATTTTAATAAAGTCCCACTTTCTGAATGCATGTGATTCTATTAGAAACCTAGCTTCCATTTAAGAATCAAAACTTACGTTTCTAGCTCATACGCTTGAAAATGTGAACCATAAGGGCTCAAAAATGGAAGGATAATAAAAATAAATGCCTTACTATTTTTTGGTCTGTCATGGTAGGGAGGTAGAGGTGGGGAAGCGAGTGGGATCAGGCCCTAATTACATAATGTTCTGCTCAGTTGTGCTGTCCTGCAGCTGCACAGTGCAGAAATTTCCTGCACAGAGGAGCACATGGAAATTTTAAAAATAAAAAAGGGGGGCGAGGAGAGAGCAAGCTGAATGTGTGTGAAAGGATGTCAAACCAAAAGCAAACTAGCACGTTATTGCAGAAAATCAAGATACACTAGCATCTGCTGTGTGAGCTACTGAGCAGCATAGAACAATGAGTTGTTCTACATGCTCACTCTTAATTTCTTACAGAAGGTTTTGCTGTTAATAGCAGGGTGTTGTTATTAGTCTGTATATTGTTAATGTAGGCAGTGCTATTTCTTAATATGTTCTTGTGATCCTAGTGTTTTTTGTTGTTTTGGTTGGTTGGTCTTCTTCCATTTGCAAAGTCTGGACGAGGATCTGCCTGAGCTTCCATACATACTGCAGAAGGAAACCGAAGGGCCAGTCTCATCCCTGGCTTCTGCACCTCGTTAGCAGTTTGCAGATATTCTGGAATGTCAGATACAGTGTGGTTTGCCTTGAGTTCAACTCCAGACAGGAGTTCAGAGTCCTTCCAGCGAGGGCTCTGAACTAAGGCAGTCTGATGCAGATGGGTTGAGTTACTCAAGACTTTCAGAGGAAGTTGGGAAATTTGGGTTCTCTTTTTTAATTTTTTTTTTTTTTCTTTGTGAGAGAGGGAAAAAAAGAGGTATAGGTACTGCTTTGTGAGGACTTGGATGTGCTGGCAGCTAAGAGCTGGTTTGTTTATTTAGGTTGCAAGAAGGAATAGGCTAGCGTATTTGCTGGACTCTGATCTCTGGTTAGCACAGGAGCCTTTTCAATAAATTAACAAGTGCAGAGGAAATTATGGGGGAGTTTGAGGATGAGAGAATGAGTTTTTTGAGTGTGGGACTTCTCTGAAGTTTCCTGCGTTTTTTTTTTCATCAGGGCTGTGCTCTAGGAGACCCTAGGTAAAATTTGGAAGGCAAACTCTACTTTGAAGAAACATTGTGTACTTAGTTATGTCAGTATATGCTGACTTAACAAGACTAGAAGAGAAAAAATAAGAAGATAGAACCAAAATAAGTTGGTATGCTCAATGACTTCATCAGGGTGAAGGCTACTGAAGGCAAAACTACCTACATTTTGCTACATCTAGGTCAGTTACTAGTTCGCCTGCTTCTTTTGACTCTAGAATTGCTGCAGTTGTCTTCAACATCTCCCTTTCCTAAGGACTTCAGCCCCCCCAACTCTTAATCTATGTGTCTGTAAGGAGGCATAAGCAGGGTTTAATGCAGCAACAGCACTTCAGTATTCTCTTTCTCAATAAATTAATGATTAACGTTGACCACTGATTCCCGTGTTATATATCTTATACTTTTTCCTATTTTCTCTTACCTTCATATTTTTTCCCTCTTCTGAGTTGATCTCAGCAAAACTTGGTTCCAGTCCCTGCTGTTGGGTAAGGCTCTGCAGCCCCTACGGGGAGAAGGAGAAAATGGGTCAGAGCTACAGAGGCAGCAGCAGGGCACAGTCGTCTTACTGGAATGAGTATGAGGCCAGGAACAGAGAAGTGCTGGAAGCTTCATTCTGTGTTTCTGTGGTATAATAACACAGCTCTGATGGCACACTAATTCAGTTTTTTTACTTTTAGGAACCACTAAGGCAATATTGATGCTTCCTTAACTGTGGTACTTCATTATCATACAATGTAATTATCTGATTCTGGTATACAGTTTGTAGGACCTATTTTCTGGGGCCTGTTTCTTGGCAGATATACCTGATAATGCAGCTTCCAAAAATGTTCATTGAAGGGTCAGATTGCTGTGCTGAATAAATTATTATTTGTATTTTGGTGGAGTCTGGGGCCCTGTTATGATAGGCTCTGTAAAATGTCTAACATAAGCCAGTCCAAGCCCTAAAGAATCTGAGTTTAAAAAAAAAACAACAGGTAAGAATATGTCATAGGCTCAAGTCAAAATCCCAACCTTTTGGAAGGAATTCGGATGTAAATTGGAACTTGGCAGCTCTGGAGGATTTATAATTAAAAATGCCAAATAAAACTCTGGTAGGAGCCTTACCATGTCATTGCTGACCTTAACGTTTGGCTGCCTTACTGGGATTGATAGAGGCTTTCTTCCTTCTTGTTTAATAATGCATTTCCTCTTGGAGGAAAACCATGGTGGTAAAACTCAGCAAAGCCAACAATGTGTCTCATAAACAAATTCATTTCCTTCTTCAAACATTGTTTCATTCAAGAGCAATACATTCAAAATTCCCTTTAGCATTGGGTCTTTAATTGTTCCTTTCACAGGAACGAAGCAGCCATTCTTTGAATCTCCCCTGAAGTTTGCTGAATTTTTTAAAATCTACTGTGTTAACTCTAGTTGGGGATGCATCCTTTACTGAATTGCAGCAAGGGAATGACCTGGATAACATACTTGATGTATGGCTTTACTTGGAGTTTCTTAGGAAAACCCCACACATTTGTTTTTAATGGTGAGCATTTGCTTGTAATATATAAAAAAAATCACCCTTGACCTGTTCCTAGAGGGGTGCAGTTATGTTTCAGGGTTGTTTAATGATTTTTAAAACAAACAAATGAGGGAGACCTGTTCCTGGAATGAGGAGATCTCATTTCATCTGTCTCTGAGGAAGCCTCAGCTGCTGTGCTTCTCCCAGAAACTTATTTAGTAAGGCCCAAGGAAGGGGTAACAGGGCACTTTCATTTCTTTAACACTAGGCATAGCTTTTGCTGCACTTCTTGATTCATTGATTTTTTTTTTTTGTTTGCTTTTCACACACTGCTGTGATGTACAGATGTGATTTGAATACAGTTCTTTTTATTGAGACTATGCAGTCTCTTTGCCTCTAGTTAGTAGGTGTGGTTATTTGAAATGCAAACATATCTGTGTTACTTCCAGTGTTTAATGTTCTGTACAGAGAAGACACAGAAATTGAGTGAGTGAAGGTAAAAGAGAAGCGATACGATCTAAATCGTTTTGTGGCTTAAGACTGAGCGCTGACAAAATCTGGGAGGAATAAGCACCCCTTTCGGAAGTGTTTCAGCAATTAAAAGAACTAAGTTCAATTTATTATATTCTGTAGGAACAAATGAACTTCAGATTGCTAGTTGCCAGACATTCATTGGAACAGTTATGCAACTAAAGTTACCTTGATTTTATCTTGATTTTAGCATTAACATTGCTTGGAAAAGTATTAGTATTTCCTAGAAGGCTGTGGTTTGGGTTAGTGGTTTGTATTCCCTCCTTTTTTTGGGGCAGTTTGGAATTGTTAAAAATATTCTTATCCAGTCAAGGAGTAGGGGGCACAGCACGTGACTGCAACCATATAGCAGGAGTGGTAAGTAAGGCTAAAGCTGTGGGAGGAGGTCTGTGGTGTAACCCAGGGCTGAATGTGTTCAGTTAAAACTATTCATTAAATGCTGTCTCATGGTGATGAGAGGTTCAGAGAAAATCAGCACTGGCTTTTGAACCATTTATCAATCAATGAGAAACCAAAGCTGTAACAAGTATGGTGATGAACATTGACTAGTTATACTAGAAGCTCGTAGGTAAGAAGAGGCCAGAGCAAAACATGGCACTTGTGGCAGTGTTCTCTCACCCAGCCCTGAGTAATGACAGAACTGAATAGAAGTTGCCTCTGTTGGAAAGAAGCCTACATGCGCAGACCTGCCTTGTGAGCCGGCACTGAGTTTCGGTAGCAGTAACGAAGTCAATGTGCTATTGTGCCATAGAAATGACATGAGCTTCCTCGTGCATAAATGAGGCTTTTGGCAAAGAAAATACATGCGGTTTGTTGCACTGGGTGGCAAATGTCTTCCATTATCCCCATAGCAATGCTGACTGGAAAATGACTTGGCGTTTGGCAAGAGGAGATACCCGTAAGCCAAAAGGGCTGTGTCGTGCTGCTGCTCTGCCTCTAGTTGCAGTTGCCTCATTACCAGGATGAGAGTTGTTCCTCTGCCAGAACTGTGAACACTGCCTGGCTTCTCGTCAGTCTTTGTTTGCTCTAAGCAAGCAGTGGGGGAAGACTGGCTTGTGCTTTTTTACCAGTGCTGTGCTTTGGTCCTCCAGACAGCTTATTTTCACAATTTAAATGGAGTTAAGAGGGATATTCTTCTCTTCTATCACACCCTCTTTGTGCCCTGTGCTCAGTTGGGCTGTGTTTTCTGAAGAAACAGACTGAAAATGTATTTTTATGATACTTGGTCCTCTAGCCTAGCTTTTGGAAAATGGTACTTTAGGCACAGAGGTACCTTTGAGCTTTGACCAACGTGACCTTCTGTCTCTGCGTGCTTCCACGCAACATTTATCTAGAGATCAAGGTAAATTTTTACGTATCTGAGATGCTTCCTCTGAAGTAACTGCTTTTGAAGAAATAGAAAAAAGCTCTCAATGTTTTTTTTTAATCATTCCCCACTGCTTGAAAGTGGGTGCCACCAGTGGGTCACAGGCATCTGTCTAGTGGCAACTTCTGACGCAAAATGCATATTCTTGTTTGATGGCTCATTTCACCACTAAAGACATGAGCTATAGAGTTGTAGTAACTGAAGACTCCATGTCTGTATGGGTTTTATTAGAGTTTTGGTGACCTGATTGCAATAGCACTGTTTTTAGGAGAGGAGAGACGCTAACCTTATCATCCTGGCTTGATTATAGTTAAGGTTGCATCTGAAACAATTGCCAAGGTGGTTTCTTCACTGATGTTTTTAATTAGGAAACACCACCAAAATAAATTGGATTCAGTTTTGCTACATCAGTATATTTATTAATGAGAGCATTGTGAGCTGAAATATATGTAGATGGCTAACAATTTGATGTCATTAAGTTATTCTATATTTTCTCAGTTAGAAGATGGTGGGATACCCTGATGGGTAGGCCTGAGGATCAGAATAGGATTAGAATATATTTTTCATCTAAGAATAATGTGGGAGTTTCAATAGTTTAAAGAAAAGGGTGAAATACTTGATGTTTATTGCACTTATAACACAAATTACTTTCCGAGAAACATCCAGTGATTAGGAATGATTCGGTCTCGATGAATTACTCTGCCTTACACAGCGATATAGCTAGACACTTCTAGCTGGCTTCATTTTGTATGACCAGGGTGTTACATTCCCAAGAGACTGAAGCATTTTCTAAGGAGGGACTACATTGTCCTGGTTGTATCAACAGTCCGTTCTTGGGTACATGGTGACATCCTTTTTGTGGGATGTGTTTGTCACCGTGCTGTGTGGGAGATGTGTGCGTAATGAATCCAGTGGAAATAAACAGTGTTTTCCCCCTTACGAATATTTGATCTATGATTTATTTATCCACCCAGACTTGGACTAATAGCATGTTAAATGCTGCCTGTTTGTTTTCCTGTTGACATATTTCTATCAGCAGTGTCTTCTGTATTATGGACAGGAAAAATATTAACAGACTTATAAAACAATGGCTTAACGAGACCAATTCTTTGATGTAAGCTAGATGGACTCCACTTGGGAAAATAATAAGAGATTAGGTGGAGGGGAGGGTTTTTTTGTCTACTGTGAAATTGTTCACATCAGACTGGAAGAAGGGTAAATGGAGACTGACTGACTCCACCAGAAGGTCAGACGCTGACCGGTGCTGGCAGGCCGGTGTCTGCTAGGGCAGAGCTTGCCTACGTACCCCTGTGTAACTGTCTGGAGACCTGAGATCTCTTTCTTTTGCACCTTAGCTGGGTGGAAAGAACCAGGCTTGGTATCACTGAAAATGCCTAGTGACAGCAAGCAAGCCAGAGATAGTTGCAGGTAAGAAGTACAAGTATTTTGTTAGGGAAACATGCTAAAAGAGTCGAAATGCACCACCTTGCCATAAATGATCAAATCTGTTTCATCTGTGCTTTTCATGATCTGATGCTGAGTTCGCCACCTTGTATCTGGAAAAAAAAAATCAGTGGGAATGCCAAATTTTATTATGAGGTTTGGGGCGCCATGAGCACCTGTGGGTAGTTCACTTAATCAGGAGTCAGAACTCTTGTATTTCTATCTCTGCTATCCCGGTACCCTCCTGGGTAACTTCCGGCAAGGTAGTCGCTTTCCTTTTGCCTTGTCTATTTATAAACTGTTAAGTATCCAGGAAAGGTAGAAACTCTTATTATGTGCTTTGTACGATACTTAGTTCAATAGCCGTTTCTTCTGTTAGAGCTGCAAAGTCATTGTAATAAAATGAATAATAATGCAGAGTTTTGTCCTATTACTTCTCATTGCCTGAAGGGCTGGTTCTCTTTGGTCCACAGAGTATCTATTCTACTAAAAGAGAAGTTTTCACTAGATAAAGCATAGACTTTTGCCTTTAAAATTGGCAATAGAAAGAATGGCTCCTGCTCCTGATTTCAGAGGTTGTTTTAGGTTTAGTGTAGCTTTGAGTTCAAACCTGCATTCAAAGTGCATAGGTGAAAATGCTACCGTTCCTCTCTCCCCAGTGTATATTGACAATATACTTTTCTGCTTACAAGAGGCAGGCTGTCAAAGCCATGTAAGCTAACATTATGGAGGTTGGCATGCTTTCATTCAAAAGGCCAGCATACAAAATCTAAACATTTTAAATTATTTCTGCTTTGAATGGCTGCTGTAGCTCATGGCTGGTTATCTCCCGTTTCAAAGACTTCCGGCATTGAGGAAAACAGCTTTCCTAAAAGCTGCTGGCAGTTCTGGTGTGACTCCTTCTAGTCTCCTACACTTTTTCCTGTTCATTTCTTCTTTACGTTTTAAGAAAACATTTAGAATTTTCCTGCAATCTTTGATATCAGGAGATATGAGCAGAAGCACAGACTTTTGTATCTAATTGTGCACTTGGCCTTATCTTTGTCTGCAAGGCTGATGTTTACCTTTGAAAAGGAAATTATTCTTTTTGAACAATTATAGCCTCTAAGCTTTCATCATGTCTCTCTAATTTGTAGTGCTTTGCTTCCAGTGCACTGTCAGATGCTTAGTGAAGTTTTTAGGAAGATAATGTCCTTAACAAAAGGGAAGTAATTTTTTTTTTAGAAGAAAGTTCTTTTTAACAATAATCTGATCTGATCAAAATGTTCTCGATAAACTGATCATTTAAATTCAGTAAGGATAAAGCTAAGATAACTGCAGGAATATTGACTGCAAACTATGTAAAGAAAGCCTTTACTCTACTGAGGGATGGTAGGGCTGGAGCTGAAGCGCTATCTCTGGAGAACTTAAAATAAACACAATTCTAGAAAGTGCAACTTGTGAGGACAGAATGAAAGAGGTCTTGCTTCTTGGCTTAAGAAGGGCAGGCTGGGAGATGCAAGAGTGAAGCGGGTGTGATGATAAGCTCTTTGGATCCAAAGAGGATTGGCTCATTTCTGAGCAAGGTGAGCACGAGACCTAGTGACTTCAGCTACAGAAGTATTCAGGTTAGACCAGGAGAAAAACTTCTCTAACAGTAGAAAATGTTAAGCAATGGACTAGATGGCAAGGCTGGGCAGTCTTCCTCTGTGGAGGCCTTTAAGGACAGGTTTAATCTAATGAATTCTCACTTCTGCAAACAAATTCTATTTGCTGGGATTATAGGAAGGGAATAATTTTTTGTGTGTGTTTATTGGGTATTCTTGCTAATAACAAATTCACAATGAAGCATAAGCTAAGCAGCATTCTCAAAATGCCTCAATTTTGCTAGAAATTCCTAGAAAATTCAAATCTCTGATCTCCTATATAAAAGCCGTGACTGGTTTGAATATTCCTGTTGTAGTTGTAGTACTGTTATGCTGCTGAAATGAGTCTCACACAGCCATTGCATAACCTCAAGAGAAAACACACTCAAGGAGACTTCTAGAAACTGGGAAACATGCTCACTCTTACCTATGCCCAGTTTAGAACAAAGCAATGAGCATGCAGGTGTAGCTTTTAAGATGAGCCTCACTTAAACCTCATTTTAACATGCAAAAGAAGATTTTCAACAGCAAGTTTGTATTAGACTATCTAGAAAATACACTGATTAAAAAAGTTTTAGCACATGAAAGCATGTAGTAGCATGGAAACGTAGGATAATCGCGGTGTGAGAATGGAAGAGGGGCATATATTTACTTACAACCTGTTGTGGCACAGGGGGCTTAAAAAAGACAACAGTACGTAGTGCCTAGCGAAGGCAAAGAAGTATTTCCTATTACAACATTGGCACGTGTCTCTAAAGTCTCACCAGTCAAGCTGTGGTTGCTACAGTATATCTTAAACTAAGAGGGTGGTACAATAAATGAAAACTTTCATAAAATTTAATCAACTGTGATACTGTTTTCCTTGGTGAGGGTGATGTAATTTTTACCACCATTAACGATAACTAGCCATGGAAATGTTTCATGTTTTCCAATTATTAGTAGTATTGTGTGCTTTTAATGAGTACAAAGTGTCTGAGTAATGCCCACAGGATGAAGCAGACACTTAAGTGCTTCGCTGAAGTTGGGTCCTTAAATGACCCTTCTGTATTTCCTTTGTCATGGCACTAAACCTGCTGCGCTTCTTGAACTTTATCTGAGTAAGTGCCGCATACTGTATTTATATCAGACACATTTTTTTGTTTGCATTTTGGCTTTATGAAATGTCAGAATCAATCTTATACTAATGAAATGTCCAAATTTCATCTCAGCTATGAACATAGCTGCTAATCCTATAAGATGTTTACTTTCTGCCTCTCTGGCTATGTATAGTAACAGAGAGTCTGCCAACTTAAGCACTGCTGACAAACGTCTCCCTACTGCTAGTCAGTCTAATAAATGTTATTTCATTGAGTAAAGATTTAAAATTAATTAATTAAATGTCATTAAAATCCCCTGCAACCTTTGACAAGTTTGCTCTTACTGCAGGCCAGAAAAAGTAGTTACTTGAATACCACGTGTGCCCCCTGAATCCCACCCAATTCAGTAATTTTTATGTTTTAATCTTACAATTTCTTAACTTTAACCATTCTGGAATACAGGTTTTGATGGTAGCGGCTGTGTTTTAGGCAGAAATGTGGAGGGAGAAAGTAGAGAGAAAGGTAGGCTGATCCAAGGGGTGCAAAACCGACAGGAAAAATGTAAACCCACGGCTGCTGACTGGAGTCCAACCTTCCTAGCAGGTCATACAGAGTGTAACTACAAACCTCCCAAACATTTCTTAAAAATCAGTCTTGAATTTTTCCTGTGGAAATCTCAAATGGAGAGCTATGTAATTCTCAGCATGAAATCTCAGGCTGCTTTCCTTGTTGCAGGCTGTGGTCAAACAGTTCACAGGCAGACTGTCCAAAGAGTATGGGTGTGTTTCTCTATGTAATGACATTTGTTACATTTAGTTTCTAAGCTTCAGGCCCCGATTTTCCACATCCATGCATTCTGAGTAGCCCTTGGCACCTATGCAAACACCACTGGAAGCCTGCTCAGGCAGAATGGTGTATTTATTTGCACTGGCATAGCGCCTGAGGAATTACCCAGGAATAGGGCCCTGGTATGCTGACCGCCATAGAAAAAAAAAAGATCTCAACTAATGTTTCTCAGATTTCTGGTACCCAGGGAAGACTTTGTTTTAGATGGGAATTGCTAGGCAGATGAGAGATGTGGCCAAGCAGTCTGTGCAGCAGTCCTAGGAATGGTCATTAGTGACTGAACAGGCAGAGCACACAGTTGACTTGCAAAATTGCCCTTGCAAACCGTTTGGGAATCCCTGAACTTCCCCCCATCCCACCTCCCTTTATGGAGCAAGCTGATAAGGGAGAGGAGGTAACACCCACAGGAACATTGTGGGAGTACAATTTGGCACCTAACTTGTTCTGATGTAGATGAGTACAAAAGCTCAGAAGCAGCAGCTGCTGCCTGGCTTGGTACCTCTGCCTGATGCTGCACAGCTGATGGCTGTGAAAACAGGAGATCCATTTTCGGATGCTTTCCAGCAGTGTTACTGCTCCCTCATAGGTCTACTGATGGACAGCAACCAGCCAGGACCTGTGTCATTTTGGCAGTTTAGGACCAGATCTCAGAGCAGTATGATCTGACATGAAACCTGCATGCATTATCTCTATTTCTGTATTTAGGCAGTGTCACTGACACAGCAGAGAAAGTACAAATACAGTTTTAACTTTCTTGGGTCAGAAGATCTTCCCCTCAGAAATCAACCTCTGGTGTGGCCAGCGGAGTCCCTGTTGATTCACCTTCCTTTAACGAATTGATCAGGATTTACAGTATTAATATCTTCCTTGTTCCAGGGTGAACGAGGAAGGTCCACTTTTCTAGGTGACCTGCCATTGCCTTTCATGTGTTTGGAAACAGGAGCCTAGCTTTGAAAAAATGTAAATGAGATTTATTCACAGTGTATGTACAAAGTTATCAGAAAACGTGAAAACCAGCAGCCCACGGGCCTCTGTTCTTGAGAATTAGTTGTGTTTTCCTCTTGCAACAAGCTTGTCCTCGTCTGGTTCTCACCTTTGTTCAGTTAAGATTGCTAGAGTTTCTGTATACTTTACAGTATTTTATTTTGGTAAGGATTTATCATAAAATCCTTGTTACAGCATGACAGAGTACTGATTAAATAAATGATGTTTCCTATGATGACACGGGACCGAATATACCTTTCTTGCAGGACTCAAAGTGATTCTGAAGCACCCCGCAGAATTAAGAACTTGCACATCAGGAAGTCTCAGGCAGAAAGGTGTCATTCCTCAATGCCTGATTGAGAGCCATTTTCTGTTTAGTATTTTTAACCTTCTCCTTCTCTTTAGTTCCTGCTCTGCCACTTAATGTAATGCCCGTTTATTGCAGACTGCTTTTAGTTTGGTCCTTTTAAAAGCTCCCCGAGGCACAATGATGCCTAGAAATTAATGTATTCCCTTCCCGCACATCAAGCAGATGTGTGTATATTGAGTTAGTGTCTCTAACGTTTAGCTGATTTCTTTTCAGAGCATAGTTGAATCACTGCTACATACCAAACCCATTTGTGGCCTTTCTTCCTTAAACTACTGGGATACGTAGATTTATATAGACAGTATTTTTAGCTTTAATTGACAAGCGCTTGTGTGACTTGCAGGTTTTTATAAAATCACTAGTCCTAAATATGCTGCACTACTGGGCAGTGTAGTGCTCCAGCTGTTGAATGTGGCTGGATTCAACAGGAGCATGTGTAAGGCAACCTTGGCATTCCAAGATCTTGAAGTGGTTGTCTGTCATCTTTGCCCACCTATCTTTTTCTCGCTGGTTGGAATAGAAGTCTTAGATTACTGCTGGTTGAAAAGCTGTGGACTTTGGTTAACATGCTAGGCAAAAGCATCCTTGCCAAGGAATTAAGATGTATTCCAGCTAACTGTACAGCCAGGTTAGGGTAACTGCTCCACCTCTTTCTCTAAAGTGAAAGAAAATCCTCTCCTAATGTTCATATTACACAAAACCATGATTGTTACTTCTCAGCTATGATTGAGGTCACTCATTTTACCTGTAAATGGCAATGCTTTATTTTCCATCAGAAAACAGTGCTGTCTCTCCATGTACCTGCAGATCTTCTTTGTATCATATCCGCTCTTGAGATAGCCAGCAGAAGTAACTCTTTGGAAGAGCATCAGTCCTGTCCTACTTTTCTACCCTTACCATAAAGAAAAGTGTCACCACACTCAGAACTAAAAATGCCAACTTTGGGTTGCATTGTGTTTATCAAGGTCAGACATCCTAAGAGTGATTTCCTGGAAATCCCCCCAGCCCCTTAAGGTAGACAGAGTGCCCTTCCCACTGTACTAAAAAAACTTAGCTGTTCAAGTAAAGTCTTTTAAAAATATAGATTTATTTTAAGCATGTGGAACATCAGGATAGGCACAATTATAAACACAGAAAGATTAAACACGGCAATGAACTTGCAGCCAGACATTGCAAGCAATAACTCAGAGGCACAGGTTACCACTTCACATATGGAACCTGCTGAAAAACGGTTATTTTTGGTACTAGACATTCTAGACTTTGCTGATCTCAGTTTTAATTTGAAAATATCCTGCCATTCCACCCCTTCCAAGTTTTTATTTTCAAGTTATTTGCATAAATACCTGTATATTTTAAATACTGTATAAAGTGCATTAAGGTGAAGGACGGAAAAAGGTAAAGGCCCAACTTCCAGTGCACTAGAGGGGACTGAGGCAAAACATACTCAAATCATTGACTAGAAAGAGCTTGGTTTTGAATCAAACTCTAAGAACATATTGAGTAATGGCATAGTAATGCAAACATGGTTTCTAGGAGACAACTTCAGAGTAGATACTAACTACTAGAACTATGGCTTGACAGCATATTTGCCTTTTTAAGTTTTGCAGAGCGAGGTCACATTCCTCTGTTGATAATTACTAGAATAAAAACATGCTGAAGTTTGAAATATTCCTGTTAATGCGATCCTGAACAGTTGTTACTGTAAACAACATTCTATTTATTTTGAAATAGTCCATTAATTCTTGGGTCTTATTGTCTGCATTTTCCTGTAGACTGTGGGCTGCTATCTTGGAAATCCAATGAGCTTTTTGTTGTTAGAAGTGCAGCCATTTCCACCTTTAACTAGCCTTTAAGCCAAAAGCTGTTCCTGTTAACATCAGTGAATAGGCTTGTCTTGTTCAGAAGCTTAGGCTTTAGAGTTCACAAGTAGTTAAGGGCAGCTAAAAGAAAACATCAGCTTCAGTTCTCAGCTTCTTGTAACTCATTTCTGTCTCAGAAACTTGAGAAAGGTTAAGGGATATTGCAAATTAAAACACTAGCATCATTTTTTCCCCTTAAGACATGTTGGGGATGCAAAGGAATTGAGCAGCACCAAAAATTCCACTTGTTTTAACACAAGTGGACTCCTCAGTCTCCTTTCTGAGAGGTCACTGCAGCGCCGGAGCCTCTTACCCTTCTTTGCACAGCTGTCACTTTTGTGGAAACATGAACTTGGAAGACAGTGACCAACATTCCCAGTATTGTGATACTGACATCAAGGACAGAATAGTTACAGTGATTTTTCCCTTACACTCAACAGGAATAACTCCTCCTGGTATGAAAGTAAAAAAAAAACAACCTTTTTTTTTTTTTTTTTTTTTTTTAAATTTAAAACCTTTTTTCAGTATCTCTTCATTTTTTCATTCATCAACCAGGATTTCAGCTTACGTAAAAACACCCCCGTGTGTGAAAAAAAAAAAAAAAAAACCTTTTTTTTTTTTTTTTTTAGTTGTAACTTCCATCTCTATTTTGTATCAATTGTGCTTACAAATAGCTACGAAAAAACATCCTGTAGAATTCAAGAGCTGAATTCTTTAACTCTTCTCAGTCATCCTTTTTGTCAGAGGTACTTGAGTTATTCTCTTCATTGCCTTCAGGACAAACTTTATTTCTTGCAGTCGGTGTTGTTGCTGAGACTGGGATTGCACTCTTTTTAACTGGACTGTGTTTGACTTCAGGTGTCTCAATGTCATCCTCCTCCAACATATCTGACTGGTATCTCTGTAGATCTAGGTATGTAGTAAACAGCTTGGCATATTCTGGATGCTTGAGTGCAAAGTTCTTGAACTCATCTGAAAGATATAAAATAGAGACACTATAGTGCAGCAACAGAATCGAAGAAAATGTCAGTGCCTATTGCTTTTACTGTAGCTGGTCTCCAGTTACTTTCCTCTGACGCATCTCAGGCAAATCACACAAAGTGTGTAGGTCTGTGCTTCAAAAGTTTTCCCCAGAAACAGGGTGTGAGGACCATCAGATAACTTCAGGGAGAAAAAAGGCAGGAAGCGCTCACTGGCAATATGACTAGCAGAGCGCTCTTCGTTACAAAAGGACGTAACTTACCATAGGACAGCTTCCCAGTTTCATCTGCATCTATTTCTTTAAAGAGCATAGAAACATCAAGCTCAGGCACCCCCAGAGCTGACTGAATGATACAAGCAAACTCATCTTCCGTTATAGTGCCATCCTCATCCATGTCAAAGAGCTGGAAAAGACATTACATGTAGACATACTTTAGAATCAGTTTGCCTATGAACCTTCTGTGCACATCAGCCACCCGTATTAGGCTTCTAGTATTCAAGAGGTGATCTGCAAACAGTGCCTGGGATTTGAAGAGACTGGTTGCATCTCAGCTATTTTCTCTTGCAAAAGTTTTTATGCATTTTCTCTGGAATAAGACTAAACAGACACTTAGCAAAGCAATGTACATGCTATAGTTGGGATTAGAGTATTCTCTAACAGAAGTTATGTAGCAAACCTGCAACAACAAACAAACTTCACAGCATTAGTTCATTAATCAAATTCATACAAAAGTGGTAAAAAGAAAGCATAAGCAAAGTGTTAGTTTGTGTTAGTTGTGACCATGAGCTATGCTAAGGGTCTACTGGATTCAGCCACTGTATACTGGAACATGTTAGGTTTTAGACTTCATTTTCATTCAGTTATGCCACATCTGCCACTGGATTAAATTTGCCATAGTTTATGCTCTGACATAAAATACCTGAATTTTAGTATATGTGATCTGTCACCCACTAAGGAATTATTGTAATTAACAAGGAATTTTTGTGACTGGAATGCAGGCAGTCGATGTACACCGATCATCCCATCCTTCCCAGCGCAGTGACAGTAACCATCTGCTATGAGTCAACCCCTTGAGAAATACAAGGGATGGCTAGCTGTAATTCTTCAGTACTTGCTACAGGCAAGCTTTTCCATTGCAAAGGGAAGCACATTTAGTGGCAGAGAAAACAAGTAGCAAAAGGAAACCCACAGTTCCACTTCAGACTCAAACAGGCTTTTACGAGCTGAACCAGTCATTTCCCACTGAAACTGGGAATTAAAACAAATTACTGATTTTATAATCAGCACAACTGTTAAGATATGGAAGAGGGTGGTCTAGAAAACAAAACAATGAAACAGCAACAATAGCTGCTAGGCTTGCTTCTTCATAGGAATCTGTACTGATAAAACATCCCTGAAAAAGCACAAATCACTTTGGAACAGCTGTAGCGCTTCTCTGTAAAGCAGCCAATGGATATAACGGTTTGCCATAAAAATTCTGGTACTTCCCAAGTACACATCAGTACTAAAAAGTATCCAGTTTAAGATTAACGTGACCCATATCTCAATATATTGTTCAGTATGTTTCATAAGAACAGATCAGTGGGTAAAATAACTGAATCTACAGAAAAAAATAGGTCACTCGAGCATTTTCCTATTCAGGGATTCACAACCTGGGCATCCCTGGTCATGTACTGCCTGCTCATACCCGAGATCTGAAAGGAGCAACTGCTCCTTGACTGCTTATACTACCAGGACACCATAGTACAAGCCAATAGATGATCTTAGATGCAGCCCAATTTTGGAGGTGCCAGTCCTGAGCAGCCCTTCGGATTTTTTTTTCCCCTCCTCTTTGTTAACAACAGTGACTTTACTGAGCGCTTGACCCACAAGAGGATATTGCTCCATCTATTGTCTACTTGTGACACTGAAGAATGACAGAGAAAAAACCTCAGGCGAAAAACCCGCAAGTGCTGCTGAATCATTTTTGGAGTTATCCTGCCAAGTTACATATTCATTAGTGCCTTTACATGGCTTTTGAAACCCTTTTCTATGAAGCTGATGCCTGCAATTCTCTCTCTCCCCTTCACACGCTAAATGTCAATTGGTTTAAGAGTATTACTCACATTTGCATAACAGATTGAAGCTATAAACTTATGATTTGAAAGCTAACAGATTTGTAGTCAATCTTGATTTGTCAGATTTGTAGATTTACACTAAATTGAACTTACCTTAAATGCCATCCGAATAGTCTCTTCTGTGTTGGCAGGGTTACAAAGAATAGACAAACCAATTACATACTCTCTGAAGTCGATGGTGCCATCTCCATTCTGTAACCAAAATACATATGGCAATAGTTATAGTTAATATAGCAAATCACTTTAAAAGCGGTTGTATAAAACAACTGTACAATATGCACTATGACAGTTTACAACACTGGAGGTATTTGTTCTTCCTGGAAAAAATACTAACAGCTCACTAAATATATGTAATACTAGGGCTGAAGCAGCAATATATGTATTTTTCAATAGCTAGAAATTGGGTATCAATTTCTTATATACCCCCAAACAAAAAAGATTTAAAACAACTTACAAGTTTTTCTTTAGTATCTGACCTCCAAGAAGCCTCTGACAAGAATTGGAATACATGTATTTAAGGTAACTTTAACAGTTCACGGAGCACTGGCGCTTGCTAAAGTTCAGAGACTAATGCAACATCCTGGAATAAACAGGCCAACAGTGAGGCTGTTGCCTTAATTCTTCCTAAGAACCTTCAGTAATAAAATATATGCCAGTGAAAGTACAGCCTCATGATGCCATAAATCTACATGGTCTATCTGAAGCCCTACGTGGTGTTTTGCAGCCAATACATGGTCCTACCTTTTAAGCCAGAAATGCAATGAATTCATTGTAACAGCCTCTCTGGTAACTCCAGTTTTGATCTGAACGAACATTTCAAGGTGTTATCTACCAAGCTACACTGACAAAACATTTGAAGCTGGCTTCGATGGGATTTGTGATTAATTCTGTGTAAGCTGCATTATATTTGCAGATAGGGAAAATGGCAGATGCCCACTGAAATGTATGCTTAAGTCAGTAGTGTTCCTGTGACCACACAGAAAGTTTCTCGGGGTTTTGGGAAACAGCCAGCCTGGTGAAGAAGCCATACGTAAGCGTTAGGTGAAGGGACACAGAGTAGTTAATGAAAGCATGGTAGGGATGACTGGTAGCTCGTAGTTTGGAACATTCACAATCAAAAACATTTTAAAAGCAAACAAAAGCGTAAAGCGGAGTTCCTTTTGTGGATAATGTGTTGTACATTTCAAGAAGAAAAGATTTTTAAAGAAGTGGACTCCCTAAGTCTGAGGGCCGTACAAAACTTCTTCAGCCAAGCCAGAGAGGGGTGGTCTCCTGGATAAATGCGTGGTGAACAGCCAGATCCAGATTCTATTTCTGGCTGTCCTACCAACTTCTAATGCCCACTTGAGCATACCAATCTTAACCTTTCGGTTCTTGGCCTTCTGCTGCTGAGTAGTGGTACATGGAGCTTGCCAGTGGAGAAACACTAAGGCTGCTTTGGAGAATGCTTTGAAAATCTTAGGTTCTATAAAATAGGGATTTCTGTTATTGAATTGAGGTCTTACAATAGTCCTTGATTAACAAAATACGTGTAATAATGGATTCAGTATTAACTTTTCTTTATCAAGCTATATATTTGACAGGATTTAAAACTGCTAAGATACCAATTTATTTAGCCTTCAAAAACAATTCAAGACTGTTTTGCACAGACAACCGTTATTTTCTTTATATTGATGGTCTAATCAACCTTTTCTGAAGGCATGCAACCTTTGAACATTTTGTACTTTAAAGGCCTGTGAATTTTAAGGAACCTTTTTAGCAAAAATAGTCTTTAAGTTACTTTTGCGTGTGTCTAAGGGCTAAACTTTTGACAGTTTTTAATCATTAGAAAAGGACAGTGTTCTCTCATAAATGCTATTTTATTTACAAATCTGCGCTCTTGTGCTGCTGAGTTTGACTTCAAATATTTTGGCTACATCATAGTTCTCATAACAATAATAGATCTAACTTTAACATGTATCATTATAAACCTAAACTCTTAAAACAACTGAAGCAAGAGTGTAGATAATAATTGTTCAAAGTTCCATGGAATATTATTTTTGGACAGTTTTGTACACTGTATTCTTAGCAAAGGATTGTTCAATGCCATTAGAATATTTTTTTAAATTTATTTTTAAAGTGAAGTATCACAGGAAAGGAATTGGGAAGTAAACTTTAAATAATACAGTCTCATTAAAAAACAACTTTAGAAATCAGTTAACACAGCTTTGGCTGCACGTGGAAAAATGACAAGAACTAATAAGGGTCACGTTACTTTAATGAAAGTGCTAAAACCCAGTAATCAAAACTGAGTGCAATCTGATACACAGAACTCCAGCCATCTGAGTAGGAAATAAACTGACTGTACTTGCAAGATCATGTTGTGACTAGCTCTGCTAAACCCTAGGATGCTGGCTAACTTCCAAATGCTCTGGCATTTTGGTTAAGAAGAAATTATAGGGTTGTTGCTTGGAAAAAAAGAGATGGAGTTATACTGAGAATGCTGGAACACCTTCAGTGCCCGTGGAGCACCACTGCGAACAAGCACTTGCTTATCTAGCTCTGTTTGCAGGGTATGCACCCAAGAATATTTTAGGGAAGCAACCTGTGAACTGAGCTCCAATTCTCTAAATAGCAAAAAGTAGAACATCAATATTTATGTATTTGTATTTATGTTACACAAAATAACCAAAACATAGTGTAACCTCAACAGCCCTTGTTTTCTTTAAGGTGTAACTAGTTTTCTGCTACTATTTTCACTACAGCATGCTATGGTAACTAGAGTTTTGTTGGTTTTTCTTTTTTTTTATATGCTACAGTAAATTTTACACTTTGGTAAACAAGAAAGTTTACATTGGCACGAACAGTTTCCATTTAGAGTTGCACAAGGAGATTAGGGCTAGATAATCAGTTAGCTTTATGCAGTTGGCAAAGCTCTGCAAGATGGATGCAGTCAATAAAGTTTAAGGTACTACTGCCCCCAAACGAGTTTTTTCTCACTATGTAAGGCAACAGGACAAATCAAGTGTCTGTGTGTATGTGTGTGTACCGGTCATTCTTGTTCTGGTTAGCCAAGTAAACCCTGAGCCCCTTACGGGGCTACCACAGAGAAGCTACAACTGGACCATTTGAGGAGGAACTCCAGATGCAACTCTCATGTTCATATCCAGGCTCATCATCTAAGAGGCTATTGCTGTAACTCCAAAATTCCACCACCTGTTGCTACATGCAAGTTCTAACTAGTCAGAAGGGAAATTCTGAAGCAAACCTGGTAGGACCGTGCTCACCTAGAGGTATCACGCTTTCCCTTGTGCTCAGTTTTCTATTACTCAGAGCCCAAATGCCACCGTGGATAACTTTGTGCTTCTCCATTGAATAACTGGAAGGGGGGTGAATGCCATTAGGCAGGAACTGAGACCTCTTTTGTGACAGTTTGGGCTAATATGAATATTTTTACTGTTTCTGACACCCAGTTTTGGTATTAAACAAAGTGCAGGAGGAAAAAAGTCTGGGCAAAAGTTGGAAGTTAGTTTTTCCTAAGTTGCAAGTACAAGTCTTGGGCAAGTATATCAAGGAGGAGATTTTGACAGTTTGGAAAATACTATCTGCCAAGCATAACTCCAAGATTTAGAAATCAAAGCTATGGAAATTGAGAAACAAAACCAAACCACAGCACCCCATTAATATTCAGATGCCCTGCAGGTATTGTGTGGTTAGTCACTGATGTCTCCTTGGGGAAGGGCAGGGGCATGGGGACTCTTACAGCTGGAGACTGCCTGTAGTAGGCTGGGCTGCTCCACTCATCCTTTCACATTCCAGTCACCTAGTACACACCCTGGACAATTTTCTTTTAAAGCAGCAGAGCCCTGCTGAGAAATCTGCCTTGTTACATTGCAGTGCAAGAGCTGTTTTCATCAACTATGTAATCCTTAATTCAAAGAAATGTACCTCTGGCAATTCATGTTATTCCTTTTCCTTTTACTCAAAAATTGACATCTTGGACAGAACTGCGTAACCAGCTTGAGTGGGACGCTGCACCCTGATAAAATTTAACTCAGACAGCCAGAGGTTGATTTTGGCTGTCTGGCTGCTATGTGACTGCATTATTACAGCAAGCTTCTCTAAATATAAATGTAGGATTTTAAGTTGTTTTCATTATAACTATAATAAGGCTTCAAGGAAAGAGAAAAAACTAGTTAATAGAATTGTAGGAAGGAGAAAAAGGCTGTAGAAATAGCCTGAGTCTTCAATTTTGTCCTGGCCAGCAGGTAGAACTGACAGTACCACTCAGGTTTTGCTTCAGCAGACAAGCATGAAAAAACAGAAGTAGGAAGGAAATTACATATGATTATGTAAATTCATTGATTGTTATAGTTACTGCAACTCTCATGTTTTACCCCTTGTTAGAAATAACTGCACAGCTCCCTTTACTGGTGATTGCCTTCAGGCAAGCAGAGCTTTATTCCAGCTTAGTGAATGCTGACAAATGGGAACGGTAACATCACAAAGCAATACCAAAGTTACGAGCTTTTTATATAATAGTCATACGCATATACAAGCCACTTTACGTGAAGAAATAACTAAGCTTTGATCCTTCAACATATTCCTTCACTTCAGAGTCTAGAGATAGTTCTTCTGAGACAGACTTAGGCAGCTGTCCAACTGACAACTTACACAAACTCTTCAAAAAAGCAGACTAATGCATGCACAAGAGGAATCACAACATTTTAAGCCGAGCTATCTATCGCTAGCTACATCTGCCTTGGAACAAGGGAAAGACTACAGTTCTATAGTACAGGATTATAGTCTTCCATGTGTATCTTCCAGTTGAAGCTTATTCTTCTCTGCTATGCCTTCATGAATACATGGTCAGCTGCAGCCAATCTTCAATGGTCATTTTGATCTGTCCATCTTCATCTCGGTCCAGTGACTTGAAGGCCCGGAACATGCTGTCCAGTCTTACCAAGCAGCTAATGAAGTTGTTGAAATCCATGCTGCCGTCCTCATCAGCGTACCTGCGCACGATTACCTGGCAGAGTTGTTCGTTCAGGTGGAACCCTGCAGCCTTCAAGGCACCTGGCAGCTGAGCTCTCCCAACAGCGCCTGACTGATCGGTATCATGCTGCTTGTATATGCATTGCCATTTCTTGATGTTGTTCCACAGATATTTAAACTCCTCAAAGCCCAGTTTGCCATTTGTATCGCTGTCCATGACAGCGACCATGCTACGGCATGTGTCTAAGCTGAAGCCATCTGTCTTCAAGTCTTGATGTCTGGAAACGACTTTGTTCAGGATGTCCCTTAGCTCTGTGGCACACACTTCCATATCATCTCCAGCCAGCTGGGCAAAAAGGCGACGAAACTGCCTGATTTCCTCACTCTCATAAGCTTCCACGTTCATAAAATGACTGTGAGGAGGTGGAGGTGGCTCTGGATTATACTGAGCTGCTGCTTCACTTATAAGATTGACAAGACCTCCAACAAGTCCTCCAAGATTCCCTCCACGTCCACCTCCTGTTAGGAGACCTCCGAGGCCATGTGCAAGGCTTCCCCCACGACCACCGCCACTTCCTCCACTCAGCAAAGCTTTAGCAAGGAACATTGTGAAGATTTTTTGAAGGCAGTTACTCCAAGATCCAGTGCTTCTGTAACTCTCCGAAGCCGTACTGTGTCTGGGCTGGGTGTGGGCAAAACACAGCTTGTCTGCGTGCTTAGACTGCACCATGTCTGTGCTTGCCTCCAGCTGCCAGAGTTATTGCAGTCTCAGTAGTTTCTGTCAATGGTTGATACACCTCTATGTCTTTTTTTCTTCTCTGAACAGTTAGCTGTATGTGATTTGAGGAATCTTTTTAGAAAAAAAAATTACCATGAGGCTGAAAGCCACAGAGCAGAAGTCTCAAAATACCTGTGCTCATAATTGAAGCAATTTGAAAAGAGCCCTGCCACATTAGTGTGACTGTTCCTCAGTTAAGCTGACCTCCTTAAAGATGAATGCAGCAAAAACTTACTAGAGGCTTGTCTGTTCTTGAAGTCTTTTATGCCTTCAACTTTTTAGTGAATTGAACATTACAGGGCTAATTCTAGTCACTGACGCTGTTGTGTCAGATAGGGAAAGTGAAAGGAGTCTTGATTGCCCTTAATTATTTTGGGTACCACTCCATTATTTCTATTGTATGTACTGTGCTTCAGGACTCAGACTACATGTTCATAGGAGCCAAGGAGTCCAAGATGAGGAGGCAAGAATGAAGAAAGGATGAGTACATAGCTCTGCTAGAGCTTCAATGCATTCAGCAATTAAGGAAATACATTTGAGTCTTCTCTATTTTGGAGCTTGTAAAACCTTTTTATCTGGAAGAATCCTGAAACAGTTTTAATCGGCGTATACAATGCAATGACCTCCCAAGGACCAGGGTACTGCTAAAGCTACCTTGATGAGGAAGAGTGATGCTGAGTTGGGAGAGCTCCTATGATAAGAAGCAAACTCTAGTTTGCAAGCATTTGCAGTACAATGTGCTGCTTGCACTGTAGCACATACTGAATGCCTAGAAGTAAGATGAATTCTCTGTTACACTCTAGTCACCGATACCTCTGGTACAGTCAGGGGGCCACATCCACAGAGCAATTTTTCTCATCTTCAGAGAGAAGTAGAAAATGGGAGAGATCACCACTGACCATGGAGGAGAACCTAAACGATCACATTAACATGTAGCCTCCTTTATGGCTGGAGATAGGCAAGGGGAGACCTTATTATGTCTAATAGCACCCTTCACAAACACAGCAGGAACATATATTCTAGTCAGCTTCAATCTGCCTTAAATTATCTACTTAAAACTACATCAGTTAATTAAGCTGTCAGAGTGTACATAAACTCAAAATCTGGGGTAGGCAAAAGGAAATATTCAGCCATTACCAGCACAAAGATTATAATCTGATGGTGGTGCAGCAGCTTGGTCCAAGAGGTGGCTGTCATCTCACAAGTTACAAACCTACTAACCTTTTTCCATTGAAACTTAAGAAGGAAACTGTAAGAGTCACCTATCTTGCCTACAGGAATTGCTAACCAAGAAGCATTTACTAAGCTGGGCATAATAGACTAAATATCCTTTTGAGATGTGAAGTCAGTTAACCAGCTACTCACCCTGTCAAAGAGTAGAAACAGCTCTTTGAGGACATCTGAAATAGGCAGCTTCAAGTACTCCGCAAACTCCTCAATTCCAATTCTTCCTCCTTTGGAAGCACTTGCAATAGCAGCAAAGGTATCCAGCTGCTCTCTGACATGATTCCATTTTAGGCTATGCAAACATGAGGGAGAGGAGATATTTCTATACAGCAGATCTTGGACAAATGGAATTTCAGTAGGAGTTTATTACAGTGTTCAAAGATGAAAAATAGCCAAAGAGAGCATGCGCGTACAGCAGTAGAAATGCTGTACTTCCAGCCTGCTATTTTATATGAAATCGCCATTTAAGGACTGCTCCCCCTGGTTATTAATATTGAAAGCAGGCAGTTCTATGCTTGGGTATATTAGACTTCCTTAGAGTAACTTCCCAAACCTAGAATCATCTGTCCAGTTACTAAGCTAGTCTAGTAGAGAGCTTTTCATTACCATAAATTCAGATGCAGCATTATTTTGCTGCATCATGCTCTAGGGTGGATATTTTCTTAAAAGAAGGGAATAGATCTCAGCTCTATTAGCTAACTCTCTACCCAAATGCTAGTATTGCTACAGCCTGAGAAGTATCTGATCTTTCTGCAGGAATACACCACTGCGTCTCAGCAAGAATCATTAGGATTGCCATGTAACTACTGAAGATTGTTCCAGACAGAGTTCTATAAACGGATATATAGCAAATACGTAATAAGTCAAGATTCACTGCTCACATACTTCAGATTTGACCACAGCCATTCTAGGTTATTTGATGGAGCTACTGTATGATTAAGTGGTTCTGTCCTCAAATTTCACTGTATCCAGACACAAAAAGTCGACATCACTAGGGAAACATGGCTGCCCAGTACAACCAAGAACAGCAAGCCACTGGGTGAAGTCTCAGGCTGGAAAGAAGGTTTTTTACTTCCTACCACACACTGCCTGTGCATCTCCGCAAAAGCAATTTAAATTTTGTCACCAAGATTACCATCAAGTGCCTAAAATAAGTACTGCTCTACCTTCCTCACCTTTTGGTGAGATAAATCTATAAATGAGTAGAAAAATGCATTTTTCCTCTTGTAACACTGCCCACAAAAATTACTTGGGACTAGTTCTTACTGGGATTTTCCTCATCTCTGATTTCCATATAGTTTATGTACATAAGTTGTATACATATATACATGTGGCCAAGTCAGTTGTCAGGTAGTGTATCCTGTTGTAGATTGCCACCACCTGCAGCACTGCAGTAATTAATGCTACTGACAGCTAAACTTCCCTTACTTGAGTTTCTTGCTAATTTTTTTTTTTTTAAAGTGTGATCAGTGACTGGTAGATTCAAAGCACTGAAACAAAAATAAGGAAAAAGAAAAATCAATTTCTTATATTAAAATTACTTTTAGTTGACTGTTTCCCTTCCCTGTCTCAGTTTGGCTTTAATGCTAATATACGAAACAAATGATAATTCATTCTTGCACTGCTACAAGTAGGATAAAGCAATACATACCATTCTGTGAAACTGGGAAACCGTACTGTGAAACTACATTGCGACAGTGTCATGATGTTTTAAGATTTACAGTCTTGTAAATGCAGCCCAGTAACACTGGAGAACAAACCACCCACTTGTTCTTGCCAAGCAAATAAGGGAGCAATTTATTCCAGCTTGCCATGAATTGAACATAGTATGTTCCAATGGAAGACAATCTTCTTTATGCTCCATGTAAAAACAATCAGGGTGTTTTAGTATATCAATTTGACACCTCTTAGTGAAAATCCAGAGCAATTTCTACATATAGTACGTGGGTGGGACTTGACTGAATTGTACTTTATGGCTAGGATATATATGGAATTGCTGGATATAAAAGAAAAGTTCTCAAAGATTTTATTCATGACTGATTACATACGTTGCCATGGTTTGCCGGACTCTGTTGGCAAAAAGAATGGGATCATTCTTTTCTTCCTCAGTAGGAACATGAACAGGCAGAAACTGAAAGAGAGGAGTTATCCAATCAGTTCAATACTCACCACTTTGTTAGCAACATGGACAATTTCTTGTTATTGTTTGGAATGGTGGAAAAAAAGGAGGAAAAAAACTCATCCATGCAATGAAGGAACTGGACACTAGAGGTCTCAACTGCCTTATAAACCACTCGGGCTCTTGCCCTAGCCACACAAATAAGATTTGGTCCAAACCTGCCTCTTAGAGATTGGTAGAAGCTGCTTTAAGACGAAAAATCAAACCCCCAAAGAAGGAAAGCATAATAAATGCATACTTAGTTAGAAAATTAAATGCTACTTTGGTAAGAATGTGAGTCTGAAATACTGTACACTCCTTTTCAAAGATCCTTTATAAGACTGGAATAGTGTATGTAAGATATATGATGTTTTAAATACACACTGCAGTCCCATCTCATACCTGTTAATTGTATCTGTCGGCAAGTGACTGATAACTTTCCTGTAAGTTTTCCCTCTGTGGTAAAAATGTTAAGGAATCTTAGTTCTGAACTGTAAGTAGAGCACTAACTGGATACAAATTCTGTAAGATTTTGGAACTCCAAACAGAGAGTTAACAAACGTCAACAAAACAAACCCCTCTCCTCCCAAACCTAGAAAAAACCCCACATATCTAAATTGCAACACATTTACTCTTGAGGATTCAATGCTAATATGTACAAAGTTGAAGTAGCATTACACTAAAAACGTATTATAGATGAAATATTATCTAACATGGCATGAATCAGCATCCGTTTGTTTGCAAAGTAGTGTGTGTGGAGGAGTATTTTGTTCTTTCTGCTTCAGCCTACAGTGTTCACTTGCAGCTCTGTTAACCATAACTGAGAAAAGGCACAGTAATTGTCCATCCCAGTTCTGCTACTCCCCGCCCTGCCATCTCGCCCTTACACCCCTGCATACAGCAATTCTAGAGTAAGTCTAAGGTGTTGCTCATGGTTCACTGGAAGACACAGTTGCTAATTATGCATCAATATGTTTCTTCAGTTACATTGTAGTTGCTGGTGCTGCACTAATAAAGCAGTAACTGTCCCATAGAAACACAGACCATCCTGAACAACCTTTTTACGTTTGTTTTTAAGCAATGCTGCCTCTTTATGATAACACCAGTAAGTTTATGGAATTGGTTATCTGTCAAATAACCATAACAATTTTCTGTTTATAGCTAAAAGCTTTCTGCCCTGTAAGGACAGCAGGGGTCCAGCTGTTCACACAAAGGTTTGAGATTTCATTCCTTCTATAAGCAGTTGCCAAATATGTTCAAGTCTGACGTATGTCCCTGCTTATACAACTCCCCTTCAGAAGCCACGTAACTCTTAAATTGAGGAAGCACAGGCACACTGTACAGACACAGAAAACCGTGTCTTCACTGGGTAAGATGAAGTCATAATTCCAAGAAGTTTATCTATGCAAACATGGGTCATGGTCTTGAACGTGGTCATTATATCATTTGAGGCTGAGGTCTTGCTCAGACAGCAACCTGAATTTCTGGTATGTTAAAGAACACCTCAGTCCCCTTCAGAAAACCCACCTACAATTATTCATAACACTAGTTTGCCAGAAACCACAGCTGAAGATGAAGAATTTGGGTTCTTGGCCTCCTGAGGTGGCATGCATGATCTCACACACCCCACTGCTTATTTGGTGAGGACTAGTAAGCATACCTGCCCTGTCAAATTGCAGTCCTGTAAGAAAAATTCTTCACAGCTCTTTTGGCAGCAAAAATACTTCTCTGATCTGCTTTTGACCTAATCTCTCTTCTTACAGAATTTGCCAAATGCTGTATCATTTGCAGCCCTAAAACTCACTGTCAGGTTCCCTGTTTAACCTTCAATATCCACAGTTTGTTAGAATTATGACTAGACAAGCATGCACATGCCCCCTTGGGCTGCAGGAGTACGGCACTGTTAGGCACAGCAGGTAGAGGCAGTGCAAGACTGATGGGAGCAGAGAGGCTACTTCCTCCCAGTATGGGACCTCAAGGGAAATATCTGTCCCTAATCCCTCCTTCCGCAGGCAAATCTCCCCCTTCTCTTTTTAGAAATGGAAGGACTTCTTCATTGATGCTAAGAAATTAGTTCCACTTTGGGGACACATGCTGCTGTGAAAGCTGCATATTTTTTCACATTCCACTTTCATCTTTTGGAACATGACATTTATTTTCTGACTGTGAAGGCTGAGTTCTGTTCTGAAGTAGGGGAAAATAAACCTACTGGAAGGGCTACATTAACTGATTCTTGCTCCCACATATATAAATTACATAGATACGTCCTTCTGTATGAAATCACTAGGAGAACTGCCTTTTTAGTACACAGTAACGAGGTGCTCCCTTAAGGTGAACTTCATTGTTTCACAACAAAGACCATATTGCTAATTGTTAGGAGTAGCAACGTTGCTTGTTTTCACAAAGCTCGCACAACTTTGCTAATTCTGTGTTTTGCAAATAAACAGGAAAACCTGTCTGAAATTCTTCCATTCCTCAGGTCCCTAAACCAGCTTAGTCTGCACTGACAATCCTTTGCGGTCTGGTATGGAACATGAAATACAACACTTAAACAAACCGATTGCACCTCAGTTACGTGGCTCCTCGCTGCTGTGTTTTGAACATTGACTCTGACAGGGAGCAGTTAGACTAAGTGTACTGACACTACGAATTGTGTATGTTGTTTCAGTTGTCATTCGTCTGTCTTTGTGCTGTGCAGCTGATTTTAATGATCAAGGGAAGAGGTTCATAATACAAGGCTCAGCCTTCTCCCCAGTGCGAGTACTAGAGTCCTTAAGTAAGCTCTTAGTTGCAGAAGCATTTTAGAGTTCAGTCTGGGAAGATGGTGAGAAAGACAAGGATACTTTGAAGGGAGCAGGGAAATGAGAAGGTGGGAAAAATAGAGAAGTTGTTATCTTTAACATAACATATTACAAATCTTAGTTTTAACATCTGTAAAATGCATGTGGTCATAATTAGCAATGATTTTACAATGCTTTAAAAGTAAAGACATTTCTGACAGCTTTCTTTTAGGAACTCATGAGATTAAGTGATACATAGATACGGACAACAAATCTAAATATATTACCACCATTCTGTTCTTGTTTCTGAGACATTTGTTTATTGTTCACTAACAGTGACTAATAATGTGAATAATGCATTTATATTGAAGTATAAATTCCCTGGTTGCTGGATCTTAATACAAAAATATTTCTAATTCTTACCTCAACTTCTACTCTTGTGAAGAGCTGACACAGCGTCATTATGCATAGCTCTTTTCTGCAGGCAAGGAAGAAAGAGAAAGAAAAATACATTTTACTTACTTAACAACAAAGTATTTCCATGTCAGTAGATGAAACTTTTTAAAGCACTGACAAAACCACAGCCAGTACTGGGTAAGGTTTTTAAGTACCTTGCAGTGAAGTTGCCTGAAATGTTGCTTTCAACATTTTTTTCTGCAGGGCTTCTGTCTATACCTGCTTCTTGCTCATTGAGCAGGCAACTTGTTGTCTGTTGTCATGCATATTAACAATACTATACAGTTCCTTGGCCAACAATATATATATATGTTACTTTAAAGAGGTGAATACCTCTTGAATTTTAAAGCTTTAAGAGCTTTGATTCTGAGAAGTAGCATTACTTTATCTTTTATTCTCTCATCTGCAAAATGGGACCAGTAACTTGTTTCTGCAGAACTGAAGCAAGGATTTGTTAGTATTAGCTAGATGTTTTGCAAAGTATGGTAGTGTTTCCACAAATGTGTTAATGAAGTGTCTGTATGTTCTGGACCTTCACTGCTTTTAGAAGACGTCACAAATTTTAGTATCAACAGGTAGGGGGAGGAAGAAACTGTAAAAGAGGATAAGCATAATCACTTCCACTTCTGCCTTATTTTCACTGTGATTTTTAAGCAGAAATGCACATTTGCTCTTTAAATCAGGTAAATTCTAATAATTCTAAACCTTCAAGCAGTCTTTCTTCTGTTCTTGTTTTGGACAAAATAAAAAAGAGAAAAAGAAAAGGCAGGAGAAGAACTAAGGGATCCTTTCTACTTTCTCCAGGAATCCATTCTTAATGCTTGATTTTCTAACACATAATGTTAGGTTTTCCTCCCGGTAAGGCACAAAAGTAAGAAAGGAGGAGTAAGTGAAAGCAGAAACTAGGTCAGGAGGTTTCTGAGGAGGAGTCTGGTACTGTCCCATCCCGGCTGCAATATCAAGGAAGTTTTAAAAAAAGACTGTGACAGTTCTGCATTTTGTGATCTGCAGGTTTGCATAAGGGATGCTCTTTTCCCAGTTCCCGTCATTTTTGTTAAGAACACCTAGATCCTACCCCATCCATCCCTTCCCTTCCCATGATTTTGCCAAGCTGTTCCTTTCATCTTCTCACAGATTTCAGTTTGAGTCTTCATCATCCAGCCACCAGGCTTAGAGGAGTTCTCAAATGTTAGTGAATGGGCAGTGTCCTCCCTTCCACAGGAATACCTCTGATTTCATTTCTTTCTTCACCTATTCCTACACCATCTCTCATAACTAAAGACATAGCTCCTTTTCAGTCTTCCAGCATAAACCCTTCATAGGGGAAATTTGTAGTATGCTACTGAATTTGCAATATTCATTACTCTCAGTATGCTGATAACTGTAACAGCAGTAATAATAATAGCAAAAAATTCTTGGGAAACCAAATCAGATGGACATTTTCATCTAGGTCAGCTTTCATAATGTCCATTCTACAAGGGTACAGGTGCTAGAATTAACTGATGATAGCTTAAAATGTGCTTATGATCTGCTCCACTAGTTCAGACATGTTTCAAAATTAGTTCCTTTAGATTTTAGTCACTTAGTAAATCAGTACTACGGTACTTAAATACACTACATATGGGTATGTGGTATATGGATTCTGAAAATCCACATTTTAATTAATGTTTAAAAGGTACAAAGTATTTTCAGTGCAGCTGAAATTAATTAATACTTTAAATTAATACTTTAATAAAATATTTTAGCATTAGAAGGCCACCTGTGTTGAGAAATAAACACAGATCCATTGCTTAAATGGTTTATTGAAATATTTTTCATTATTTTAATGTCAGATACTGTATGTATAGCCTCTTCACTGGGATCTCGAGACAATTGCTTTTGTTGAGTCAGGCAAAAATAAAAATCTAAAGAAGAATCCTAGATGTTAGCATGGGGGAAGATGGGGAAAATTAATACTTGTTTTGCCCATCTTCTTCATTTACTCTCAAATATGACTCTTCAAATGAGATGGAGGAATGAATAAACAGAGAGGATAAATTAACATTTATTTTTTCTTGTTTGTATACCACCTAGGAAATGGTAAACATCTATGGGTTTTGATGACTGTGATTGTTCCCCAAAGAAAAAGAATTTCAAATCTTTCTTTTGCTCTACGGCAACGTGCAAAACATAGGAGAAAATGAAACAAAACGGTGGCAGAGCTGGAAATAACGCTTCCCCATTTGCAAACCCTTTCTCTAGCTGTTCAGATATGAAATCTACTGCATGACAGCATTGTCCCCAAGTATTTCCCAATCATAAAAACAGATGTAGAAGAACATGTGTCTTGGCTTAGCTGAATCTGTTTGGCAGACTGTTTAGTAATGGGGGGAAAAAATTCTACATGTAATTTTCAGTAGGGATAAAAAACTTACAGTGAATATCCCTGCCATGTCCATGTCACAGTATCCTAAGGAAAAAAATAAAACAGAGAAATGTATGACAAAACCAGATGAAAGTTAAGAGAGCAGATAAGTTGCAATATAAAACAGGCACAAATATAGTTAAAGCAGATGATGGTTTGATAGCCCGGTTGTGAAAATTAATAAAGGTTTCAAGGTGACTAGGATTCCTTGCCTTAAAAATCTAGAAACAAGTATGGCAGACTTTTGATAATACCACCAATTGGGAATAAAATTTGTATAGTTACTTAGATATTTTAAATCATTCCTTCTGATCCAAACAACAGAAGTAGGAAAAAAATAGCACGACTTCTCCAGAGGACTTCACCAGTCCCTTTAGCGAGGCACCCTTATAAACATGTTTGGTTTAGTTTTTAAGGACATTTCTGCGTAAGTAATCTACCGTGCTTTTTCTTTGCTTTTTTTGCTTTGCTTTTTTTTCTTATTAGAAATTTATTATTCCCAATATATAATTTTTACAACGCATACTGCAGATCCTTAAATCCCATCAGTGAAATGCAATACCCAATCCCCTTTAGTGGTTCACTTCACTGTTTTGAAATGATCTGTAGAAGGATTTTACAAAGGAATCTTTGTCAATAACAACAACAATAACAATCACTTGTTTTTCCTCTTAAAAACTGTTAGGAATGAAAAGTTTGGTCTTTTCTTGATTTGCTGGATGACCAGAAAATAAAAAGAGTTAACAAGTTGCTAGGCTAATGTCCCAGCATTGCACCTGTCAGTGAAGCAGAGCCATAGGTCTGCACCCCTGTGCTTGGTAGAAAGTGTAAATATTTACTTGGCAAGACAAGGGAAAGTTGCATGAGAAGAACCATCTGCAAAGCTGCCCTCCTGAGGTGCCTGAAGGAGGGGGTGTTGGAGGTACTGCATGGGTCAACTTTGCTTTTGTTCAGAAACTTTGCAAGCCCCTTCGTGGTAAGAGCATTTTGAGCTTAAAAAAAATGATGACTAGTAGGGAAGTTTTTCTGTACTTCTAAGTACACGCTCTGTGGCTTTGCAGGAAGTTTCTAACTTCCGCTGCAATACTTTCCCATGCTCCCTCTTACTTTAACTGTATTTAAGAAGCCCAGCAGTAAGTTTTTCACAATCAGAATAGCAACTACACCATGGTGACACTTGGTTGTATGACACTGCTTCCAGGAGCTCTCCTGTTAAAGTTCAAGACAATAGATTCTTTAGTTACAATGCAAAATATTTACCATAGGTCCCATTTAAAGTCAAGATTTTGACTTCCATATTGCTAGTTAGTGATAGAAGAATGTTCGGCTTACCAGCTTGTTGGGGTATCGGAGCAGCACGGGTTGTACAGGGACTCGTGGAACAAAGGCACCTGCAACCACAAATCAGAATTGATTGTTAAAACTAAGCTTAATACAGCAGTTGGGAGTTTTACCTAATTCATGTAAGACTTGTTATCTGGAAGGAGAAATTTTTTAAAAGGCGAGAAGAATGGGAAGTGGGTTTTGTGTTTGCTTGTTTGTTTTGTTTTTTTGTGGGGTGGCGTTTGTTTTTTTTTTTTTTTGGTGTGTGGTTTTTTTGTTTGTTTGGTTTTTTTAAACCAGTGGTGCAACTAGCAAGATGTCAGGGCAGAAAAGGGTTAGTCTCCTTTTCAAGGAGAAAGCTGCCTAAGATTCCCGGTCTGCTCAAACTCATCTTCTGTGTATTATCTCCCCATTGACTGGCATTCATTTCAAAGGATCACATGCTCACGGGGCTGTTGAGCATTTCCTGAACCCTTCTCTGTTCTGATCATCTTCATAAGTGATATGGATCTGAGCATATAGTACTGGTGTTGTAACTTTGCTACCCAAGACACTGTACAACAGTAAGAAAGGAGAGCAATGTGGCTTTAACTGAAGTGCAGCACAACAACCTAATAACCAGTGGTGCTATCAAGTACCTTTCTGTGTTAAAAATAATCTATTGGCCTGTGCCTTCCTAAGCACTATGCAAAGAGATTTCATAACTTGGATGCTAAGTCTTGCACGGCAAAATTTACAGGCATCTAAGCTGAGCTAAAAGAATATCATTAAGTAGCATGTGTAGTTCATATAATAATCAGAGTCAAGTTTCTGGAAAAATAAATTAGATAAAAACTGTACCCAGAAAAAACCTCAACCAACTAACTGTATACCATAGATATTTTGCATTCTACAAAATACCAAAAATCAGAAAAATAAACTGACTAGTATACAATAGTGGGTTTAATGCCACTGAAACTTTAATGGTGCAAGACATTGCTACAGTGCTGTTGTGGATGATGTACCTGCAGAAGTGTAGGCCTTAGTAGAACTACCAAATTAATATTTCACACATTATTTTCCAACAGTGATGCGACAAAATCTCTCACCTTGTTTAAATGTGATCAGGCAAGATCGGTTTGTGCAGGTGCCTTCTGGGAAAATCAGTATCTTGGATTTAAAGAGAAAGAAACAACATATATACACACACATTTCATAAAAAGATTATACTTCAGCACCAGTTACATAAAGGCTGACATTTATGCAAGCTCTGTGACGTGTTACACTGCATACCAAGAATATCATTACTGTTTCAAAAGGAAATGAACAAATAAGTGAAGGATACTCACAGTAATATTAACCTGTTAACCTGATCCATCTTGATTTGGAAGCAAATGCTTTTTAAGAGAGTTCTGGGGAAAGGCCTTTATCGGTTCAGAAATACGGTACAAAAGGCTTTAAGTGTTTCAATTGAAATGTTTAGTGTTGGTAATGATATGAGAATTGTTCCTCTGCCAGGCAGCTCCTTACTGAACTGCTGGGTGTATAAACATCAATAGTCTGGGCTGACATGATGTGCATAAGGTTCTTGAGGCTCTACAGGCACAGATGCTATCAGCATGAGGCAAGATGCCAGCTGTGATGAGCAGATCACAGCTTGAGAGGTAGCAGCAAAAGGCAGACAGACTATGTGCATCTGTGATGCAGAGCTCTGAAGGCATTACACACCACTACGTACCCTCTGAACCCGAATGACTCCGACACACCAGATACCCAGAAGGTTTCTGAATTAGTATTTGAAAGATACTAGATGCGCAGTGAGCTGCAACGTGACACACCAAATCCAGCTCCTTGTGGAATACGAGGAAGCTTTATGTTCTTCATATCACAAGCAGCATTTAAAAAAAACCAGCTCAGCACAAGAAGTGATCTGGATCAAAAGAGTGTTCAAGATGTGCTCCCACTTCAGTCCGAATGAACAGGTCAAGGCTGGATGAAAGAGGGCATCATTAGGTCCTACCCACGAGACACAGGCTGTTCTCAAGTATGACAGAGACAGCTGCACACACTGATTTTCAGATAGTCTTTGACTATGCATTCTGTAATCAGAAATTGTTTGCTGGTGTTATGGACACAAAAATGGTTATGTTTCTCCTTAGCATGTCATAAGCCCCAGAAAACATACTAGTGACTGGCCAAAGAGTAAGTAATCATCCCCTCCTTCCCTTCTGTTTTGGTACAGGGCTGGGAGAAGCACTAATCAGAATATCAAGCTATTGATGAGCACAAGTGCTGCCCAGCCTGTTGTGTTTTGGTTTCAGGCAGAGGGAATGGGGAATCCAGCTACTCCTCCTTTTCTTTTGGGCTGAGAGAATGTAGCACAGGCATTCTGAAGAGGGTATGACAGGCACCATCTTGTGGCCAAGTTTCTCAAAAAAACCCCAGCAACGTAGAAGGAAGGTGTGGCCAGGGCACAGGACTAGGAGTCACCCAGTGACACTCCAGGTAGTACTGCTGACTCAGTCTTGGAGATTTCCAGATTACTTTACTCATAGACTATTTATGCCGTAATATAGATCTAGTTTTTATCCCAAGTACAGAATTGGTGTAAAGCCAATTCCCCTTTCCTCCCATGCTGTTTTCAGCAGAGATTAGGTCTACCAGTGCTTTGTTGGAATCACTTAAACCTTAACAGTTTAGTAAATTATAAGCGTCAGTGTAGTTTGTAAGCACAGTATTACAAAAAAAACCCTCCCTAGCTTTGACATGTGCATATTTAAAATCCTCCATATAAGTGACAAAGTGAAAAAAATAATGGAAAAAAAATATTTATGGCAGCTTAGAAAAATGTGTTTATGAGTCAGTAAATTAAGTAGCCTAAACACTAACTAAAAAGCTTCTTGTAAGGTGCTTGCTAAGTAAAAATGATACATGAAATGTCTAAATAATGCCATTTCAAGGAAATGGCAAGTGTTGGTCTTCCCTCAGGATGAGAAGCAGTTACACTTCAATGTTCTCTGTTTCAAGAGACAATAGTCTCTAGAGCACAGAGCAGAGCAGTGCATTCAGGTCTAGCTGCCACAGGGATACCTGCTACCGAAGTCCGTATTTTTGCTAGCCTCTTTTAATTTTCCTCAAGTGTAATTTATTGGAATGAAAGTGAAGGAAAAGGTAACTCTTCTCAATCATTTAGGAGGTAGCCAACCGTGACTAAACAGATCTTGTGACTTCAGCTACTTAACCAGTCACTTCTTTGAGTTTTCAATTTTTTATTTTAAGCAAATTAACCCTTAAGAAAACAAGTTAAGAACTAATTCAGAACACAAAGCATGAATGCATACACAAATCCACATAGGATATCTTTGAAGAAAGGTCTTGCATCACTGACTGTATTTGTCCAGTGGCATGGCAATGATACTGTATTTGTAGTATCTGGAGACATGACCAGACCACAGTCAACGCGAGAGAAGAAAGCAGAGCGGCACTGCCAAATGAGATGTTAGTAGGTTCACAACTGTTCCAGGTTTTTCTTCTTGCAAAAGATGCGATTTCCATCCCAGCCCTCTGCCTGTCATAAAAGCAGCAGGGTTGCTGCCTCAACATTTTTCCCCATCCAGAGCAACCCCTGCTGCATTAACTCTTTAGGAGGGAAAGCCATCCAAAGCCTAGAAATGCAACAGCAGCTTGCTGCTGAGGAATGACCATGGGAAACAGAGTGCAGAATCAGTAACTATTGCTTCCATGGTAAAATCTTACCACAGTTCAGTCCAATCTAAAAGTCTTGGGTTTGATGTATTATTAACCTAAAGTTTGAACTGGGTTTCACCTCAGCTATTCTTCAAATGTGAAACTGAAATTTTAAGCTTAAGTACTGTTCGTGCTGGAGCTTGAACTGCTTGAACAGAATGGGTTATTCATCTCATCAACTGTTCCTCCCTAAACTGTTGTGAGCACAGCTCTGCAATAGCTTCTCATAGATAAGCTAGCTTGAGAATACTGATTCACATACACCAACTCATCTGCTACACTGAAGACAGCATGTGAAGGCTTAAATAGGGGAAAGAGAAGGCCAGGAGCATCTGCATTTTGGAACAGCAATTGGTACTGGCTGGATTTTAACTGACCCATTTGTCATGACAAAACCTTTGGGGCACCAGCCTCTCGTCTTTCTTTCCTACAGCAGTCATATACCTGAGAGCTGACTTCATCTTTTTACATCAACAGAATCCCAGTCAGCTGGGCGCTTGTGATATTACGATGCACGGTGAGTATGAATACATGACAGAATAGTAGTAGCATATTTATTACCTGTGGCCACTGGCCTCTTGATAATGCCCGCTTAGTTATCTCAGTGACTGTATTCTTTCGTGAATCAGGGTCTTGACGAGAAACTGATACCGGCTGAAGGGAACTTAAAATTGCTGTGAAAGAAATGAAAAAAATTATTTGCCTTATGCTAGTGCTTAAAGATACATGGGTTCAAGGCTCTGTTGCAGCAAAAAACTTGTTATTCTCATACTGGGAAACTGACTCTGCACAAACAGCTTTCAGACTAAATAGATAAGAATATTTTTATTGTACTCATTCTGCAAAATGGGAGGTAAGACACAGAAAATATATCTACACTGCCAGCTGAGGAGCTTTACAGTAGGTATAAACATGCCAAATTCACCCAAACCATTCTGTTAATATTGCTGTTATCTTTCACTGAGCATTTCCATGCAATTCTAAGGAAAAGACCTGATTGGGTCTCTGCTCGTGAGCCACACTCAGGCCTAACTCATGCAGACTGCAATCAACAAGCAGTTTGAGCCTATGCTGAAGAAGTAAGATGTCCCTTTTCAGTTACAAAGCATACACAACTTGTGTGTAAATTACAGGAAAAAAAACCCTAAACTCATTTTGTCAGAAGTCGGGTTGTGTGGACCTGTTGAGATGTGATGAGAAACTTGGGGAAGATTTATCTTCTATGTCCCACTCTTGTACATTTACAAGAAGGTCAATATATTATCAGTTAGGTTATTTCCTACAAAGACACTTTTCTGTGTTGCCTGCTGAATTTAGTTTTGGTTACTGTTGACTTGTTCTTTTAAGAGCCCTATAGAGATAAGAGCCAGCCAGCCACCAAAAAGTCTACAGCTGATTCTAGTAATAAAGCAAACAGGAATTCTTTCTGTGCCAAAAGGAGGAGAAAATAATAAAAGCATGAGTCATCTGATCTTTTCCATTCTCTGCATTTCCTTTTTGAGTAACTTCTCTTTCATTCTTTCCTGGTTTGACTCCCATTTAAAAAAAAAAGTGTAACACTTCCTGCATGTTTAAACTTACAAATATGGTACTGTAGTATGGTCTGCTTTGAAATAATTTTCACTAATCTGTGTTCTACGTTTGTGGGCCACACTGTTAAAAGACAGCAGTCGAACAGATTTCTCAAGCTACCTACCGAGAGAATTTTAAGAGAAAGCCCCTAGCCCGAGCAGTTACAAAACATGCTTTCAGTACAAAGCAAATTTAAAGTGATATTATATTTCATATCTGAAATGAAATAGCACGCTTTTATACATTTTGAACAACTGAGAAAGACAAGTTGTCCCGGGGTTTTCACTGGAAATACCTTATCACTATCAGTATCTTTGGAACCTAAGAATTTAAAAAACTCTGCCCCTGGGTCACTTTCAGAGATCAGATTTTTGGCCTCATGTCAAATTGCTGACTTCTAACATTCTGTATTTTCATAAATACTTACTGCCAAATATCGGAGTTGACAGGTTCTCTGCTCTAGACACTACTGATGGCATTCCAGTTAGGGCAGAAATAATGGCATCAAAAAAGCTTGAATGAGGAGCTGCAACAAAGATCGGGGCTTCCAGTAGACTTGCTATTTTCCCTTTTACTTTAACTTGGAAACCCATTACGAAGAACAAGGTACGAGTTAGGCGTGAGAGGGTTGTCTGGATCATCCTCCTTGTAAAAAGAAACAAAAAAAATGTCATCCATCTAACAGTTAGTATTTCTTTTGTACTTTAAAAACAGAAGCCCATGAAAGATTTCCTGGTTCTCACCAGCACTGGGGCCAGGCACAGGGAGTGTAGGCCTAAAGGGGAAGAAGTAGGGAAGGCAACATCCCCTTTTCATGTTGAAAACAATTATAATGTTAAAAATAATGCAATGTATATACTATAATATATATACTAAACCCTCCCCCCAGGTATGCTATTTCTCTTGCCATACTTTATAGCATTGTAGCATAACACTATTGCGAGCAGATTCAGTGTCCTTTTTGTAAGAACTTGCTTAACTCTGATACTGTTCTTTTACTATTAGTTTTAACAAGTAAGATTAAATGACAATGTTCCCTACTGGAACCTGTTCCCTCAGTAGGGGACATGTTCTCTTCATGGGACTCTCCGTAATCTCTCAGCCTTGTTAGAATTTGCTTCCTGTGTCTCCTCCTGCGTGCAGCTGCAGTGCCTCACAACGAGAAGGAAACTTCATTACTCTGAGGTCAGAAGCTGAGCGATGGAAACCCAGAATCCACGGAAGCAGCTGTAAAACACTCCTTCAAGGGCAGCACAGAAATTCAGCCTTTATAATATTACCAAACACTTTTCTTAATGAGTTTCTTGTCTCAAATATTCCTATCAGTATTATTACTAAAGTAAGTCCTGGCTTATAAATAGTCTATAAAGATTTTTATACAGATTTGTTTTAGCCTCAAGACAATTGAAAATCTACCTATTTAAAAAGCTCCGCTACTGTTATAACACACACTTATCAAAAAGTTGCTTCACCTAGATGGGTAAAACTAAGATTTCACTTAGGACTCCTCTTTAACCAAAAGAAGAAAAGGAGTGTGTGTGTGTGTGTAAGCTTTAGATACTGGCTTTGTGTTATTAAAAAAGAAAAAAAAGCAGAGTTTTCACAAATATTGGTCACTTTTTACCTTCTCCATCCTTTAAGCGGCACAGATCCTTTTCCTTCGTGACGGAAAGTTGCAATTGATGCAAACAGCCATGCTAGCAGTAAAATGAATGCAATGCATATGGTACGGAGGGGTAGCAAAATAATCCCCTGAAGAACAGTCTAGAAAAAAAGAGGGGAAAAAAAATCAAGAGATGGTATCAACAAGAATGACATTGACATCTGTGTAGTTACATTATATGGACTTTAAAATACTAACATTACTGCTGTGTGATTTAGTAAGGAAAGCATTAATGATTCCAGTGTTCACATGGCGAAGTCAGTCGTTCACAGCATTTCATTTTCACTATTGGGTTCCCATTTCAGGTTGAACTGAAACATCTGAGTACTTGAGTTTTTGGCTTGGATGTTGTTAGACAGAGAGGGTAAACAGAGTTTAAAACAGGCTTTAGGTTTATACTTAGACTTGGTCTGCAGCATACAACCAGCTTGGATGAGTCTGCCCAGCTGATAGATATCTCCACTACAGAGCCTTCTGTAACTAGCTACTTGTCTAGAAGCCAAGTGGGATTGTTAAGATGACTAAAATGTACTCTTGCCCTTTCAAAATGGCAAATCTTGCGTTGAGTCACACTATTGCTGCAAGTGATCCTCCCTACTACTGCTTGGAGTAGTACACAGACAATACTTCATTTTCCCTAGCTGGGACTTAAGCAAAATAAGGCAAAGGTTCAGACTTTACAGTGCTGTTGAAGCTGCTGCAGCAGCTCTTGGCTCATTGCCTTTGGAAGTAGTTTGCTCACTGTCCGCAGTAAACATACAGCAGAAGCCTTCTAATGATGAATATTTTCTTGTTGCTTCCTGTTTGAAGCATCTTGGTTATTAACCTCTGTGCTAGGACCTCCTTGAATTTTTCAGAAAAAATTGAGAAACCTTAGTTCCCTTTCCTCCCCACAATCAGGAAACTGTTATTAGCTTGCTTTAACTTGAAACAAAAGAAACTTGAGAGAGTTCTACTACAGTCACGGACAGCCAAGCTAGGTAGCGGAACTGGTATAAAACAGGTCCAAGCCAACACTTTGGTTCATTGCTTCTTCAGTTCTTCATAAGCATTTGTAAAAGGAGTGGGGTGAAGGAGAAACACTAACATGCCGTGGTTGCAAATAATCCTCAGATATCACCCCCTGTAAGGAATTTTTAGCTTGCATTTTTTCATGCACAGCTCCAGGAAACTGGTGTATTGGCACAAGGTTGTTAACAGGCAGCTGTGGTACTGGGCAGGGCAGGAAGACATTCTTAATTATTTTACCCTGGTACATTAGGTTAGAAACTATAACCTGAAGGTTGGCCTTTATGGCGCAATACGGCATGCTGCCGATTGAGCAAGCTCAGGTCTGGGAGGCAGGTGAGCTGTGTTAACCTGCAGAAGTCACAGCCTAGCATTCCTGGTAAGCTAGTAAACGGTTCGGTTCCTTTTGGCACCTAAGCCAGCTCAGCTACCGCTCACTGATGAGCATCAGCTCTGTGTGCATACATATGCATAAAACAATACATTGGGGGGGAGGGGAGAGGGAAGCTGTTTCTCAAAACTTAGTCTGAGAGTGCATCAGTGGTCACAGACTGACAGCCCCACCAGTTCAGAAGTATGGTAGAACCAATGGAAGGAGAGTTATGCTTGTGAGCTTACTATTTTTTATGCTTTACGATTTTTTAAAGAAAATTGACAGCTGAACAACAGTGTTCCCCTCTCAAAATCAGCCTTTCTAGTCAGCTCTTTAGCAATGACTGCTTACTGTACAGGAAAAGCAAGGCTCTTGATAAGAAGTAAGTTTTACAAAATAGTTTCCAACTTATGTATTTGAGTTATGATTAAGCAACAGAATGGATTTTAGTTTATCTTTTTCCTTCAAAAAGGAACAAATGTTTGTTGTACATTTGGAATATAAGCATCTTTGAATATTATTTATCCAATTCTTTAATGTAGTAGATTGGTTCTAATTGTCCTTTTATCAAACATGGTCCTTTCCCCAGCAAATTCCTTCCATCTTCACAAAACGTCCTCTTACTGTCCTCTTACTAATCTTCACGAGAGCCTCTGGCTCTAAACCCTGTGATACTGATGAGGATTAACAGGAATTTTGGGCCTTCAGGACTCAGTTCTGTGTTACAAAAGGCACAGTGACAACAGACTAAACACGATAGTGAATGCACAGTGTAAATTAGGATAAGGATGAGAAGCAGGGACGTGGTGTTGCTGCTTACATTCTGTAAGCACTGCCACATAACATGTCTCTAGGAGAGATCTGAACATTCAGGTATGACTATTTTCTTCTTGAAGCATTCAATGGTTTTTTATGTAAAAGTTGTATATAACTAGCTATGGAATTTTAACCCTAACTTTATGGACGACAGGAAAAGGGCTGCTCTGGATCACAGAAATGGATTCAATAGCTGGGTATGAGAGATCTATTGCTCCTACTCTCTTTTGTGCCAGTCGTGGCAAATCTGAAAATGTCAGGTAGCAAGTTAAACCAACCAAGGCTCCTTGCTTGTCTCCCAAAATCAAATGTGTCTTTTTTTTTTTTTTCTCCGTATGTGTCCTCTTGTACTATGATCTATAGTCCCAGTTCAACATTTCAGCTGCATTCAGTTATGCAGAATGGGCAGCATCAGCATAAATCAGTGTGTTTTGACTTAAAATAACTTTTTTCTTTAGGAAAAAAAGACAACTATTTATGCACTGACCTACAATGAAAAATAAAGGATGCAATAGCAAAAGCAAAACAGTCTCTTCCTCAAAACTTTAATAAATTCATTAATCTATTTTAGGCAGATGTGCAGGTGGTACTGATTTGCTGATTTGCTGAAAGCTATTGGCTTTCTAGGTCACTGTGTAATGAGGCAGAGTTGATTTCTGCTCCATCAGCTGCAGAGTAGGGTAAGAAAAGGACAGAAAACAGAAAGGTCAAGGTAGGCTAGAAAAGAAAGAGTATAGGAGAAAAATACACAGAAGAAAATACAGGTTCAAAGTTTAGTAACTCCTAAGTAGGATCAGAGTCACTCCAGCTTCTGTATACAGTAATCACAAAGACAGAATTATTCTGAGTCATCCAAAAAACCTTCTCCCACATTTGGAATCACCTGTGTGCTTTCTATTTAAGGTATCTGCAACAACTGCACAGCCTGTCACTGCGGCTGTTGCAGCCACCTGCAGTAGTCCTTGCTGTCCAGGTCACACCCCTGCAGCTGACTGACCCTTAAGCAATACATGGGATTACACTGTTGCTGATGTCAGGAACTGGGGAAGGGGAAAAGCAGGTCTATCAGAAAGCCACTGAATCCAGTCTGAAATTTAGTTCAACTTCAGCTGCTGACAAGGTATCTAGGAAGCAGCAGAAGAGCAGACTGGGGACCAGAGTGAAGCCCAGCTCCAGCTGAACTCCCCTGACATCTGAAACTGCAAGCAGATGGACTGTCCCCCAAAGCAGTACACGCACAGCAAGACGGGGTCTTCCGTGAGCATCCAGAGTATGTCACAGCAATCTGCCAGCCAGTCTAGCTGCTTGCTCTCATGCACAGAGTTAAAAATAATCTTGCTTTTAGCGTGCTGGTTGTGCTGTTAACATAGTTCACCATTGCCTAAATCCACTGAGCATCTCTTCTCAATAAAGGAAAACTTAGTCATGACTTAACTAGTACTTGTGCTTTGCAGCGCAGTTCAGAAGTTAAGAGGGCAAGTGAGCAATCAGGATGAACAGAATTAAAGCTAAAACCAAAAAAAATCCCAACAACAAGTTGCAGCCAGCTTCAGTCAGAGGATGGAAACCACAGAATTATCTGAACAACAGTTTTAAACTCCTGTTTGGCACATGCAGATATTTAGCACAGCACAACTGATCCTTGTCTTGCATGTTCTAAAGAAAGACAAAAATCTCATTGGCCTGTAAACTATTAGTGATACAAGGACTGGCAAAAAATTGTAAAACCTCTCACTCCACTTTTCAGTCTGGCTACAGCCTATTTTTGTGTTTGAAGCTGAATGAAATGCAGACAGCTAGCCTGTCTCACTTTCAAGCCCCATTCATCAGGGGACAGCAGCCTTTACATTCATGGAGTTCACCAGCATACGAAAATCCAGCTTTGGGCTCCCAGAGAGGGTTTTGAAATTGTATCTGGTTTTATCAGTGCATGTTAAAGGGATAGTATTGAATAGGGGGAATATAACAAAACAGTCCTTTAACATGCAAGAATACACTGCACTTGATTTAATGGAAAGAGAAGGGGCACTTCCCTTTTTTGAAGTTTCTAGTAACACTCTCTGGTAAGGCTCTGATTCCCAGCTGGTCCGATATGCAGCACTGGGCAAGAGAGGAGCAGACGTTTACAGGATAAAGCAGGCAGTAGGAAGTACCCTAGTCTCTGTGACTATAGGGGGAAAAGGACAAAAGGGAGCGACGCACAATACAAAAAGGTTGTCTCTCTTGTGTCTTTCTGCTTTAAAGTTCTGTGCCTACTGCAGTTTTGCTTCAAAGCACACTAGCACCGGGCCCTGACCCAGCTGGGTGCTTTTCCTTCCAGGTGCATTGTACAGTTATGTATGGAGTGTATCTTGCTTTAAGACATACCACGTTTTTCATCCCTTCCTCCTGAAGGAAGAAAGTAAGATATATTTATTATAGCTAAACCGGTAATTGTAGCTTAAAATTGCAAGCTTTTGAAAGTAGTCTGTGCATCCTCTACAAAGAGCAGCCAGCGCAGAAAACTGTCCATTTCTGGAACCTCATTAAGAAACTGGTTTCTTTACCTCGGGGTTCATGCCTACAGCTACTGATTCAGCTGCACTTGAAATGTGTTCCAGGCTGCTAGTAAAACATAGGGGATAAAAGGATTTGAAATTGTTTTCCAGGTTTCTCACATTTCCGCCACCCAGCTACCTTCAGGGCAAACATTGTTTATAACTTGAGGAAGAGCTCTATGAAACATAAAATATTTAGTTGCACATCAGCCTCAGATATTTATAACAATCAGCAGAAAATGCCGTAAGTTCAACTACATGCTGACGTCCTCATTGTCCTCACTGGGATGTCAGCTCACATTTGGTTCATCAGCTCAATTTTTAAAGAGTATGTTTTAAAAAATCAAAGCCCAGAAATACCATCTGCTTTCTTAATTGTGAAGTACCCTGTAAGTCTTGTGCGCGCTTGTACACAAGCTGTACTGGGACAGCATTTGGCTCAGAAGTGTAATTCAGTTCACCCAGTGACACCAGTCAGTAACCCGGTGGAACTGGGGATACCTTTTTTGTTGTCCACACTGCAATATAGAACCAAGAGATTAACTCCCCCTGCCCCAACCCAGGCTGAAAATCAGCCTAAAATGAGTTAAGCATCTGAAACAGGATTACTATAAAAAGTTAGTTTCTATTTTAGCTTATTTTAGTTTATCGTATCAAACAGAAGTTACCATCATCTTCACTCTAGAGCTGGGGCACCTGACACGATGGACAAAGGGATACTATTTCGTTCTTGTGATTCAAACAGGGTGCAAACCGGAGTCAAACAGGGCTCCTGTTTTCTCTAGGAGTAATGTGTTATCTGTAAGGATCGTGCAGATCTTTTCAAAAGCTTGCTGGCAAATCTTGTGTTAGAAGTTTGAAGTCGGTAAGCCTCTGTGTGCGTGTGTAGATCAAGCGTGCAGTTTGTGGACTCTGGGGAGAAATGGCTTGCAGAACTTAATTTCAAAAAAGTGACTTTTTTATGCAGAACACCTTTTGCATCTTTGCTTTGACCATTTACATAACCTGTTTATTTTCTGCTCTCTTACCACTAGACTAGATCAGGAAGCAAATTATGCCGCACTTCGGAAGGAAGTATTTTTACTAGATGCCTTTCCCTGGAAAACATAAGAGCTGCAGATGTTTGAGTGCCAGGTCTGCGAGTGTCCCTTCCCTGCTCGGCCCCGGGGTGTAACGGCGGTGCCGCGGCGGGACCGGGCTGCAGGGCAGGCCCCAGCAGCCCCCGCGCTCCTGTCAGGCAGGAGCGCGGTTTCGGCGGAGCAAGCGGCAGTTTTGAACAGCCTTTATTCACACAGCCGCGTTCTCCCGTCGGCAGGAGGCCTTTTCAAAACGACCACTTGACCTTCACACCCCGCTGGTGACAACCCCGTGGCGAAAGTAACGCTGCTTTAGACAAGCGGGCAGAAAAGCGCGCCCGGGGCAGCACGGCCAGCGTGCGCTGGGGGTGAGGTGACAGCATCCCCGCCGCCCTGCCGGCTCCCGCCCGCAC
>NW_009259531.1:3677908-3688649 GCF_000687185.1 Egretta garzetta | reverse complement strand
CCGACCACAGTCGTGTACGCCTACTAGAAACGCTACAGCGCCGGTTGCTGAGGCGATGCCTGCTGTGTGATACCGCAGCTGCGTTGTTTATAAGCACGAGCTGCTCAGGATCAGCGCGGTCTGTTATCTGAGAGCGGGTAGAGGCACGTGGTCGTGTGGCATGCGACTGAAGTCGTTTCTAGGAGGATTCACTTCCACCACTGCAGAAGGCTGATACGGAGATTCTGGTCTTGAGTAGGTGAGGTCTAGAGATCCGCCGCAGCCTGCCTTTCTGTGCTGGGTTCACGTGGGATCTCTTCCCTCACGCCTGCCCCGTAGGGATGCGCCAGGAGCTGCCTGTGCGGGGACAGTCGCTGCCCAGGGGCCGCCTCAGGCGGGCAGGCCGCAGGCTGAGTGCCATACAACACTGTTCTCCAGCGCCTTCTGCCAGCCACGCGCCTTCCAACGCAAACGCCGCTGCTTCTGGTTGCAACCCGAAAGTTTCAGCCTGACCATGTTTAGGAAATGCACTTTTAGGTTCTCACAGTAATCCACTACAACGGTGGGGGTGAAGCACGGAGAGTGCTGGTCTAAGACTGCTGGCTCCTGGCCTCTGACATGACATTGGTTCAGATGGTTTGTTTTGCTACAGTGCTTCTCCCTTTCTCATATCTGTCTTTCACAGAAAAACATTGGTACTTCTAGCGCAACATTAGTCAGTATGTTGCTGGACTGTTTGTATTGCTGTAACAAAAATAATTATGTCTCATAGTTGGGTTCCCAGTTTGACGTGTTTCCACAAAGATATCATCAGAATGAATAAAATTTAATTATTATAAAATTACTATTTGTGTTTTGTAACTACAGGTGCTTAAGGAGTAATTATAATAATATAGTTGGGCTAACTGAAGCCTGTGTGTAATGGAAGCTTGAGGAGTGTAGGATTTCCCTTGGCTGGTTTCCAGGGTTTCCTTGTGATTGCCCATCCTTGCAACTAGCACTGTGCTCTGAAAAAACCTAGAGCTGTGTACAAACCAGATCAGCACAATTGTGACAGAAAGTAAGGCTGGGGGGAACACCAGAGGAGAAAGATCAATTCTACCTCCATTATTGTACAAGCTCTTAAAACCACATGACTTCTCCAGCTGATCGGTTCCAGCAATTCTCTGGTAATATCATGAAACAATTTTTTATGTATCTGAGCAGTCTTTCTCATTGCAGTTTATATCCGTTCTTGGTAGACCTAAGAACTTCGCTTTCCTCTTTGCAGCTACTTTTTGCAGGCTGGTATAGTGTTAGGATTCTCTCAAGACTTCGCCTGACTAAACAATCTAGTGTTTTCAGATTTTCTCTCCCAGGTCATAGTTTCTAGATATCTGATCATTCTTAGTGCTTTCCTCTGGCCTTTCTCCAGTGAGTCCACACCTTTCTTGAATTACCCAAACTGGAAGTACTACTCCCTAGGAGGACTGACCAGTGCTACTGAGTAAGCAGGAAGGATTAATTTGTGTTTAACGCATAATATTTATAGATCTCTATATAGTCCCTGCATTTTTGTCACTAGCCTGACCCTGTGACTCACACTGTGTTTCACAATAATGCTTATGTCCATTTCTGAACAATTACTTGTTATTTGCAATACACAGTTGTAAGAAACACTGCATTTGTCCTTATCAAATGGTGATAGTGATCTTACCTCTAGCACTGAGAAATACTAAAACATCTGGCTTTACAGACAGGATGCTTTTATTACGTAAAAGAATGTTTTTGGTGACTTGTATGTTTGTTAAAAACAATGATATTGATTATAAGTATTTTACTCTTCTAAGGCTGATTAGTCATAGTACCATCAAAAAGGCTTAATGTTGCAGGCACCAAGATACAAACATGGTGCAAAAAAAGTTTTAATGTTCAGAACACATGAGAAGGTGTGATCACATGTAATTCTTTTGTCTAAATTGATGTCAGCATCCTGTGGAATAATAATTCCTTTTTAATTTGTGAATCTATGGTAAATGAACCTTGATCAATGGTCCACTAACACAAAACACCACCAGGCTTCTGTGAAACTGATGTCTGGAATCACCTCAGTATCTTTCTTTCACCAGAAGGTGCATATGGTGCTAGAGACAGGCACTGAGGGAATGGTAGCATTAGCTTGCTACTAATTATTTTTCTAGGTTGAAGCTACAGCTTTAGTTCTGCAGGTCACTGGGAAAGTATATGCTTTCCCTGAAGAGCTTTACCCTATTTCGTCTTGATTCTGCCTAAAAACTGTAAGAATAATAGTGGTTCTGGAACAAGTGTGTAGCTTCCATATACAGTCTAGGTAAATCATGTTAGTGACACATAAAAACCCGGTAAACATTTCCATAGTGTAAGACAGGGATTCTTCTCTTGTATAAGCAGACAGATCTTTATAGTTTTTAATATAAATTGCATACACAGTCTAAATTGAACTAAGATCTTTGCCCATCATAGCTGCCTTTGGGATAGTTTACTCTGTCTTCATGGCATTTGTAAAAATATAGTCCAACGTATCTTCTTATCATAATGATTTTAATAAAGCTATAGTAATTTCAAAGTAATTCCAATATATATCAATTCTTTAAAACGTGAGGTAGACAAAATCATATACTGCAGAATATGAAAACCTTGTAATAATTTTTTAAAAATCTTGAGTCAGTAATTCCTAGCTGAACCAGAAGCCAAAAGAAGTTGCCCTTTTTAGCATTTCCGTATTTAATTCTTCTGATTAGGGCTGTTTGTCTTACTTTCATAAAACACACTCACAAAGGCATTTTTTTGATACAGAAACCGAAAACCTGCTTTGTGTTTGAATTGCTTCCTGCTTGCATTTGTCAAAAATCCGCCATCTCGTGGCCACAGTCATGCAATAGTGCTGCACAGAAAAGTTAGGGCAGCTTCTGTTAACTGTAAGAAAACCAACAACCTTTCCTCAAGGACTAGCTACAAAACTTCATGCGAAGCACCATTCTAATTTCTTCTTCCCTTCTGTGATACTGAATGTGAACTAATTGCACAAAATGGGTATGAGAACAGAAATAGATTTCCAATGTGTTTCCATTGTCAGTTTAACTTCTTTCTTTCTTTCTTTCCAGGCCACAGTGCCCTAATGCGGCTTCAGTCTCTGCTTCCCTCCTGGAACAATGCCGACTAATGTCTTCCAAGAGGAAATCTGGGCACAGCTGAGAGCATGTTCTCTCCAGGGACCAGTGCAGCCAAAAAGTGTAATGCAAGTCACATCAAGTTTGTCTTTCTCCACCCGGGACAGCGTTCCAGTGTTATCCTGGTAAGCCATATATCCTCAAAGGTCTTTGTGCCTTGGCCGTGCGACATACAACCTCAGTATCACGCTATGTAAATGGCAGGCTGCCACAAGTATTTTGAACTAAAAAGCCACAAACATTTTTGATAGCTGTATCTCAGAATCAGAAAGGCATTGTGTGAGGCTCTGAGGAGATACAGGCTTAGCGCTAAGCAGTTTGGACATACATGTCTCCTTGATGAAGTCTACAGGGATAAACATGGTCTGTTGTGCAGTCAGTAGCAGCTGCAATAGTAGATGAACTACTTACTGTGGAAGAGGAATTAGAATCGCCTTGCACTGTTTCAAGATCTGGACTGATAAAGGGCAAATTAAATGGCAGACCTTGGGGGAAAAAAAAGATCCGATTATAGAAGGTAACTGAAACAAGCATTACTTAACAGTCTTTAGAAGTAATATCTTTTTAGCATTGAATAAAAAATGCCATCCATGGGAATGTTCAGTGGGCTGGATAACAACACATGGTGTAATTTGTTAGGGTTCCATCAATCAATTCCAGTCTTCTGGGAATCTAGCTCTTCAGGTCCCTCAGTAGAATTTATTGTTTTAGTGTGACTTCAAACAAGAAAAGGAGTTCTGGACTGTTCGTTTCACAGTGCTCAGGTACTTGCGGACTGGAGGATGTGCTGACTGGCATACACATATCCATCCAAGCAGGCACACACATGTGTGTGCATGTATGTACAAACCCAGGCACACTTTCTCTTTTCTTGAGGCAGTTGCAGAGATACATGTATCTTGTAATTTTTGTTTAATGTTAAATAGTACTGGAACACCCCTTAAGCTAAGCTTTCTCCTGGATATTCCTAGATGTTTCCTCTTACAGAAATTTCTTTCTCTGCCTCTTCCCCTTCTTCCCTAAATGTTAGACTTTCTGGTCTAGTGTTACATCCCTTATATTGGTGCACACAGGGTTCACACAGAGTTTGCCTGATAAGTTTCCAAACAATTTGCTCCACTTGAGAGTTTTTTCTAGCTGGTTTTATTACAGGGAAGTTGCTGCTCCCCCTCTGTTGAGTATGAGAATCCACCCCATAGGGATAGGTAAAATAAGTCCAAGAATATGTCCTAGGGTGCTGCACCAGAGAGGAAAACCTCATGCTAAGAGTTCTTTGAAGCTGCTTCTGCTGAATGCCTTTCTCTTTGCGCTGCTTAATGGATGGAAAGCAAGTAAATTCAGAGGCAAGAACCTAGTCACTTCAGTTGGCAAGTCATACCCGATAATCACCTCCACAAAGGGAGGCACTTAAGTAAATGCTTAGTTTGCGTGTTGTTAGTCCCAGTGGAGTAAGTAGGACTTGTGTTAGATTTTTGGTCCTAGACAGGCGGATAGATTGCTGAGCTAGCTCTGTTAACAAATTAGGGAAAAATAACATTGGGTCTTGCTGATGCTGAGTATTATCTCAGGGAACCCACTGGGTACGTCCCCTTGGAGAATCCTCCTGTTAAAGTTCCTCACCTGAACTGGCTGCAGAACTGGACAACTTGATGAGAATTTCTCTTCTGTTTCTCTGGGTAAGGAAAGCTCTAGGCTGATGATGGGGGATCTCCAACTCCCAGTGCTCTCAAACTGGCACCTTCCCTGATTATTGAATTCACTTGAAAACAAAAGAAAAAAGTAGATTTACAAGAAAAAGAGAGACTCCAGTGAATTGTGTGAGAATGAGATATAAAATTAACTGGTTGGTTTTTTTTTTCCTTTGAACTGAACCCAGGAGCCTCAGTAAAGTTTACCCTATTTAAAGCATTAATTAAGGAGCTGACTGTACATAAAGATAAAACAGAACTCTTAAAGAATTCTCCAGGGACTCCAAAAAACCCAGTTTTGTCTACATGAGGCAAAAGAATTTTAATTAGAAGCAACTGAATTGAAGTGAACTGATATGAGCAACAAAAAGAGAATTTATCCCACAATGTATTCAGGGAACATAATTGAATGTTCATTAGGTAAGAGTTATATACTGACTGTTAATGAGCAGAAATGAATATGTATTATTTCTTATTAAGCTGGAAATGTATGGAACTAATTGCATTTAAATATAGAAGCTATAAAGCTGTGTTTATTAAGTGTTACTACTAAGAACAGGAAAGACATAGGTGAATTTGTATTCTGTACTGCAGTATCTTTTTAAATATTTATTATGCTAAATGGTATTAATACATAGCTTTTCGTGGAAATGGTTATTATGTTGTGCTAGTAGGACTCAGTGATGCTTTCACTTGGATAGGATTTATGCTTTATTATAAACTAGGGAAGGCAGCATAACCAGGACAGAAGCTCTTGGATTACTCTAAGACAGTGTTATTCTTGCTTCTCATCATGGCAGTCCTCTGTTTTTCATGATCAAATGGCACTTGGCTTCTTGATATTATGGCTTGATAATAATCCCAGGAGAGAGCTTTGGTAAAGTTTCTTTGTTGAAAAGGTACAGGAGAAAGCCATCTTGTTATTAGATGTGGTGATGGAAGAACAGAATTAATTTGTATTAACACAGTGGATGTGCTGTGCATGCACCCAGGAAGGGCCTATACCTGCCTGGGAAATCCTACGGTTACGAGGTAGGCTGAGCCTGAGAAGAAGCCACTGCAGTGGCCACTGCATCTTATGAGGGGACATAGAGAAGCATGTGGGAGTAAGAAATCACAGAATTGTTTAGGTTGGAAGGGTTCTCTTAAGATCACCTAATCCAAGCCTGCTAGTAAAGGGTGCATGAAATAGGGCAAAGCAGAGGGAAGGGATGATGTAGCTGGCCAGAGACTTTAGGCAAGGCGTGAAATGGAAACCCTGGTGTACAACAGTTGGTGCTGACCCTTGCTTTGTCTCATCTTCTGAGATGAGGTGTGGTGGCTTTGCATGAACATTTTATGGCTTTTACCATTATATCAGTGGTCTCCCAGGAAAGGAGAGGGACGGTAGAGGGAGACGGAGACGGAAAGGAGCAGCGATATCCTGAGTGGGCGCAGAGCAGCAGGGAAGAAAGCAGTGCCACAAAGAGGAAGATCCTTAAAAATAACTCAGTAGAGGTCTGATGGCTTCCCAGTGTTGAGTTAGCCTGTTTTCTTCTGGAGCTGCTGTGGAGTACTGGACCAAGACACACCTCGTCCTGACTCTGGGAACTTCATTGGGGTCTGCAAACAAAGTTGGACCCATGATTATTCATTGCAGCTGAAAGGCCACCTCCTCTCCTGCATGGCAAAAATAGATGTTTCCATCCTCCTGCACCTTTGAAATTGAAGGATATTTTCGGACTGCAATCAGGGAGGGTTAGCACACCTTTGAGCTAGTCTGTGCCGTTTGACATCAGTGCCGTAGGCAGTGATTCTGTGTAAGTTAAATTGCTGTCTTCCGGCTTAAATGGAAAAAGTATCTTGTTTGATCTGCTTTGAATTATTTTTAATTTTGCAATTTACCCTTTTCTGATAAAATTCTTATAGATTATTACAGTAACCAGTGGTTCTACCTTTAGTAATCCAAATTTATGTTTATTAATTGTACAGATATATTTTCACTACAGGATTCTTTAGCAGCAAGAACTGCATGTTCATTTTCTGAAAGATTGCAGCTTTTTTCCGATTCACAAGAGGGCGATAAATCCCTAGTCATCTTTATCCAGCTTCTTTATTAAGTCATCAGTACGTTACCGCAAAATGCCATAAAAAGCAGCTTGCTGTCAGATAACTCATATGTATATAGTGATCTGTATAAAATATTGTGACTCCTTTTCATTTGTTTTATGGGACGTTCAGCCTAGGCTCTGTGCATTTCATGCCCTTGTAGATCCTATTGTCAGTAGAAACTATATGTGGAAAAGTTATTTATAATACTCCCCCCACTACAATGTAAGTGTTTTCTTCACGGTACACTTACGAGTATTAAATTCAGATGAATTTCAAGTGCCTCAAATTATGCAATTTTCAGCCTGCTCTTTGGGAGACTTTCCCATAGCCTAGAGGTTGTTGTGTATGTTTATTTCTTCCTCATAGTGAAACTGTTTCTTTGGTAATCAGAATTTTCCATTTCTTAACTTTAATCTTTTGCTTCAATTAAAGCATCTCTCCTCTTGAATCTCCCCTCTAAATGCAATGTTATTTCATCTAAATACAAGGAGCACAACTTTAAGCCTTTTTGTGGTGATAATATCATTATGGGAAGCTACCATTACAACAGTGATTTCTCTATTTGTGTAGACATTTTTATAATCTATTACTACACTATTATATTTCAAAATATTTAATTTATTCACTTTCACATCCATTGTTTCTCTTAAATAGCTCCTGTTTTGCATTGTATAGTAAGAATAAAAAGAATAATTTCAGGAGTTTTACATGGAATAAGGAATAAGGAATAAGGGAAAGAAAAATGAACAACTGGTTCAGTATACTAAATTATTTTGTCTCTGTTGGTGTTACCTGAGTTCATTCCAGCTCCTGCGTTTGAAGGAGCTGGATTCCTTCCAACTCTCAAGTTCCATGACCCAGCCCATGCAATTTTTAAGCTGTCAGTATTAGAACAAATTCTTAATGATTTATGGTATAGTACGGCCTCTGAAGAATGTTTTTACTCTTGTGTCTTAATATGAAAAATAAATAAATGCCCAAAGTCTCTAGCAACGCACTGAGGCATTTGCTGAAGGTGTTAGTACAGTGTCCAACTGAGTTTAAGAGCCTCAAATGATGTGACTTCCAATATATCCCTTAAATAATAAGAGAAGTCCACGATTCTTGACGCTCTTTCTACAACCTGAATGGAGTTCTGGGGCTGTCTTAAATGGTTGAGACAAAGACACCTTTATATTGTCTTTCCACAACTTCAGCGGCCTTTGGCTGCAGAGATTCGGTCTTGCCTGGCCCCTTGCCCAGTCTCTGATTACCTCAGGCCTGTGGTAGGAGGGAGCTGTTAGAAAGCAGGGCTACCTTTAGCTTATTTATTTTAATAGTATCTTGCCTGTAACAACCTTCACAATTCACCTCCAACCCCCTCCTCACCACTGGTTTCTGCAAGGGCTGCACCAGCGTAAGGGCAGGGTTGTCCTTGAGAACGGCACCAGTTCTGCACTACTGGCAACTGTAATGCAAACAGGAGCATGACTGGGCAACAAGCAGAGCTTGGAAGAGATGCAGATTGGAGTTTGTGGGAGAAAACCTTTATCTTACTTACTCTGTTTAAGTGAAATTAGAGTCTGCCCTATTCCTTTCCTAATCACCAGACAAGGTCTGTGGCCTCTTCGCTGTTTTTTCTCAACTCCAAACCAAAGGGTTTTAATGGGTGTCTTGCCACAGTTAGTAGTTCCTAGGTTGGGAGCTCCTTTGAGATTTTCTCAGTACAGTCAGGCATTTGGGCTATTTTAGTTAAGACCAAAATTATATAACAAAGCCATGTGACTGTGTCGGTTGGTTTACCATCAGCTTTCCTCTGACAGCAGCAGAGTTCTGCGTGTTTCATAAACGTCTCCTAACTTAGTTGGCAGATGTAGCCCCAGCTCTGCTATGCATCTGAGGGTATGAAAGCCTTAATAGGGCAAATTCAATTGTAAATATGATAGGCCTCACTGTAATGCATAACTCATGTGTATCCAGCTAAGGAAAACAAACCCTTCTTACCACAACTATGTGCCCTCCAGAACTCCATCCATATGTCAGAAAGATACTTGAGTCATATTTTTGTCATATTATTTAAAGTTTTAAGTGCAACCACAATAGTAGGAGAGCAAGTATGCAGACAGGCTAATTCTTTTTATATATTTGCAAGAAATAAAGAGGAGTTGAGAGCAAAAAAGCAAGAGCAAGCAAGGCATTTCCAGCCAACTCACTCACCGTGACTCAGCTTTGGTATCTGAGGGAAAGTAAGACATTGGTAACTATAATTAAGGGGGGCAGGAAAGGCATGCAATAAGTCTTTTTTACCTAGGAACTGTAGGAAGATGTCCTCTAACTTCAGATAATTTTGTTGAAGTCTGTGGGCTTCTTACAGTGGGTAGGATGAGAAAATCATCAAAAACTTACTTTAGCAGTAGAAAGCTGAAGACTGTGATATCACTGGCTGAACAAAAATAGAAGGAAGCCCAGGGCATAGTGTGGGTTGTGTCAAAGCATGAAGTCCATTTTAGCCTGTAAGTTGATGTAAGTCTGGACATGGCCAAAGATTGTCCATTCTGTAACATTAACAGGTAACTGCTTTGCTCAAACAAGTGTCTGGATGCCTTTTTTAGTGCTAGCACTGAAGCCATCCTAGGTCATTAATAAGACAGGTGTGGCTGCAAGATTGTAAGGAGAGCAGCAAAATTCAGATGCATGAGCTCAATTAACACTAATGTAAATCTGCTCACCGGCTTTTCAAATGCTGCAGATTTGTTGCTGATTGTGAGAAAGCTGGGAAACTTAAAGCAAGACCAAGCATTCGTACTGTTTGGCAGTCAGGACCCATGAAGACCACAGCAGGTACTCACACATAAGGTTGCTATGATATAGGGACCGTCCTAGAATTTTTCTGTGAAGTACATAAGAGAGATGTATTGTGAGTGTTGGAGTGTAGGTTAAAAGAAGTATTTTTTTTTTAGGGGAAAAGGGCAGAAAGAGTGGAAGCAATGACAATCTTGCAAAAATGGAATGAATGCTAGGGAAAAGGCTTGATACAACTTGGTAGTTTTCAGGGACCTGCTGTCACTTGTGCATTAAAAATAAGCATTCTTCTTTTTCTACAGACTATAGCCAAAGTTGGTGGCAAGCCAAAAGGCAGGGGAAGCTCTGAGGAAGAGCATGCATGTAACAGGGAAATTTCAGATGCTGAATGCAGGTGCTTTGCCCAAGCATTGGAAGTCCTTACTTCAAAGAAGGTTTGAGTCTGGAAATGTGCTTTAGGATTAGAAACACTGCGTAAGCTCTACCCAGCTGGCTTGGAGAAGCTTTTGGACACTGATATGCGAGGCAGGTTCAACAGACTGGTTTGGGGCCTTGAACAGTAAAACAATAACCTCTTTTTCTTCTGTGGAATCAGATCACAGATGCGGATGTTAACAAAGGATTATCGAGCTGTAGCTCAGTTCTCAGAGAAATGGTGATTAGTTACAGAGACTTGTGAGCGAGCTTCTTCCCAGCAGCAGAGGGGCGTGGACCCGCAGGGGCTGGGTATTGGAATTTCACCCATGCTTCACTGGGCAAACGACAGCAACTCTGTGCTGGTTTTCCAGTCTGTAGTATGATGCGGTTATCTTACTGAAGGGATTGAAAGGCATAATCGATTGTAAAATGCATTGAAACAGAAAGTGCTATCTCAGTGCAAAGTGGTTTTATCTACTGCTGCACACCCAAAGGATTTAATTTTGAGGTGGAGACACATTTCTTAATGCCTGTGATTTGTACCGAAACAATTGGAAATAATAAAGCCTTGGCTTAGTGGTGTTGGAACCTTGTTCT
>NW_009259531.1:3648249-3677853 GCF_000687185.1 Egretta garzetta | reverse complement strand
AGCATTAGGTAAATACAAGAGTTTCCAAAAGTGAGGATCTGGGATTTTTGGAAGGCTAAATTATGCAGTGCCAGTCCTCACCCCAGTAGTCTAATGGTTCGGTATAGACACTTCATGTCAACTAATTTCTCAGGGATTTATTAACTTGAAATTTTAAGGGAACTGTTAGCTTCATTGCTGTCTACAAACAAAACATACAGAGTGAAGAACATTTGAATAGCCTAGGGATTTTGGCAGAAAGTTAACGTAAGATAAAGTATGTTAATCGAACCAAGGAAGGTAATTTGAAAGGATGTGTGCCATTAAAATGGACCATATGATCCATGAAAGAAGTTACAAATAAATGCTGTGCACCACTGTTGTGGAAATCGAAAAGTGACAGTAGATGGGGAGAAACAAATAGAAAGAAAGAAAGCTTGAAAAAACTCCACAGAAACAAACTTAAAAAGGCATTGTGGAGATTTGTGGAGCTTTACCCCAACATAAATCTAGTTTAAAATGTATTGATATCTGGGAGATGGCTCTGACAGTTATGAAGTCAAACATGAAGCATGGCTTTTCCTCTGAAGAATTTTAGAGTATATAGGTCTGCTAACAATTTATATATCAAAGCACTCACCAAATGGGCCGGAGAGGCAGAGCAACAAATCATTTCCAGAAGCTGCCATTATTGGGATTTAAAAGTAATGTTAATTTCAGTTTTGCTACAAAAGAGAATGTGTAATGTCTGTATTTTAAATAAAATGTGATTTTGATTTTGGTATGGGGGCTTAGAACTCCTTGGAATTGGTCGTGGAAAACTGTGCTCTGACCATGTCAGCTGGAGTCTTTCGACATATAAATGACAGAAATCTGGAAAGTTTTCTAAACTATATGTACTGTCTTGTTAAATCACAGTGTGGTGTTTCATCTGACCATTGAAGACCTGTGTAGTCAGTAGAGCTAACAGACAGGTGCACAGGTGAGTTTCTTATTAAAAATCAGAATTTCTGATGTTTTTCTAAAGGATTTGTGCTTCCAGATGATTTTATGCCTTTGCATTCATTTCTTATTTTGGAAAGGAAGGTCTTTTATTAATGTTTAGCATCAGCCTCCCCCACCCCTGCAATTGGCTGCTCTGGTAAAAGTGCTGTTCCTCTGCAAAAGCTCATAATGTGCTATATGAAATGTCAGGAATGATAAAGCAAAACAAAGAACCTCTGAAGGAAAATGTGCTGCCATGAATATCTGAAATCTACTGAACCACTGCTTTTTTATGCTTAAATTTCAATAAACACTTTTCTTAAGCGCTTGTATTTCAGTAGGCAGGGAAATGTGTTTTCTATGTAAATAGCAGTGTTTGCCTTTTCTTTAAAAAATGTATTCTCACCACAGTGGTAAATACTACAAGGAGGCTAAAACACAGTTTAGGCCGCGAGATATGGAATAAAATCTCTGAAACCTCTCTCTGTGCTTGTTGGATTGCCATTTGTAGCCATAGAGCAAGAATGCCTTAGAGAACTGATTTTCACAATGTTTTTACATATGTTCAAGTTTCAAAAATAAGAGAGAAGTGAGGAAGCCAAAATCCTTCAAAAGGGTGTTAATAAGCTCATTTTGCTTCTTCCTTGTTTTATGTCTTGTGCCAGATTTTATCGCGTCACTCTTAGTAGATGTGGTATGGCACAAGATTTATTTCTGAGTGCTTATCACTCCTTAGTAGAAAGCATTTAAGTTTTTCCATAAGAATGCTTTCTGTTCACCTCTTCCTTGATAGCATTTTTATCCACTTACTTTACCCTGAAGTATCACTTAGAACACTGCTCAGAGGTTGGCAAGGGTTAGTGTAACCATTAATGCATTAAAGTTGGATGCTGGAGGTGTTAATGCTTTGCTGCCAGTTGTGTTTCAGTGCTAGCTGTCTCTGGTGTCAAAGGACTTCCTTTCCTAAATGCAAGGCCAGCGTTGTCCTTGTCTGAAGTCTTCCCCAGTAATTCTACTAACTCTTCCAGTTATTACTTTTAGTTTCCCAAGAAATCATGCTTAGAGCCTTGAAGGTTTGAGAAGGTATCTGTAATTGTTCCAAAAATTACCCGTTTGCAAATATAACTGGTTTTCCTTGTTGGTCATTTCAACAAGTTTCATTTGCATCTCTTCAGGGCCAATTTAGGAACCAAGCACGAAGACAGGTAAAAAGGATAGAGTGTAACAGGCCCGGTTTGTGACCCCATCCTCTGCAGAAATATCACTTGAATAGTATTTTCAGAATGAAAGGCAGAGCCTCCAGTTCAGTTTTATATTCTGCTTATGCGTTTGTACTGCTCTTCTCCACATAACATCCAAGAGCTTTGGTGTGGTTTCTCAGGTGAGAAACTGTGGGAAACTGAGTTTCTCTGCATGTTATCAGTCATACAGAGCTCTCTCTTTTTCTCTTCCTCTTTCCAAGGAGTAAAATTGTAAGGGAGTAGTATAACAATAATATTGCCACCTGTATTACATTGAGTGCTGTGGTGATTGCTTAGTTTTGCGTGGGCTAGAAAAAGGCTTGAGATGCAGTGTAAAGTCCGCTGGTGATTTATTCGATGAGATTGGATCGGATCTCAAGCTGGTTTAGGAGATCTGTTTCACAGTGGCTGAAAGTAGCAATCACAATTCTCATCCATGAAAGCGAAGTTGCTTGCTTTCATGCAGGTCTAAGGCACATCTCCCCTGGAGATAGTGTCATAGAAGAAAGTAGTTTAATGAAGGAAGAATGGAATCGTCGGAGAATTCTTTGGTTATTTTTTGAGATTTCATCTTCCTGTTCTCTATCTCAAAGTAAACATCCTGTCTTTGCATGAATAAGTTGAATTGTATGTCAAGACATCTGAATATGCTTGGATAGCCTAAAATGAAGAGGCTGTGTCATAGTGGTGTTGAGCACAAAGTTTATGGCTGAGTTTAAATGCTTCTGAGGGGAGAACAAACATGTTTAAGGAACTTTGAGATAAGAGGCCAGGGATTTTAGCATGCACAGTTGCACAACGATGTTCCATCTTGTTGTGCTTCATTAAAGAAAAACAGCAATGTGAAGAATTACTGATGTCCTGTGACACAGTGGTCTAATCAAATGCCACTGAGCAGGTCCTTGGTACAGCATGGGTCGAAGTCTTACTGAAATAAAGAAAAAGCTAATTGCTATTTTGGGCCATGCAGTTGCATGATGGGTTGATTGCCTTATCCATTTGGGAATGTCTTATCTAAGAAGCTAGAACCTACAGCTGCAGGTGCAGAAGTTCCTATCATGTTATTGGGAGAGAAGTCAAATAAATAATTGTACAATTTCTATCAATAACTCTGAATACTAACTACTCTGACCTTGCTTTCTGAAAGGGAGACTGTATTCTGTTGTTCCTACGCATTCTGCAAAGGTGGAGTCACGACACTAGCTAGATTCTTTAGTGCTGCTGGATTGGAAAGCTGCTGGTTTTTGGGTTTACACTAGTAGTCTACCACTAGCTGCCCATAATTGTACCAAAATTAAGAAGCTCCATAATTATGAGGAGTACGGTCATGCTTGCTTCTACCCTGCCCTGCCTGTTGCTTGCCATGCAAGCCTTCAGGGGGAGGGATTAACAAATGCCTGTGGTTGCTCTGCAATTCTTTAGAGAAGGTGGAGTTCTGGATCTGGGGCCTCTTCCTGTGGCAGCTTGGACTCCTCGACTCCACAGCAAACTCCCCAGTTCCCAGAAGTGCCCCACAAATTAATTAGTTCATGTTTATAATGTGCCTTGATGTAGAAAGTGTTATTATTATTACTTAAAGCTCTTGAACTACTCCTTGGTATAAAGATTCAAGACTAGTAGGTTTTAATTACAGAAAATATGTATGCTGAGAAACACAATCCCATTGTCTGAATTCTAGTGAGTTTTTCTTTGTGGTTTCCTGTTGCTATCCAGTAGACCATGTGACTTTAAAATTTTTTTAATTTATTTTTTTAGAATGGATGTTGCCTGATGTTAAAATATTTAGATTTATTCTGATTTTATTTTTAATTGTATACAGAGCTGCTTTGAAAATATTTAGACTGACGAAACCCATGCCAGTAGACTGTATTTGTGTTTGTGCTCAGCTCCTCAGGAAATTGCTTGTCTGTCTCTGTTGCTTGGCTATAATGCACTTAATGAAAACAGGTTTTTGTTGTTGCTGGTTTTTAGAGTAAATCTGGTGTAGAGACTTTGAAAAGAAAATGCTGTTGACTTCCCAAATAATTATAAGAAAGTGTAAATCCGTTTGTATGTAAGCTGTATTATTTCTCATTCATTGTATTGCTTTGTGTCGGAAGCCTCGGAAAGGTTAGAAGTAGGCTTTGCTGCGGGCAAATGATGCAACTGATAAAATGAACAGGGATTAACGTGGAGTAATCAACAGTCCATCTGTTTTGAAGTTATTTATTCCACTACCTGTCCATCACATGCAATACCACAAATTGATGAAAGCAGGAGCATCTTTTTATTTCTTCCTCTAACGAGAAGTCATTTCCTTGACCTTGAGTCTCACTGGAGGTTAAGTCCAGACCTCCTATGTGTCTTTGCCTGAAAGGATGGACAGAGTAATAAGGAAAAAACACCTTTTAAAAAAAAATATTAATAGCTGCATTATTTAATTTATTCTGATTTAACTTGTGAAAATGTAAAGTTAACCTTGTTGACTGATTTGCTTCTAGGAAGACCAAGTAGTTCTAGCTTCTGCTAGGGGAACCGGGGTTAGCCTGAGTTAGCGAATATTATAAAATAAAGTTGCCATCAATGAACTGACATGAAGCGCATTTTAAGCAACACATCTGCAGTCAATAATCTTGAAGAGTAGAGAGTGTTATGGACGAATTCATTGAGAGCATATTTTATATTGGATATTAAATTCTTTTGCACATGTACAAACAGGGTAATTCATGGGCTCTGGAGGTCTGATACAGGGCTTCGGATAGACGCTCAGCTAGCAGGGTTTTATGTTTGCACATAGTTCGTAAACAGCATGATTTGGAACACAGTCATGTCCTGTGGTTTCCTCATATCCTTCATGTTGGACAAAAAATAAGCTGTCATTCATGGCATTGTGGAAACAAAACTATTTAAAAAGACAGTCATTGGATGTGGTAATTTTTCCCTTGTTTATAGCCTTTAAATCAAGGGTTATTGCCTATCTAAAAGTGACTGTGATAGATGTAGTAATCAGTGGCTGAAATTTGAGGGGACGTTTAAGGAGATCAGGCTAAATTATCACAGTGTTCCTTCAAGAGTAAAAGCTGCAAAAGCAATACTGAGCCTCTGCACAATCAGAATTTCATGTACCGCATTTATGTTGAAATGGGTATCTACTGTTCTAAAGTACTTTGGGGAGGAGAAGGAGGAGGCGGCCTTCACTTTAACCCTCCCTTCCCCAAATTCAGCCTGAAGACTGAGTTATTTTAAAGTGCTGTACAAATAGGAAGGAAGAAAAGAACATCACTCCTTTATCCATAATGCAGTGCTGTTGTGTTTAATTCTAGGTCAATTTCCGCCCCCCCCCCCCCCCCCCCCCCCAATAAACAAGAGAATCTTGCATTTTGATAAACTAAAAGTGAATAGCCACCAGTACTGTGATACAGATAAAACCTAGTCATGTTAATGGTATGCACCCATCCCATCAGGGAAATTGAGAGGTCTTGCCAGTATAGGTTAGATTGTGAGAGATATTAGACAGTAAGGGATAATAGATTAATCTATATAAATGTGAAGTATTTAGTGGTATTCTTCAGCTCCAGAAAATGAAATGCCATAGAGGCACAGTTAAATTTCTGTTTATTGACAAACATCTGCTGCAGTAAAGAGCCTGCCAAGAGCATGGTCTATGTTTTGAATTGATTTTATGTCCTGATAACTCGACATAGTTGTGTGAAACATGCCCAAGTGTTGGAATGGAATTCAGTAGTTCTGTCTATAGTAATAATTTATCTGTTACCTTGGCTATGATTATTTCTCTTCTGGTGATTCCCTTCTCCTCCCCACTGTTGCAGATAATAGCAGAAGGAACACCCCTGCTTTGCCCCTCTAATGACAAGGTAGTTCATCGCTGAGTTTTGAGCTGCTTGAATATTTATTTTATACTGCCAATACTTTCTTGATATTTCCATAATATTTGAAGTGTTGGTATCTGCCTAAGTGCAGTAGCAGCTATGAAAGAATAATAATTTTTGGACTTGAAGTCCAAATAGCTGTATGTTGCTGCCTCTCAGGATCTGAGAGTGAGTGCTGAGTGATGTACAGGGAGGGATGACGTGTGGGAGATGAGACCAGTGCTGGCTTCCCAAGGGTGAAACAGAGCCATAATCTCTGTGGAGATGAACCACGTGGCTGCTTGTCTCCGATCCCCATTTACTCTACCACTTCCTTTGCTCTTTTTGTATGATCATCCTTACTTACAGCCTCAATATGTTTGGATTAATTCTGTGAAGTTATTGGCCAGTAGCTCTGTAGTTTCATTGTTAATCTGAGACTGGATTAACCCTTCCTCCTCTGACATTCTCCAAAGACAGGGGTGTGAATGTGCAGCAGTCGTTGCTCCTAATTAGCAGTTTTTTTCACAGTATCTACTCAATTTTCAAGCACACAAAGCTATTTCAGACCATAGTTTCACTGTGATGCCATAGTTGCGCCATACCTTTTATTTGCAGAGGCAAAGCCTGCCTGATTTCCTCTTCTCTGGGCTGAGAAGTTGGCATGCAAGTCACATGCCAAAATCTCTAAAAAATGACTCTGCAAAGGAAATTCTAGAGTTAAATAAACCGTTTCATGTGTTGAATTGTACTAGAGAATTGCAGTAAGGTGGCCTGTTAAAATTACATTCAGGTGGCATCAGTCTGAAGAACAAAGACTTTAACACTGTACATGTCTGGAAAAAAATGCAGATAATGGATTGGAATATAAATAGTGCATGGCTGAGATACTGCTGAGATGTGGGCCAGAGCAGAGGTTTACTGGCAGCACACTGTACTGCTGTGAAGATGATCTCTGCTCTACAGACTGGCAGGAATTGCTGTGGGGGACTTACCTCCTACCATGAGGAAATGCCTTGAACCGGACTCAGTCACTCCCTACCCGCTCCTGGCTGAAGACTGTGCGGCTTTGGATGACTTTCCTCCTTTGGCTTGAAGGGATGGTCACTAAAATGCAGAGCCTGACAGAGATGAGGAGGAGGGAGGGAGGGACAGACAAAATCAAGGAAAAAGCTTCCCCTAAATGAGTACATAGCGTATATACAGCAGAATATATATATCGTGGAGTATATATGAGAGTCATGGAAGATGATATAACAGTTCTCCCTCTCTTTAAAGAAATGCCTTTGTAAATGCATTTTCACACTTGTTCCCAACAAAACGTGCTTTCCTTTTGATGTTTAAATACCCTTTTATCTTTTTGAATAGCTTGGTATTACCCCAAGATAACTGATATATAAGAGAAGAAAATCCTGCAAACCTTCTCCTGCTTGGCAGTCTCTTGCTCTGCATCGAGGACGCTGAGTGATATAGCTATTTTCTGTGCTGTCTTTGGTTCACAGGCTTGTTCTGGGGCCATGATTTTGCTGGGCCAGAGGGGTGGGTTTGGGCTTGATGAAGACGCTTTTCATTAGTGCTCACTGAACGAGCTCCATAGGGTGGCTGGTGCAGTGATTCTTTTTAGCCTGCAAGTGGCATTGTTTGTCCGGTTACTGGACTCTGTAGTCTAGTTTATCCGAAAACCTTACCTAAAGTGAAGTATTTCAGAATTGTTCTTTCAAGTGTTTGTCTATGACAGGCTGTGTGCTGACTCTGGAAATAAAATCAAAGTAGAAGCAATGTTCTGTCAACTGCAATAACTCTCCCTCGGTTTGCTCTAAACCCATCAATTATTGCAAAGCCACTTCTTGGCACTGTGGAGGCTTTTTTCTCCTTGAACTTCTAGTTTACATCTACATTTCATAAATACCCTTCTGAATAAGCTGCCTACCTTGGGATTGCACATAGGGGTCTAGTGAGGAGGCAGCCTATTTTCAAACTTAGGAGAAAGTGGACTGTGTAAGTCTCATGAACTTTAGTTATATTATTTCCACCATAATTTCTGCAGAGGCTCCTCTGGCATTTTCACAGTGCTCCATGTGGTGGCTACAGCAGCCCAGCTCATGCCACAGTTATTCAGGTCATACTCCATTATTTAAATATAATTCTTCAGAATTGTAGCATTGGCAAGCAAGGGAGCTACATTTTCTATGAAGATACAGGTATTAAAACAGTGTCTTTGTTTCTAAGAGCTACTTCTTTACCTGCTGCAGTGTTTTTACTCTACTCATGTCACTCCTCAGTGAGAAAATGGAATAGAATTCTGAATAGTTCACTAATCATGGCATTCCAGATATACCTGAAAACAACAGTGCATTTCCCACTGGTCCATTTTGGGTGATTTTTCACTTTTCAAAAGCTAGAATGTATTCCCACAAAGAGCATGAAACCCAAGAGGGCCTCTTCTCTCATAAAATTTTGATTAGGAAATGTGGGAAGGTGGTTCTCCTATGGGACTGTATTGTGCTGAGGAAGGGGTATGGAGCTGGGAGTCTGGATTCTTTTATGGCTTCAAGAGATCTTTGCACTTATATAGCAAACTATTCAGTTAGGATTCATGGTACACTTACACACAAAGTGTGAATCATTATCTTTAATTTTTTAAGTAGAGAAACTAGGGCCAGTTCAACACATGAAAAAAGCTGAAGTTAATTTCAAAAATGAGCACCTCAAATGGATATTGTAACACGTGTGTTCTTAAGCCCTTCAGGTTCCATAAAACAGTAATTCCTTTGCCAGCAGTGATTAAAATACTAACGAGGAGGAATGAAATATTCCAAAGAGAGATGAGGAAGGTAAATTAGGCTTGGTGTTTACCTGTAAAGTTTAAAAAGGTGAGAAAGAATGTGTTCCCTTGACTCTAGACCACTTCAACTTCATAAAAGAAAAACTCTCCATGAATTCAGGACTTCACTGCCTGTGCGTAACAACCTTTGAATAAGCACAGTTTTCTCAGGAACACTAAAAGCTGCCAGTGTGCCCTAGAAACATAATATATTTTAGCAGTATTTATTATGATGTTAGTTTTAATTTTTAGAGACCACATCCGGTTTTGCATGGCTAGAATTTATGGAACAGAACTTTTCAAGAACTAAAATTATTTAAAAAGAAATATTTTCATTTTTCACACACAGAGGCCCTGTGAGGTTTCAGAATCCAGGCAGCTTTCAATTTTAGGAGTATTCTTTCCTGTGTTGTCAGGAACTTTTCACGTTCCTGAATATAGTTATGGGATTTTCCCCCTAACTGAATCCAGGCTTAAATGCTGGAGTCACGTATTCTGTCAATTAGTGCAAATAAGTTCTGTGAACTAATTTAGTGGGTGCAAATAGTTTTTATTTAGCACTGTCTGTAGCACTGTCTCTCCAGTGTATTTTGTCACACTCGTGCAAGGGATACTGGGACGTTCATGTTTGTAAGCTTTCCAGGAAGGTTACAGGAGAAACACTCTCCATTGGGAAAGTTAATTGTGCAGTACCAGTCTGCAGTCATGCTCAGCTGGCTTTCAAGGTGCTTTTCTGATGGTGGTCCAGCAGCAGATTTAGTTACACAGCTTTTCTTTTTTGGGGTTGCCCATTGTGTGGCTCCCTCTAGTCAATGTAGCACTGGTGGAAGCCATGGCTGCACCAAGGCAGTCTTGGGTACTAGGTGTACTGTAACTGAGACTGCTTGCAGACATCTCTGTGGCTTGGAAGGACGGCAGCAGAGAGCCATTGTTCTCTTGGGGAGAGTTGGGAACAAGCGTATGGAATCCTTTTCTCAAAAGTGATGGGTTTCCTTCTTCTCTGTGAAAGCAGCAAAGCTACCAAGGTGGGGTCCTTGCCCATGTGCAGCCTTGGGAACCCACAGTACTCAGACTGTTGGGATCATCAGCTTACAGAGGCTTCCTGGGCCAGTTTTCTGGGTTACCTTTGCAGCCAGTGTTTTGTATGGTTTTGTTTTGTTTTTCTTTTTTTCTGATTTGGTTGGGTTTTTTTTTTTGTCCAGAAAACTGAACTTTTGACATAGAGTCCCAAATGCAGGGCCTGTCCTGGTGGAAAACTTGTTCTCAGCTGGGGGAAAAAAGCCCCAAAGGTTTCTTTTATGTTGTAGGAGGTTAGTACTGCACAGCTGAAAAAAAGGCGCCCAGAACTTCTGTTATTGCTGCCTTTACTGAAGGGTGTCAGGTAAGGAGCTAGCAGTTGGAAAAATGATGGCATAGACAAGACCCCAAAGGGATGTCAGATTGACCAGACAAGCTTCCCACTTTATCTGGACAAGAGTTTGCCTGCACAGTTTTACCCTGCCTGTCTAGTTGTGTTTCCTGCCATAATATCTTGTGAAAACTGTAGTGCTTTGCATGGTTTGATTCCTAGCACTTGCATGCTTGAAAGCCTTCAACAGGTTAAAATCCATGGGGATTTTAGTCTCCAGTGGGAGACTAAAGATCTCATAGCATTTTAAGCAATCCATATTTAATAGTTTTCTGGATGTATTGGTGAGTGTGGCTTTCAATAATTTAACATGAAGAATTGCTAGCATGGTGGAAAAATCAATTGTATTTATTATACTGAAGGTAACCTTCTAAGAATGCCATCTGTGAGCGTCCTTCAAATTGGGTTGGTGTATGGGTGCATAGTTATGTGTACGATTGGAGAGATACCAGATGAGGGTATTGAGATTTTATTCTTTGTTTCCCTGCTAAAATCTGTTTGTGCCTAATGTTGTCATCTTTGTTTGGAAGTGTGCACACCTTGTTCCAAAACATTGGGAATGATGAACCAGCTCTTTACTACATTCTTACCCACAAAAGTCAGTGGGATTACTGCGCCGAAGAAAAATCACAGATTCAAATCCTGAATAGGAAATGTGAAGCTCTGGAGTTGTCACTTCTTTAACAGCTTCATTTGTTTTCAGTTTCATATGAGGATTTTGTAATTTTTAGGGTTTAACTTTGCTAAATTTTTTTAAGTTAAATGCTTGGTTTTCTTTCAGAAAAGCATGTTTGCCATATGGCAAGATGGCCTGTGTTTGTAGCAAAGTGAAGAGTACTTGCTGAGAGCATGACCCTATTGTGATTAGCATCAGTTTACCCTGAAGAGAAAATATTTTTTAAAAGGATATAAAGTTACCTTGTTTTGAAGTCTCAATTTAATGCAATCTCAGTGTGTGTGATTATGTTTAAAATTCAGCACAACCAACATAGCCAAATGATGTGGCTGAACACTTGCTGGGCCTCCTTAAAAATACTTTATGGGGTTAAGCAGGAGGTGGTTACCTTGGTCTAGTTTAGGCTCATCTGCAATTTTTTGGCTCCTAAATACTTCAGAAAATATGACCCAAGTCCTGATGTGCTATTGATTTCCTATGCCTGTAACAGATTTTCACTGACATCTAGATAGAGTTAAATATTTCACCCTATTCTACCTCATTTCTCCAGTTTCTGCCACACTTTTTGTCTTGCCAAGTCTTCAAATAGTGAGACATCACTTTCTTCAGAGGACTAGGTTCAACAGATAGTGCATTGACCAGAGAGAGAGAGCAGACTGATTGTCTGTCTTCTGCATGCAGGACTTGCCTTGGTAAATTGCTTCAACTTGGTTTGCCTAATACAATAGTCATCTGCCATCCTGTAGCAATGAACCCTACTGCAGTGGGCTTCTGTGTAAGTCAAAGTAAGGAGAGCAATGGAGAGAGGCAGCAGCTATTATAAGTGTACCCACAGAAGAAATAGTTAAGCCATGGAGACATTAACTGTATGATGTGATACTAGATGGGAGACCTGTGGTTGAATTTCCTAATTCCTTGGCTAGTGGTGATTAGAACCCTTGTGCAGTGGAGGTGCTGGGTCTTCATCACTGCCTGGCACCCAACTCCAGAATGTAAGTCTGCTTTCTAGCTTCAGCCCTTCTGGCAGCAGTGGTATGGCTGCTGTAACAGGCATAGGGAAGACAGAATAAAGCTATGAAGCAGTCCAAGGCTAGAGCAGTGGTTAGACACACGAAAAACAAGCCCACTTGGATAGCTTCATATTGTGAATTCCTGTCTTTTAGGAAGGGGAGACCACCTCCAAATAACTCCAGGGACAGACTGCCAAGCTCCAGGCTAATGTAAATTAAAACAATTATCCTCTTACAATTTTAAGTTTATTTTGGCAGTGCTAGCAAATTCTTAACAGCAAAGCGAGTTAGTCACTCAGGAGTAGTTCTGAGAAGTCCCAGAGGAAAGCACCAGGCAGTAACAGACAGCTGAAAGCTCAATGGTTTTTTGTTTCGTCACCCTCTGGTTCATTGTGCAGAGAGTCTGCAGCAGGGTTAGCAAGGGAAATGCAGATGTGTGGTGATGTGAGGCCTTTTATTCTTATCTCCCTTTTTTCAGAGTGACTTGTTGGTTGTCTGGTAGACTCTGAGCATGCATGTGATGAAGTTGGCTGAAGCTGAACTTTAGCAGTATATTAGGAGTTCGGGGATTTGCAAAAAGAGGTGAAAGAATGATCCAGAGATTATATCGTCAGGCAGTGTGGATACAGCCCTCCCAGCGCTGGTTAGGCTGAACAACCTGGTAGTGTTGGTAGAAGCTGCTATGACCTCGTGAGTGGTCACTCATTCAGCTATTGCAGCTGTGGAGAAATTACTTATTGTTTGAGCAATAAAACCAATAAACTACTGATTACTTTAAAGTTCCTGACTGTTATCTCCTCTAGTGCTACCAAGGAAGAACACCTGTGCAGACTGGGTACTTGTACTTTTATCAGAGTGTCCTTTGCTCAGAATGTGGCATATTTTATGGAGAAGAGAAAAACTGGTGCAATGTGCTGAGCAGGTTAAGGTCGATTAGCATTCAGGCAGTTGGCCTAGATGATCATTGTAGGTCCCTTCAAACAAATATTCTGTTCTATTATAACATTCATATGAAATCCTTAGTATTAAATAAGATATTGTAACATAACCATGAGTTATTTCTTTATGTGTGTATATGCATTACACATGCAGGCATATATTTAATATGTAATTTTAAAAAGCTATTTTATATACTTCTTAAAATAATATAAATTAATTTCATAGCCCAAGGCAGTTCAATGCTAGAAGAGGCTACTGGTTCACTTATCCAGTCCCCACTTGGTCCAGATCAGGATTTTTTTCCCCAAATATGCTGTATTAACACCAGAAATTATATGTCCAAGTGAAGTATATTCTCCAAAAAGGCAGAAAGTCTTAATCTGAAGACAGTAAAAAGCCCCAAACAAACAAAAAAACGCCTCTCACTTCTTTCGGTTGCCTGTTACACTGGTTTGTTGTTTTTACCACTAGTAAAGTGTGCATTTTTCAGATTCTGTTATTTTCTAGGCAATGGTTCAAGCCCTATCTTTCTCCATTAGATTAAAGCATTCTGAGATAATAGGGTTTCTTAATATTTGCGTCAATTAAGAACAGACTAATGGGATATCTTATTAAAAAACATTTTTAATGTAATGATGAGAATGGATGTTTTTGAACTGTCTTCTTTATACTGAATATCATATACCTGGAAAATGTGAGCCCATTTATTTCTGCAGGTAAAGACTTGCTGTTGAAGTCGGGGTGGGGGGAAGCCATGTACCCAGCTTCCTGGCTGGTTGTGCGTGAAATCATGGCTGTTTGTGTGCAAGTGTAAGTCTCAGAACTGGACAATTTACCCTAAGATGTCGTTTTGCTCTCACTTCTGTTTTAAAAGGCAATGCCAGGAGGAGATGTATTTCAAGTAATAGCATGTGACTCTGGCAGGCTCAGTATGCAGGAACCTTGCCGGCAGCTTTTGAGATGCCTCCAGGTCTGCCCGACTGTGTTATTTCTCTGACAGAGTCTCAGAGTTGTTGGTTGTTTTGTTATTTTGGGGGGGTTGTTCCAGTTTTATGTTTTTGTCCTTACTACAGTTTCCTATGTTGAAATACCTCAGTACTTAGGAGCGTTTTACATAACCAGTCTGGAACAAGTCTGTTTCCCCTTGCAGGTATAAATCTCTGCATTTGCAGTGATCCCACAGGGCCCAATGCCTGCTCATTTGTTGGCTTCATCTCTTCCAAAAGCAGAAGCACCTAGTCTTTGCTGCCAAAACCATGCATGTCTGGGTTCATAAACAGAAATAATTTGTCCAAAATGGGCCCAAAGGACCTACTTCCTCCTGATTTAAAGAACAGCACAGTTACAGTCAATTGCTTAAATTTATGGGTAACTGCTGCTTTGTAAAATCATGACAGAATAGCAGGAAGAAAATGTATTTTTAACAAATACAGAGTGTTAGTGAGACGCAAACTGTTAAGCATGATTCATAGTTCAGGCTGCTGTGTCTATTAAGTATTTAAACTGTGGCATTTCGTTACAGCCTTGGCTGCTTTTTGTGTATTGTGACAGACCAGTTACTAAACCGCTGCCCTTTACTCCCCTGGGTTGGAGCTGCCCTACTGGGTTTGTACAGCCTGTCCTGCTCATAACTGATAGAAAATTTTCTTCAGCTCCAGGAGCAAGAGTGTCTGAGCTCTATCCATGTTGCAACAAGCCCCTGTGCAGCATATGTGCAACTCTAGCCTGATATCAAAAAGTCCTAAGTGAACCTGACTTCAATTTAATAAAGCTGTAGAAGTAGAACAAGTTTTGTGTTGGGTTTTATATGGCTCTGAGATAAACATTTCTGCTTTGTTTCTTCCTCTGTAAAGAAGGTAGGTAAAAATCTCAGTTGAATTCTGAAAATGTCTTTAGAGAAGCATGTTGAGGGCAGGAAAGTCAAGAGCAGTGGCCTCGCTGGCAAGGGCACAGTCTCGCAGTGCCCGAGAGAGGTGAAGAGAGAAAGCCTGGGGAGGGTAATCCAGTTCAGCCAGGAGTCCAGGGATCACCAAAGAAGTCCGTAGTGATGGGGCAGGTCCAAAGTCAACAGGGAACCAAGTCAGTGGGGCAGCCTGGCATGGGACATAGCTAGGTACAGGCAGAGCTGCAATGCTGCTCAGGCAAGGGCTTTCTACCTCATGGTTAACTCATTACAAATGGGAAAGAGAGCTGAAAAGGCCCATTGCAAATGTTTGTCTAGTATATCTATATTCTAAAACCCTTCCACATTAAATACAGATTGTAGAGCATGCAGCTTGGTGCAGTATTGACACAAGAAAACAAAAATCTTGAGAGGATGGTTTTTGAGGATGCTTAAAACAGTGAGAGCTTAAATTCTCTACGGAAAAATTACTGCAACACTCAAAAGGAACTTCTGGCAGTCATTAAAGCTACAGAATATTTTAAACACTAATATAAGAAGCTGTTTACAGTCAAGACAGACCATATATCCCTGCAGTGGCTCAGTAGATCCTGCAATCCTGAGAAGGTTGCCAGGTGTCTGTAAAAACTGCAACACTAACCTTTTGCAATTACAGCCACTTTGTTCTGTGCCTTATTTTGTTGATTCTGGTGCAGAACTAACTGGGAAGGAGATTAATGATTTCTGAAGAGAATGAGGATGCTCAGAAGGAGGTAAGCCATCTTTCTTTTGGCAGAGGTGAAAATAGTACTGGTTCATCCAGATGAGAATTGCCTGTAGTAATCAACAGCTTCCCAAAGTGGGAGTTATAACTGGATAGTGTGCAAAGGAGAGTTGATTTGGTAAATGCAGCCACTTTAGAAGTGCTATTTTTTCAGAATGCCATGGTAATAAAACTCTGCTTAGAACAGGAAAGCACTGAGTGTAAATGTGAAGTTGTAGGGGACATCAGAAGAAACCAGTTGATCATTGGCTCAGGTATTAGTTGGTTATTAGGCAATTCTGTGAACCATGGACCCAATGCAAGAGGTGTGTTGAAAAGATCTGGGTTGACTGCTTGCATGATACAGTCCGTAGAGTCTCGCAAAGCATTTCATGGGCAGGGAGCTGGAGTGGGACCATATAATCTCTTTAATGTAAATTGCTGCAGTTACATCTTAAAACTAACAGAGAAAATAACCTACGTTTCTAAATAAATCCAGTATGCAGTTATATACTGGGGTAATATTGTCTTTGACAGGTATTTCTCTGTAACATGCTACTGAACTTCTAATTTCAAATGATAGAAGGAAACCTGGCCATGAGAAGTGTTGACAGTGTAATTTGATTTTATTTGTATTGTTGGCACTTCATGTGTGGGACATTCTTTTCTGTTTTATTTTTTTAATGAGAAACATTCCATCAGATTGTGAAAAGAACATTTTCTGTTGCCCAATGCATAAGCAAAAAACCTAACCGAACAAACCCCCAATATTATAAAGAACAGAAAAATAAAACAAGTTAAACAATAATACTTGACTTTTATGTATAATGCATTGACTTCAAGAATCTGAGTCATTCCGTCCATATAAACAAGTTATATAGTAGTAACAAAGTGCATGAAGCAAATTGCTAAATTTAACTAAGGTATTAAAATAAAAAAGTACTTTAAAACAATACTTTAACACAGTTTCTTGCCATGATTCCATCATGCATCAACACAAATCAAATCCTGAGGCAACCTGTGCCTTTGACAGTCTTTCTGTATTATTATGTAAATAAATGGAAGTAATGATCAAACTCATGAGAGGGTGAAAAACATCAAGACAAACCATCTATTTATAACAGAGTTGTATTTAAAAAAAATAAACATCAAAGTGCACTGCTGGTACATATCATTTGAGCCTGTTTGGGATGTGTATCACACAGGGGCATGATCCAGTCTTCAATGGTTTCGATGCTTTGTTTAAGCACCAGGGGAATAAAGAATGATGGATGTTCTGTTACTAGCATTACTATGACTAGCATGAAAACTGAAAAATTGTACCAGGATATATACGTAAACATCTTTTTGTATACTGGGGAGGCAAACACTCTTAAATTATCTGACGTGTACAGTACTGGTACTTAGTGTTTTGGTGCCAGTACCAGACTGGTCCAGTAATTAGCATTCAGATCTATTTCTAATTACAGATAAGGCATATAACAAAAAAGTAAATATTTGGTTATTAATATCTCATACAGTTCAGCAACCCAACCAGTCAGAATTTATCTTGCCAATTTTAACAATCTTCAAGTTCTTGTCTTCCATCTGTAGATAATACTGATCTTTGAAAAAGTAGGTATATCCTGTGAAGGGAAATAAAAAAGCATACTCAGATTATGGAGCACCTAATTCTTGATCAAAGCTTTTTTGTCTGTTTGATTTCATGAAGCTTAATGAACTGTAAGACTTATTTCCCAAAATATGCACAATAAAAAAAGATTTATTTTAAAAATACATTAAAATTCTCATCCTGGAGAATAGGTCTTGTTAAATGGGGCCTGAAGTCAGGTTACCATTTGTGAGCCAGAATTTTCTGGGAAGAAATGTTTGCTGGCAAAAGAGATGTTGGAAATATAATCGAGTTGAGACTCATGTGATATCAGTGGTGCTTCCAGACATTTATGTGTATCTCTGCAAAATATGAGGCCACTTAAGACCATGGGCCAGGCTCTCAGCTGCTGATAGGATGTCCAAAAAAAAAAAAAAAAAAAAAAAAAAAAAAAGCAGAATACAACCCATTGTGCCTGTGATCAGGGAGATTATGATACTTGAGTGCTGGCTGTGCTAGAGCAGGATGACGCTATGACTGCATGCAGGTACTGAGGAACTTATGGAGCTGTCAAGAAGTTTGGAAATTTCCAAGCCATAGGTGCTGGCCCCGTCATGCCTCCTGATGTTAGGACATCCTGTACTTCAGGCATTGGGTGGCAGGAGTCGCTTTAGTCTGTCTCAAACTACACTAGAAAGAGAATTCTCCACAGAGCTGTTTTTCCCCATGCCCAAACTGGGAAACCAACATGAACCCAGATCTGAGCATCAGGGTTGACTTGACATAAAAGTGGTGGCATCACGGATTGCTTTCCTCCATGTCCTGTCTGACATTTGTGTAGCAGGTTTCTAGACCTGCACAACATAGCAATGGAAAGCAGTAAGATGCTTCAAGACACTTACACAAGATGATATATAGTCTTTTTTTTTAAAAAAAAAAGCAAGGAAGAAAAGGGGGGAGATGCTAATAAAAGCTGTTTCTTGCCTTGTGAAACTTTGCAAAGTATTCAGCATCAAGGAAGTAAATGATAGGAAGTAGTAGGAGACTGAAATTAAAAGGCCTTCATGAAAAGGGAAATTAGCAAAACTATTATTATTATTTGCTTGGATAAAAATATTCAGGAGAGGTCATATTCCCTAAATGTTTCTTTTAAAAAAGTTTAAACTGGGGTTAGTAGGGTATTTATCGACTGATATTTAATGGGAAAATAAAGAGACAAAAAAAGTTTGTTTGAACCAGTAGTTTGCAAAACTGAAAGGGAATTTGGCTCAGTTTGGCTCCTGCTCATGGACCATAAGAAATTAGTGTCTAATAACTTTCACAGCAGACAAATAAGAGAGCTTGCTACTGCCTTAAGTCAGAATTGCAGCTTACCACTGTCACTAAGACCCAGGACAGCATCGAGGTTATCTGGAACTCCATTCCAAGAGTCAGCAATGAATTTAGGGGATGCAAGCTCCATTTTCTTCTTTTCTTCATTGTACCTGAAGAAAATTATATCCCCACATCATGAATCTGTATTTAATGTTAAAATCATAGAATCATGGAATGTTTTGGGTTGGAAGGGACCCCTAGAGGTCATCTAGTCCAACCCCCCTGCAGGAGCAGGGACACTGCTAACTAGATCAGGTTGCTCAGAGCCCCGTCCAACCTGGCCTGGAATGTTTCCAGGGATGGGATCATAAATTTTCAGGGGGTCCTCAGCAAATGTGACTATATAAAACAATCAAACAGAACTGTAACTGAGATGGTAACATTGTTTCTATTTCATTATAATTACTCCTGACTCCTTTAAAACCCTGTGAAATTTTACATCTTTGCTTTTGGAACTGTAATTCTTGCTGAATTGAAAATACACTTTTGAAGCAAAACCCTTTGCAAAAATGTAGCTTTAAAATTCCAAACATAATTCTAGGAAAGGTTAACTTTTTTCAGATAGCAGCCAACATCTAAAGATAGCAGGTTTTAATGTGAAATGGCTATCTTTTTAAAATCTTATTTGAAATATGCTTGTAGTCCATGTAATTGATGGATTGCTATTAAATTACTAATTACTTTCCCTAACATTTCATTAAAACCCTCTTTTATTTTCACAAAGTCTCTCTCTCAGTGATGATCAACAGAAAAATGCCAAGTTAAAAGTATATACTTTTCTTTGGGGAGGAAAAGCCCCCAAACCACAAAGGCTTTCACAATCTGTGCTTTAAAGAGGAAAAACTCAGCTGATGTCAATCCCCCTTACTCCATGGAAGTTGCATCTAGTTTGCAGTGTCCTTCAGAAGTGAGTGGATCTGTCTGTATCCACATCTGCAGATGATCAGTTGTTTCATTTACTCTGTGCGTTTTCCACTGTAGAATGCAAAGATAGATTTGTGCAAAGCCAATTTTACACTCCCACAAGCAGGTAATTCAGGATCTCCCTTTCCATATATATAGGCAATAAATGTCCCAGGAATGCAAGGTCCTTGAGAGTGAAGATGGGAGGACTGTGGGCTGTTTTCCCCCTTTTTCTGGTTCATACATGGCGGTTAGTGCTGAGCAGGAGCAGTGAAGGTGTCCTGAGGATCAGTGGCATGGGATATGGTTTGAACCAGGCTTCCAACGCACGGGAGGCCTCAGTCGCCCTAGCAGCACCTCTTCAGGAGCAGTGGACTTCAGAGAGGTCATCTTTGACTAGCACTGCAGGGAGGGAAGCATTTATGTTCTTGATTTCTATTTATCCATATCTGTATGTATCTTGGGTTGCCTTTCCCTCATTGCTGTATGGAAATACTTGGATTATATCCAAATTACACTAGTACAAATGAGCAGTAGGTTGGTTGAAATAAATTTAAATGATAAATTTAAATTACTATTTTTTTCCTTGGATATTTAAAGAAAATCTAGTACCTTGCTGAGTAACTTTAAAACTTCAGCATTGGAATCTGAGCCAGCTCCTCTTCTGATCTCCCTCACAAAACTTCGCTTTGTTAAACAGTCTTGTTATAACACTAAAATAGCTTGGGGCTGGAAGGGGGGAGAGGAGAAGGCTTCCAAAAAATCCATTTAAACTAAGTGTGATAATGGCACAGGAAGGACTATGGTATGTAACCATTTTGATTCCATGTGGCACAGTCCTTGTATGAAATAAACCAGCCACATACTTAAGGGTTATAGTGTCTGTGGTAGAGAGATGCATTTTTTCTGAAATATTTGTCAACTGCTTGCTTGCTTCTGTACACAGATAAAAATCACTTAAGCTTATTTTTATTCCTTAACAATAAATGATGCAGTCCACAGTGACTGCAATTGATAAGGTACTTTGATAGAAATACTGTCTGTGATTAGAGTGATGAATTACTTGGAGGCCCTGGAGTACAGTTAATCAAAACAATAGTTGGTACAGAGGAGATGAGCAGCTATGCTAACTCATAGTCTGTAGGTTTTGGTAGGAATCCGAAGTATTGCAAACTACTTGCAAGTGTTTAAGACGATTTCTACAATATGATATTAAAAAATGAATAATATTCTTTAGCTTTTAAGGTTTTTTTTTTTCTTTAGATAATGGAGAAGAGTACTGTCATCAAAGTAATTGAAAGTTATGATCAAGTGGCAATTGTTAAAGGGTATTTTATTTACTTACAGGAATCCGCAGCCATTAGGATATAATAGACACTCATCCAGTTTAATCATAACGTGAAATTAACGTTCACATAAAATGGACTCAATTATACTGAGACCTCCTTTGATATTTTATACAGAGCATCTCTCAGAAGCAACCCTTATAGCTTGGAGAAGCTTTTAGACTTCTGGTGAGTGTTTCTGATGTTTAACTTTCCTCTAAATTGTCAGTTAATTAATGGTTCAGCTTTCAGCCTGTTGTGTAATGTCTGCATTCCTGAAGCAAAGTCCTGTTCCTGGAAGGGACCTCTGATGGTGTAAGCAGGAGTTAGTGTCTCTGTTCTCATGCCGTTCTGATAGGCAGCACAGAGTTAACTCACAAAGTTCCTCAAAGCACCAAACTGCCTCTGCTTTTTAAGATGATCTTTTGTGCTAGAGTGTAATATAGCATATTTATTTCTACCACAGCAATAGCCTTGAGACATTTTAAGGACATTCTGTCCTGGTCTAAGAGTCCAAAATCTTTCTTTGACAGAGCATGGGAGCAGGTCACCTGTATGTTGCATCCTATTTTGCTTCTCATACAGTCTTTTGAACAGGAATCTTAGTGCAAATACAGTTACATGCATTTGCAGAATACCACATTTGTGGTGTTCTTTGCAACCAAAATTTCTCTGAACATGTAGTGGAGACATGAAAAGGATTGTAGAGACTGTCAAAATTAATTGAAGCTAAGATTTTTCCCAAAGTACTAATAGATATACTTCTTGTGGTTTGTTCAGCTCTCCTCAGTGACAAGCTCTATTAGTAGGGCAGATATGTTAGTGACTGGTATATCAGCTGCTGGAAGGATTTACAGTCGTCCCCACGTGCTTTGCTAGTCACACTGCTGTTTCTTTGTATCCAGAATCTCCAAACCTGATGGCTTAGTGAAAGAATTTCACAGGCAATCTGGTCAGTTTTTGGCTTCAAGTGATTGGAGATCAGTATTTTTAAGGAACTCCTTTCAAAGTCTTCTCCCAGCAGTTGTGAGCTGATGGTAGGGACAGCTTGCCCCTCTTAAGAGCCTGAGACTGAAGTGGGGCAGTTGCTGATCCATAGGGGTTGAGGGGTGGCTTGTAAGTGGTGAGCAGCCTGACAAAGACTCCCAGAAATCCTCTTACCTTGCAAGCTGTTTTCTCAAACACATACTAGTTTCCCATTGCTGTATTCTGCCCATACACCCTGGTTCAGCATCCTTGCTCACCACTGTCAACGTGAATTTTATATTCTCAGAGGATGAAACCCCTGTGTTTAGTTCATGCGTCCTGAACCTCAGTGTGCATTCAGCCCTAGGCACACAGCTTGGCTAACAGCATACCACCACCACTTCAATGCATCTTACTTCCAGTATCTGTCTCCAGCAAAAATGTAAGTCTTCTTGTTTCTGTCCCAGTTAAAAGCTGCATCAACGCGTTGCACATCAGGGGGTAGTCCCAGGTTGGTGAGTTTCTTTGGATAGCCCCTATCCAAGTTACTGGCCGAATAAACCCAGTACTCATTTCCTAAGTAGGGGAGAAAGCAAAGCAAACAAACACTATTTATTAAACAGGAGTATTTCTTTTATGCTTTGTTATGGGACTTTTTATTGCACTAACTGCGCTACTAGTCTTTCTCATATTTTACCATCTGTCAAGCACTAGATTAGAGTGCAGGTGTACTGCACTGATTACAATTTCTGCTTTTGCCTCTCAGGTGTTCCTTGCCTCTCAGCAAAAGACATCACCTCAGTGTACTGTTGCTCCCTCTCTTCTTGGCTGTCTCATCTTTGAGGCAGACACTGTCTTAGTCTAATGTGCAGCTACTTCTAAAAAAGGTACAGTTGGGGTTATGTTAAAGCAAATAGTATTTTCTGTATGAAGATGGTCTGAAACCAGGCATGGGCACCTGGAGGTCAAATGCAGAAGCTCATACTTGCTCTCCATTTGGTTTATTCAGCAATTTAACTCCATGGTTTGTTTTGTTCAACAGTTTTTATTGAGTGATTAACAGGAAGTTTTTGCCTAGAGTTCCTGTTTCTGTTGTCTTTTGTCATATGACATTTTCTAATGTCTCTACAAATATGTGCTAGTGGAAGAGGTCTCATTCTGCATTCTTTACATGGAACGTAAATTGTAATTTACTTAGTAAGTACCCTCACTGGATTCACTGAAAGCCATGGGAAGATTCATTCATGAAAGGACATTTATTTGATTCTGAGATAGAGTTAGTGGGAAAGAAATTAAGTAAATATTAATGTGAGAAAAGTGTAAACAGTAGCGTTGGTGTTCCTGAGAAGTTACTATTTCACCATTCAGGAGCAAAGGGTGGGTCTCAGTGTTTTAAGACTGTTTTAGTTGGGTTACAGGTAATTTTCAAACCAATCTTTCTTTGTTTGACAGCTCTTATTAATTTATTTTTTTAAAAGCAGGTTAGTTACATTTTCCTGGAAATTATAAAGAAAGGGAGAGAGGTGTACATGTAATAGGATTATATATAGTATATGCAATATTTAAAGTATTTTGGCTTGGCTGAAATAAAACATTTTTAAGCTTTTTTTTTTTTCCCCTCCATGTAAACTAAAGCAAATGGCCTTTGAGACATGTGGAATAGATTATCATTACTTTCTTTCCCCTCCTGTACAGAAAATGTACAGCAGTATTGGCCATATGGTTTTTACATGATTGGAGATGTTTAGTCATGTTTTTAGTAGATACTGGTGCCCAGTTTTTGCTGGCTCAGTTTTTCATGTTGAAAACAGCCTTCCAGCTCCAGTAATTTGGCCAGTATGGCTGAACCATATGTGTGACTTAGGACGGACAGGGTAGTGCTTCCTGTTATCCTCCTCTCCCATGGAGGCGGCTCGCACGGCTGCCTGTATCCTCTCCCTGATGAGCCACCAAGGCAGATACTTGGAAGCCAGAGTGGAAGTCAGTCTTGGCAAACAAGGAGGAGACAAGGAAAGGCATGGGTGTGTGTGTGTGTGTGTGTAAGGTCTGATCTTCTTAAGCAACATGTACAGAGACAATAGCTTAATATGAGAGGAAAGAAGAAAAAAATACATCAGTGACTGATAAAACAGAGCTCCCACTGTTGTTGGTTTTTGTTTTAAATAATGATTCTTGGTTAGTCTTGCATATTATTGAATGTATCTTTCTAGGTGCTTATAGCTCCCCTTTGCTGTAAGGGAGGCTGAATTCTGTTCAAAGTCTTTCAGATCCAGTTTTTGTCCTAAAATCCTCAGCATGGGATGTTTGAGATCTGTCAGCCATACCCACTGACTGTACTGGCTCTTGGGCAGGCCATTCCCTGGCCCAGTTACAACTCAGAGGAAACTGAGCCCAAACGCAACATTTACGCAAATGGCTACTTACATTTTAAAACTTAAAACCAATACCTGAAAAAAATACGGCCTTCTCATCCTGAGGGGCCTCATAGGCAGCATCAATTTTCTCTGGCAGATCAGGCCAGAATGTAGCAACAAGAAGAGGACCCGTGGGTTTTCCTCGGGGGTTTACAGTCCTCCACATGAATCTGAGCAGAACAGAAAATTGTATGAGATTTACAATGAACTAATTCAACAGCACATCTGTTTCTCATCATTTCTGGCAAAGGCCACATAAGCGTGCATATACACACATGCATGCACACACACACGTCAGCAGCAACACACACTTGTAACTGTTTTCCTACAGTGACTGAAAAGCCAAATAATTCATTTAGAAGCATGTTGCTAAGACAGTTGCACAGTAAGATAAGCTGTATACTGGCCTGCAGGTGAAATCGCTTGCATTGATTGCACTGATTGCTTTGGAGTTCTGTTGCTTTTTGCATTAGGGCAAAATGTATTCAGTGCTTTAAGTATACAAATAAACTCATTTACAAAGCATTTAAACTATTAGAGCTCTCCTGCTGTTGTGTATGGAGCAGATGAATGAGCATTTGACAGAAGCACAGGTTTGTATCCCATGAATTGCTCTTGCAATTACTATTGTAGTGACTAAAAGTTCAAATTTAATGACAGTATATCAGGCTGCTTGGAAGTGAGCTTGGCTGTTAAGGATACTGCTAGCACTAAAAATGTTCATTAGTGAAATGCAAAGGGTAATTTACTGGCTATTTTATGTATAAGTAGGATCATAAGTTGATTTAAGTTTTAAAAAGCTGGAATTATCTTTAAATGGCACAGCTTTGTGCTGAGGGTTTTAGGTATTAAAAATGGCACTGCTATTTCCTCCTCCATAGAACGAACAACTTTTTCCCAACAGAACAAAAGTTTTGCCGTGGTCATAAAATGAAAAATCAGCAGGCTGGTGGAATTGCTCTTGCACCAAGCTATAGCTATTAAATTCTCAGGTCAAACAGCTTTTACTGTTATGTTGCTGAAGCTCAAGGTGCTACTGGCATCTTATTTTTTGTAGTGTATAAATAAGTCATTACCCATTCCTACGTAGATAAATTATGCCTTTGAGAAACCCTGGATATGAAACTGAATTTTGGTTTTGCCTAAAACTTGGAAGAGCAGTCCTAAATTCATTTAATAAAATGCTGTATTTTTATCAACAGAAGTTTGACTGCGAATAGAGCTAGCTAGGGCAAATGGAACATTTTGAAACACATTTGCAAGTATGATTAGTTGCTGCATACTAAATTATGATAATCTATAGGTTTTGATATGAGGAAGAGTACAGCTGGCAAGTGCGTTGTTTTTTTGTCTCTTAATTAAAAATATGTATCAATTTAACCTGACATACAGTACTAATAATTAAGATAGTAATGTTAACTTACTCTCATTTTGCATACATATATGTATTTTTAACATGTACAAAAATATCTCTGAGCATAACTCATCATAATCTTAATTTAAAAAAAGAGGCAAGGGATAAGGCATTTAGCTAATTACTCTTGCTCTTGTCAGTGTTTAAACACATATGAAATGCTGTAAAAGGTAATAACATTTGTTTCATACAACGCTCTAGACAGAAAAGCAGATCCAATATGATATGAAATGGAATTCCATATAACAAATCTTTCTAACACTGTATGCATCAAAATATCTCCTTTAAAAATCCAAGTTACAGAATTCTCAATCAAATTTGGACCTGTTTTATGGCTGAGTCAGCACTAATAATTACTGTCTGCATGAATTACAATTACAGAGCCAACAGAGACTTGAACAACAGGTTTTTACTGAAGCACACATTTCGGGGGACTTGTTAAATTGGTGAGGTTTTCTTGTGGAAAGGGAAACTGTCAAATCTGAATTTTCTTCTGTTTTTTAATTGGAGGTATTTTTATTTCTACTCATTGAGGAAATGGTGAAATGAATTATTTGGGTTTCTCATTTCACTATGAACGTGTTAAAATGTTTTAACTCATTCAGGTTTAATTTTAATATTGTGTTTACAGACAGATTTAATACTTTGTTACAGTTAAGTATTTTATATTATATTTTTAACATAATCAAGATTTGCTTTATTCTTATTACATACAGTTATGTAATGGGACCAAATCAGTGGGAGTTTTTTAATGTCTTGGTAAACTTCAGAAGTTTGGATTTTTGTTTACTTTCAGAACAAAAACATCTGTGTAAATTCTGTACTTAGGCACTCTGATTGCTTGGAGGATTCTGTGCCCAGTGGAAAAGCTCAACTGTTCTCTATAGCTGACAACACCTCCAGTAATTCCCTTTTATTTCCTTGGTTTGAGGGGGAAGGAAAAAATACTTTTTTGAAAGAATTAATCTGATCTGACCTCCTTTTTGCTATTTACTCCTTTCGCCTGTGTAATACGACAGTTGGATGCTATGGTCATTTTCATGGATCATAAAAGTCACACGACACATGATAGACATTTGTTTTTTTGAATTCCAAAAGTGAGTCATAACGCTGCTTGCCTGATATTTGGAAAGCTGCAAGACTGACAGGCAAAGCCATTCCAGAGCACAACAATTCAACAATTGTCTGCTTTTGCTGCATGTTAGATAAAGCATGAGTCAGTTTGAACAGATTGTTTTGGTATTTGCATAGTTCTTTGACCAACTGTATCTGAATGCAAAATACTTCTATTTTGTTGGGATTCTATACAATACTGAATCGCTTTGCTGATTTAGGAATAGATTTAAAATTGTTCCTTGTTGAATCAAGCCTTGTGTGATTACCAGTTTACCAAAGTAGAAGCAAGGTGGAGGTCTGGCTGAAAACCAGGGCTCACAAGTGAGCAAAAGAGGATCAGTATGCTGTGAATACTGTGGAGCTTGAAAGGTTTTTTACTTCTGTGAGAATATGTTTTTCCTGTTGAAGGCACGGAGCTGAGGTGAATACTTCAGCTCTCTGAGGTCTGTGCTAGTAAAAAGTGGGCAGCAGTTTTGGCAAACTTGTTAGCCAGGGTGATGGGGCCAGCTCTGTGCAGCTTGTTGATGGAAGGGCCCAGTGCTGGCTTTCTGTGAGGCTGATCTGTTGGTACTGGGGGGGCATTCTGTGGCTGAGAAAGGGGCTGTCTCTCACCATTAGGGATCACTGGATTGTAAGGAATCTTAGCCTGCCACTGACGGGACCAAGAGGAATAGTACAAAAGGTATCACGGACATGTTGAATGAATCCTTTTTGCCCCTGGCAGCTGTGGTAGAAATGGGGAACATTGTGGTCTCATAACTGCAAGTTCTAAATCCCATTTCTGCATTGCTGAAACACAAAGCCTGTGATAAGGATTAAGTCAAACTTCAAACCCAAAGCACCGTTATTCTGGGTATCACATAGATGGGAACTAGAAGGAAATGCACTGAAGGAATTACTGTATACCATAGCCTGTAAAATTACCCAATTGGCCATAATTTTTTTGTCAGGAAAAGCTGATGAGTAGAGTTAAACCATGCAGCATAGTAATAAATCCTTCATATCTTCTAGCTGAAAATTTAAATCTGGAGGAGATGGCTGGACTTTACAGCACCAGGGGATACAAATAACTATTAAACTGCTGTTTTGTGAGAAGGACCATGTTTATTGGTTCCTACTTCCTTTAAAATTTCAGCTGACATCTGGCAAGGAGCAATGAACATATGAGTTGTAACACTTCCATCAGTTTCAGATGCTTGTATATGTCTCTATATGATAGGAGACAGTGTTTGATTTAGGCATGAACAGTGAATATGCGTGGGCCCAGATCTTCAGTGGCTTTGGGAGAATGTTTGGGGTAACAGAGGATAAATGATTTCAAATTGGGCATTGATTTATGGCAGGGAAAAAGGAGCTTCAGTGTCTCTCACCATGGTGCTGCCAAGTCCCATACTCCTTGGGAGATGCTCTTCATTGCTGAGCAGCTGGGTAATACAGGCCCTGGCAAAGGCAGTGGGAGCTGCAGCTGTGCAGCCACCTCATTTTATAAGGAATGCCTCTGCTTTTGCATCAGAAATGCTTTTTGTGTCTTCTGCCTTGGAGGCCTTGCACACATGGAGCTATCCCAATCACCAGTCTCCTTGATGTGTTATTGCTGCAGCTGTGAGTCACATAATACCGTGATTTAATGATTTTGGACTCAATCTGGGTGAAACCACTCAGGGACAAGACTTTGCTCACAGATTTCCATGATTATATCTTTGTGAACGTGGGAAAGGAACAGATCCTCTTTGGACCAGCCTATCACAACGGAAGTTGTGCTAAAACTGAAGATTTTCTAAAATGGTGTGTCTATGGTGGAAGAGGCAGTTGAGATTATTGCCACTAGCTTTGGATGAACTACTTTTTTGGAGGGGTGTTTTTAGAAGTTGAGATTGGAAATTTTCCTGCAATCAGATTTGAAGCTTTCCCCCGGAATGCAGGCTATACGAAACGAAATCAGGGAGGATAGTGCCTCCAAGCTCTACTCCGCTGGAAGTGATGGGATTTCCATTGCTGAATTACAATCCTTGTAGATTTTGCTACAAAAGGCATCCTGAAATATTTTATAGGGAGTGCATCCTTCTTTGGCAGGCAATAGGCTGGCTAATGCATCTCTTCCATTGCTAATTTTGTATTTAACATTACAGATGCGTAAATCTCTAAAGATTTTGGGGGTCATATCTGGTTTGCATAAGCATTTACAAGTTCAGATGTGTCTCCCAGCTACTTCACCCTTTTGAGCAGCCCTCACGTGACTCCACAGATGCCAGCAGGGCTGACACCAGGGTTAATTTTTTTGCTCTTCAGTCTGTAGAATTGGCCAGAAAATATAATGAGAACAGGCTTTTTTGTGAGGTTTGTGGCATTTCCTTGTCCTGATTTTAGCTAGAACTACCAACAGCCTGGTCGTTGTCATAGCACCTTGGCATGCACAATCCCAGTGTAGGATAGAAACCAGAAATTAAGAACCACCACAAAAATGCTTAAAATATTGAAGTATGGGTGAGGTAAGCAGACAGTGAGGTGGACTGAAAATTGGACGACTCGCTAGGTCCAGAGGGTGTGGTCAGTGGTATGAAATCTGGCTGGAGGCCAGTACCTAGCGGTGTACCCCAGGTGTCAGTACTGAGTAGACTGGAAGACTATTTAACATCTTACTAATGGTCTGGATGATGAGGCAGAGTGCACCCTCAGCAAGTTTGCTGATGACCCAGAATGGGGAGGAGTGGCTGATACACCGGAGGGTTGTGCTGCCATCCAGAGGGACCTTGACCCCTGGAGGAATGGGGTGACAGGAACCTCACAGAGTTCAGCAAAGGCCAGTTCAAGGTTCTGCGCCTGGGGAGGAACAACTCCAAACACCAGTATATACTGGGGATCAACAGGCTGGAAAGCAGCATTGTGAAAAAAGACCTAGGGGTCCTGGAGGAAACCAAGTTGGCCAGTGTACTCTTGTGGCAAAGAA
>NW_009259531.1:3609774-3648232 GCF_000687185.1 Egretta garzetta | reverse complement strand
AGTTGATTAGGACACTTTGCTGTCTCTGAACACACACAAGAAAGGGCAGAGATTGTGCCTGGTAATAAATTTCTAGATTTCAATTAATAGGTCTGACAGACTCCTCCTCTTGAGGCCCCATTAGTAAGCAATTTATCTCACCTGTCTTTGAAGAAAAATGTTTCTCCTCTAATTTGTGCAACTCCATCAAATACAATGTCCTGCTTGCAGAGTTCTGGAGTGACAGGTCCAAGGGTTGGGCGTGGGCCTGGCCCTGGTCCAGGTTCGACATCAGGCGATACTTCTGTAATGGTGAACAGATATTCTGTTACACTGACATACAGTGCTGCATAGGTTACACAGAGAACATAACTACCGTAATTTCTAGAAGGGGAATAATTTGGAGACAGTTCTTGAAGGAGAAAAAGCTTATAATAAAATCTCTTCAGAAGAAGGGTGGCCCAGTACAGCTGAGAAGGCCTTGGCGTCCAATCCAGCCTTAATCTGCTGTATGGCCTCATTCAAGACACTGTGCCTGTGTATCTGTCTGTGCTGAGCTGCCTGTTGAATTTGAAAGATATTCAGAAGTGACTATACTGGGTTCGAATGTTAACATCACAATTTTTATTTTACTGGCTTCTAAAAAGAACATAAATGCATTTCCAAGTCCTTCTATTCAGAATTATCTGCAGCTCCGCAGATAGAGATGTCAAAGTGGATTTCTCTTCTTTCTAGAAGTGTTGATAATTTTGCAAGTTACAAAGATGCATTTTGAGCCATTTATATGATCTCTCTGCCCTCATCAATAATCAAAATATGCTCTTCAGACATGCACTTTGCCATCTGGTTTATTTTGTTTTATTATTTGGCTGCTGCTGTATTGCCTTATGAAGCATTTGTCTTTTTTCTTGGACATCAGGTTGATTTACTGTATGAAACAAAGTGGAGCGTAGTTGATTTAAGATAATAATGAAAGAAAACAAAGAGGTTTTTTGAATATTTGTTTTATATAAAAAGCTGTTTGTAAAGGGTTTTATCAGTTAGAAAGAGGCAAGAAAGATAGTTTTGTCTCAGGTTTTGAAGTGTGCCTTGAGACACCTGGGTTAAATTCTGAATTCTATCAAAGATATGCTGTGTAAGCTTAGAAAACTCACTTAACCTTGCCCATGTCTCAATTCCCAGTCTTAATTAAAGCAGCTAAGAACAAGGGAAAAAAAATAAGATTCAAATCAGATTTTTGATAAAAAGGTGTCTCATGTGGCAATCATTTTGGTGTATTCTTATTATAATTTCTAAGGTGTTGAATATAGTCACTTACAATTAGGGAGATATCTCAGTAGAAAAGTGAAAAGCATGGAAAGAGAAATGGTATATATTTTCTTTGACTGGTTAATTGACTGTAGTATACTTGTGCCTCTACAAGGTGGAAAATACATACATGGAAGGAACTTTAATCATAATAATACTTACATGTTTTACTAAGAGTACCTCTGGAGAAAATAATAAATTTTAAAAATGTACCAACATAAAAATACTTAAATCCACTTTTTCTCCAGGATCTTGCCAAGTATATTTATGTCTGAGTATCAGATCCTACATGCTATCTGCAAATGTCGAACTACGAATTGAATTGTCGTGGGAAGGCAGTGTGAACTGTTTCCAAGCTGGGACAGGAAACAACATCCTTCCCTCTTACAGGGAGTTGGAATCTGAGAAGCTCAGAGTGGTGTAGACAATAACACCCAAACACACCCACATCAGGTATTTCAAGCTAGAGAAAAGCACGGCATTTCACTGTCCCAGTAACAGCATTAGAAATTTTCATCTAGAGGTTGGTTATGGGGAGTTTTGGGGCCCCTTGTCCTTAAATTGTGATATTTGATTTAAGAAGAAGCCCTGGTAATAACATGAAGAAAGCAGCGAGAAAGGAACAGAGGATGTTTCTGGCATTGGTGGTATTGTGCAGTATGTAATTTACTGCAAGTTCTGAGTCCCAAATTACAACCTGTGCTGCATGCTTTTCTGAGGAGTTCTGCTGATGAGGGAGGACTTTACCATATAGCTCCTGGATCCCTTTAATGTCATCCTGGGAAAGTCGAAAGTTCTTTGTGTAGGTGTAGATAGGGGCCATCAGAGCTCCTGGATCCTCAGAGTGCTCTAATCCCATAGCATGGCCAAATTCATGAGCAGCAACCAAGAAGAGACTGTATCCTGAATGACATAGCAAGGTAGTATTAGCTGCTTGCATCTAAATGGAGGTGTACCACACAAGTTATTTATAGCCTTAAAATTATACTTTCATTGCTACCCATCAAAAATCTCCCAACAGTAAATATCATAATTTGTATTTACAGCCTCCAATGGTGAATGTCATATATATTGCCAGAAATGACATTTCATTAGAGAGATTCAAAAAACAACTTCTGTAGCTGATGTTTGCTGCTGTCTCATGTGCAAGTGACTTTGACCATGGTCTTAATACCTCTGTGAAAATGGAAGTGTAGCAAATAAAATCAGACTACTTTTTTAAGCACAGAAGAATTTAACTTGCAATCTAGACTTCAAATCTTACTTTTCACCGTGAAATGACATGCAAATGATAAACAGGTTTGTCTATCTGTGTGTCTGTGAACAGAGCCTGAGCCAGTATTGTTGTACCAAATATTGTTAGGTTGAAAGAAATCTTTTATCATAGGATGACATTTTATCAATTATGCCCAAACAGTCTCTGAAATTTGGAAGTTATTTTCCTCCTAAAACAACCTGAATCTAGCACTTGTTTGTCAATGTATAAAAAACCTTTTGCTGTACTTAATTTTACCTATGTTGCAAATAAGGACAAAGATTAACCAAAATAATTTTAAATACTGATATTCACCATACAAACCTTATACTGTCTTTCTTATTTTTTAAATATGTTTTTTGTCCTCAGCAATATCAGTCACAAATGAATTAATTTTTTACATTTAGCATTTGCTCCTAATTTGGCCAATATCAGGGTATAATTATTACATACTAGTAAAATACTATAGTGCTTGTGGTTTTTAGCCTTGGAAGGAAAAACTGGTGATGAGAAAAACATTTATTTATTTATTAAATGGTTTTGGGTTTTATATTTTGGAAAGATACTTCATCGTTATAATTTTAGAAAATCTGAAGGTTTCAGGTAGGTGAGCTCTAGGACTGACTCTTTAGCAATAGTCTCACATTTAAATGTAGGGGTTTTGCTTGGATTTTGGGCTGGGGAGAAGTAGAGTAACCAGGCAGGAGTGGTAAGTATGAGACTGAAATCATCATAAGTGTGATGTCATTGATGTGGTCAATATGCTGTTACCATTGTATTGCTCTGAGGAACTCATTACCTTGGTCTGGACAAAAGCCCCACTTGCGGTCATCGTCATAGCTGCTGGTAGAAGCGCACCACAGCTTGCCATCATTGCGACCTTCACTCGTACAGGACTCGTATTTATTCCCCAGGAAGATGAAGGGGAATACGCAAGGGGCTCCCTCTGAATTTCCACCAACTGTGGACATGGCTGTGAAAAATGGCAGAAAAACACAGTGAGAAGGGAGAGAGATTGTGAGATTAAGCTGATGCATCTTCTGAACTACACATTAAAAACAGAAAGGCAGGAAATCTCCAATCCTCTTAAGAACATGAGGAGTAAGATTAAAAGTAGTGTTTGAAAAGAAAATTGTCTGACACAGAAATAAAGGAAAATTCTAGGCATTGCCATTGCAATGAACTTGCCAATAGTTTTGGTGGGAATAAGAATGAGCCCTGGCCTCTGGTGCACAGCTCTGAGAAAGCAGCAGTTAACAGTGTTTTGTGGAAGGTGATTGCATAGCAAGTATCTTTGTGTTGTCATTTTGATGGTCTTTCCTGGTGACATGGCAAAGCGTCTCTCAAATAGGTGGAGGGTAGGTTTGGTGTCAGAAAGGTTAAAGGGCTATTGCGTATCCACCTGGTTAGTAGGCGTCCCACTGAAGTATAAGCTTTGAAATAAAAAAAAATAAAACCAAAAGGACCAGAAGAGGAGTCATGTCAAATAAATTGAGCAATTGTTTTATGCTGACAGCAGGGTACAGTTTAAAAGCATGTGGTTTTAAACATTTTCCAAAGAAAAGGATATCGAATGTGGATGAGCCTTTTTTTTAACTAGCATTTTTGCAAAAACTTGTAAATTTTTCCTGTATGTTCTCATCTATGTAGTATGTGGCAGCAATATATAAGAAATAACATTTGTATATGCATGTACAAGTATTTTCTAGAGGGAACAGGGGGTTTTTAAACTAAGTTTAAAATTACACTTCAAAGTAGGTATCATAAACAGAATATGAAAATAATATAAAATTAATTTAAATTAATTTACACTGCTACCTGACAATTACATTTCCTTTTAAATTATGGTCTATCCTCTGGGAAGGTACAGGAGAGCAATACAGAGACAACACTGATTGTGTCCCTGATTGTTTATTATTATTTATTTCTCATTCATTATTATTAATTAATAAACCAGAAATTTTTTTAAAAAATCACAACTACCTCAAGCAATAATATGCTGAAAAAGAGCTTAAACCAAGTGTTTTTCTTGGTTCCAGTGATAGAGACTGTGTTACCTAGGACTTTGGATATATTGATTCTAGATATATTGGTTCTTTCATTGAACTATCCCTTTAATTTTTGTGTAGCAAGTTATAATGAATTTGATCCTTTAATTTTTTTTTAAACATCTGTAAGGTAAAATTGAAGGGTCACACCTGGTTATCAAAAGTAACAGGAAGCCAAATACCAATAGATCAAATCCCTGTTGGAAATGGTTCAGGCATTTTCAAAAGACTCAAAAAACCAGGGTATATGTAGGTTTGAATGCAGCTTCAGGGTGCTGCAGGGTGAATGTAGCTTCACCTTGGCTCTGTTAAAAGCCTGAGATTTTAGAACTGCCGTAGCTAACTTACAGTCTGGGTACTTATGGCTCTAGTCTGCATCCTAAAATTGAACACCTGCCAAGCTATACAAAACTATAAATTAATTTTTGTTCCTTTCTGTAATAAAACTCAAGTTAAAAGTATAAAAAGTTGTGAAGAAAGCAGAAATCTATTTTCCTGGCTAAACCATTTCACTTAGTTCTTTTGAATTGCTGAAAAGATCTATTAACTCAAGCTTAACATACTAAACAGGATTTCTTTTTTCAAGTGTAAATGGGAAGTATTAAGCTAAAATATTATTCATGCTTTCTTCCATCACATAAGACTTCTCTTCCAGGGCCATTAACAAATTGTAATCTACTCGTAATTATCCTGCAGTGGTAGCCATTTAGTCCTATGGTTCAATGACGTTTGTGTATCCCTGATAGACTTGGTGTTCTATGGCATACGGTATCATTTACATGGATGGCTCCTGATCTAGTTACTTCCTCGGCCACCTACGCTGAAGTTGTGTGTAACTCGCCAACTTTTGTATGCTCTGGTGAGGGTGTAAAAAAGGAGACTTTTGTTACTTAATCACACTGTGTTATGCAAACAACATTCCTCATACCAGTCTCTGGACAGAATCCATATTTCTTATCTCTGTCATAGTCTTCAGTGGTTCCACACCACCGGTATCCATCTGTCCTGCCTTCTGTTGTGCACTGGTCATAGGACTGGCCTTGAAATTTAAAAGGAAATTTGCATGGCTGCCCGTCACTATTGCCGCCCATTGTAAAAAGTGCTGTAGGGAGAGCAAATGAGAAAAATGTCAATACACAATGCTCAATATCAACGAGGAACCACAATGTGCCAATGGTAACATGCAAAGAGGTTAGACAGTCATGTGTCGTGCAGGTCACACTTACAACCTCTGTTTTACACCAACAATGAAAAGCTCTGGCAAGACAGACAAGGGATGTTACAATCCCACAAGTGTATAAAAAGGAATGACTGATTGTTTTAATAAATGAACTGGGAATGAAGAAAATTCTACCAAGCTCTTTGAATGTGGTTTGAATTGTGTGAATCCTTTATAGTTTGCCTCACAACATAAAATTAATATCCTTTCTTGAAACAACATTTAGAAAGAGGATGCTGGGAAAGTCACTCGTGTTCCTTAGTGCTTTGCCAATTCATTTACCTTGCATCAAAAATGTTAGCTATAATGGGAAACTTTGTACAGAGCCAGGCACAAGCCATATCAGTTTTTCCTAACAGCCACCTGTGTACATTTTCAGTTTCTTTAAGATGCTGACATACAGTAGATTTAAATCAGATAATACCCTGTAGGCTTTTCTTCTAGGCTTTGCTTCTCATTTCTGAGAATCCATGCAGCGGGGCTCAGGCACTCAACAGATAAGCAAGAGAGGGCAAATATGACTCCTCTGACAAATCTGAACAGCGGAGCCTTCTCCTCTCTTTTGCTTCGTTAATGTTCCTGAACATAGTTTATTGCTCTTCTAGGGGATGTTTGTGCACAAACAAGGCCCCATGGCTCAACCCTGGCCTCAACCCCAGAAACCTCTCTTGTGGATGAAGGAGTATAGATTAAACTGCGTCGAGAGTTCTGGCATCTGTTTTAGGATTTTAGTAAACTTTCTGGACTATCTAGAGGAAGACAGATACAATTTCTTATGCTGCTATTTAAAAAAATGTATGTCCAGATTGGATTACATAAAAATGGAGGTGGCTCAGAGCATCTGACATCTTGTGAATCTGCTTGTGTCTTCTCTTGGCTGCTCTATCTGTGGGAATCCTCAGTGGTAGGACAGTGTCTGTGAGTGCCGTGTGATGGTGAGAAGGAACAGTGAGCGTGAGGGCAGCAAACTGGGCCAGGCCTTGCTCTGAACAGAGGCAACAAATCCTTCACATGGCAATGTGCTAATTCCCCTTGAGATTTAAGAACAGCACCTCAGAATGAAACACGTCTGTTTGAATTCCAAGTGTAAAGTATGCAGGATTTGGCCTTTTTTAATGCATCCAAGGGGACACCAGTCTCCCTCTCCTTCCCCCAGTTTAAAGCTACAGCTAAAACCCAAATGTGTACGTGGGAAGGCTTGGCAGATTATTTCTAACTTTTCTGTTGTCATTTTTGATGACCAAAACTGCACTGTAGCCTCAGTGCCTTTGTGTAGGATCTGAGGGGGTTTGTCTTTGCTTAGTCTGGTACATCGATGGGAAGAGACATTGTTTATGAGCGTGCTTAACTTCTTAGAGTAATAATAAATAAAAACCCAAGACCTTTTCTAGCTGAAGAGTGAGTAGGAAGGGTTCTAATGATGGGCTGTTGTGACACAGATGATTCATTTTGCCTTTTCCACTTAAATCAGTAATTGGCCACAGTATCAGGGGCATGAACCAGTAAGTTACTGAGGTAAGTTCCAGTCCTACTAAGGACAGGACTTGGAGCTTTTCAGGTCTGGCTCATATGTGCGAGTTTGCTGAACTTCTGATCTGGTTGAGCTCTCATCTGTATCCTTCTGCATCCTGGACATGGAAGCAGACCCAGAGAGGTCCTATCCCTAGGTAAAAGATGCTCATCAAGATAACTGCAACACATGCTATGCCTTCCCAAAAGAGCATGCCACAAACATTTGTGTTTGTCTCAGATGCTGTAAGAAGTTAGGAAACGTGCGTTAACTAGGACTGTGGCTAGTGTGGTTGTGGGTTTTTTAATAAAGAAATTATAAAATTGGAAGGCAAAATTAAACCAAGTTGTTTAGATGACTCATTTACCACATGAGCTGCTTTCATGCTTAGATCTGGCAAACTCTGTATTTTAATTTATTGGTTTAAATGTGGCTAAGTTGCAAAAACCTTGCAAAAGTCAGTCTCTTACTGCTTTGTGTGGAGTCTTTCTGAGTCACAGTCAAAATGCAATTTTTCATTTTGTTTGAGGTGATATCATGTGATGGTAACAATGGTTTACTAAGTTTTTCAAACACACTCCCCACCCCCCTGCCTTAACTAGAAAAATCTTTGCTTTAATGTAAATGACAGTTAAAGACAGAGAAGGGTCAGCTTACCCCCAACCAAAACCTTTATTTACTTGTAAGGGGATTTTAAAGGGCCTGACTTTGTTCTGCATTGTGGTAAGCTCAGTGATTTAAAAATCAGTGAAGATAGGCTGATGAGAGAACACATTCAGACTGGACATTACTAATCTGTGAGCTGTGCTGCACTGTTAGCTCTTCCCAGAAAAATCAGCCAGTTGTGATGCAAGGAAACCTCAAGCTGGAAGGCTGCTAAACCCCAGTGGCACAAATCCAAGGTGGAGGTAGATGCAGCCACATGAGGGTTCTGCCTGGAAGAGCAGTCGAGCAGCAGCCTACAAGAACTGTGACCAATGTAAGGGAGGTACAGGCAGAGTACAGATATTAGTAATGTTAGGTATCAGATGACCAAAGGAGCCTAAACTCCCTCTAGTGTCAAGGGAGTTTGATAAAGAGATTCAAGATCCCTTGATCCCATGTGGCAAAGGAGACATTCAGCACGCCTGTGTAAGATTTGTGTAGTAGGTAGGTAACTTTCTGCTTTCCCTTCTGCTTTGACAGATAATAGTTGAATCAGTCTACAAAATTAGGATACAGATCTGGGGTTAACTTTAGAAAAGCCTAGTGCAGTACCATAGCTTTAAAAATGCTTCCAAATATGCAGCCTGGCTCTATAACAAGAAGAATTGAAACTAACTTTAGTCAATTAAATGGGGGAGAAACACACTGACAACTAGGAATGTTACCCCCAACACAGAGTTTATGATGTAAATCCTCCCCTATCTGAATTTATTAGCCAAGTTTTAGCAAATGGTGTCTTGGAATAATGGGTGAACAATGCTGCTCTGACTTTAATAAGAAACATCTGGGCATAACTGCAAAAGGATCTTGCGAAACAATTACATCAGAAACAAAAGACTGAAAACCCTTCTGTTCCGTTTCAGAAACCTTGACACAAGCATTTCCAGGAACATCAAATTCTAGAACCAACTCTCCCCAAGAGTGCTTCACTGCTTACTTTTTCGGCCTTGTGTGACTTCGAGGGATTTTACAAAGGTATCAGTCAGGGTACATGGATCTCTGTCCAGCTACCTATAATCCAGGCTTTGTTCCAACTATATCTGAGCATTTGGGGTATTTTAAAGAAATAAGCCCAGTTTTTCTCTTTTCCAGTAGGAAGGGTTAACCTGAGAGAGAGGACATTTGGGGAAAGGTGGGGAATGAAGGAGATGGCAAAGTTTTTAGGAAAAAATGATTGTGCGGGTATGTATGTGTGCACATGATTTATTGAAGTAAATGTTAGGCTAAGTTCTGAAAGTCATGTAACTAACTAAACTTTTTTTTTTATTAACAGCAGTCTGTTAAAAGTTCACACTTCTGCTTGTTCATCCCCTATAGTTGTATAAATAGCTGTCACCATGGTAGATCCCAGCTCTAGATGAGATCTATAAGGGGCAATTAGGGTTTTGGAAATCAAAGAATATTTTTTATCACATTCAGGCTAGAAGTTTAATATGTTCTACAACAGATTTTCTTTGCAAACTACTAGCATCCTGATGCAGAAAATTTGTAAGATTACAAATATTATATTGGGAACTGTGTGGTCTTGCAAATGAACTTGAGAAATCCCCAAAACTCGTCAAGCAGGAATCCGTTTAGTCTTTGGCTACAATAGGATACTAGGATCTTAGGATACTAGAGAAGTTTTGAAGACAGGTTATCTGAACTTTTTCTACATACACATATCTATGGTCTTTTGAAAAATTGTGTGTACTTAACTGACACATACATATTAATGCACATACATGTGTTTGTACAGTATTTGTTGAGGGTTGCCTGGGACATGTCGTGCTATTCTTGTGTGTTCTTGGTCTGGCAAAACCCTGAACATGTCTTGTTTTGTTAGCTTTGCATCTTAAGCATTGCTAATTTTCTTTCAGCAATCTGCATTCTCTTGTGCTGACTGCATGTAGCCCCAATATTACAAATAACTTTAGTACTGTTATTCCAAGCAGGATTAGCATGTATCCAACAAAAGCTCCGTTGTTTTGTGTGTTGTTCTCTTTCATTACTCTCCTATTGTTTGTTATGACACAGCAGTAGCTGGAAGGACTTTTAGTGACCCTGTGGGTCTATTGCTCAGGACATAAGGTAACAAGAGTGATGAAACACTCCCCACTGCCGAAAGCTTATAGCAATCAGTTATGTACAAACAGAAAGAAGTGAATGTGGGCAACTGCGGTGCTGGGAGTGTCTGTGAATATAGGTGCCAGCACTGGAGCTAGCAAACAGGAGATGGAACAAGCAGCTAAAAGCCCCTTACCTTCTCTACTCTTCTCACTGCTGATAAATTAGCACAGTAGGCTACAGCCAATTATACTTAATTGCTGCTCTAAAGGTTTCCTGCTGTGTGATATACAGGAGATCAAATTAACACTCATATAATAATAAATCATCTGAAATCTTAACTCCAGTAGACTCATCAAAATTTTCAAGCATATAAATACGTGTTCCCAATGTTTAATAGGAAACATGTTCTCGTAATTTCATTTGAAAGATAATAATCGTGTTGTGTATATTTTTAAAAAGTTCTGGCTACACACATTGTCTGATCTGTAAATGAGTGTTTCCAAATATGAAATAAATTGCTTGTGAAACAGAGGATTCTGTTCACATTCCAAAAAGCTAGAAATTAAGTGTGATCTTAGCTTTCCTAGACCTTCTAAGAGTTTTGTACAGATAGAGTTATGATTTCTGAAATACAGTGCCATTCCTGTATCTAAAAGGAGCTGTTGGAACTCCTTCATGAATAAGAGTCCTAAGACCTGCATAAAAAATAGAACCCTGAATTCTAAAAATGTGAGGGCTCTCCTGTCTAGCAATTTGCAATGTACCAACATATAAATAACTTTGTACCAGTACAGATACTCAGCTGAAATTCAATCATTTTTTATTTTGAAAAGCAGTATAAGGAAATCTAAAGGGTGATTTGTGACAATAGTAGTGTCATGTTGCACTGAAAGGGCTCCCAGGCTCAGAGGACCTGGGCTACCTATTGGTAAAATTACTATGCAAAGTTATAGAGGTTTGGCTTAATGCGTTTCATCCTGAACTGCTAGTTTTTGTCAGTTACTGCTCTTGAAGGAGATGTCGTTGCAGTTGTTAGTGGAATGGCCTGCAATTCAGGGAGAGATTTCTGTCATTTAGTGTGCTTCATCTCCAAATTTCACCCTATACCTACTCGAAAAGGTGCTTGTCTTTCCTGGATCGTGAAACTGAACCTGTAGTGTCTTTGATGTATATATGGGGCTGACATTGCTTCAGACGTATCTTCAATATGTCCTTGTTTTTAGAGGAATGCCCCAGCCTGGGTCATCATCAGTTACAAACTCTCCTACACCAAGGAGCCTTTAGGGAGGTTTTGTCTGCTTAGATACTGGGGAGATATTAAAGAGCAGTAAAACTCAATCTGCCAGAAAGGAAGTGGAAAAGTACAAGGAGAACTGGATGGGCAAAATAAGTAGTGAACAGTCTACCAGGAAAAAAAAACCAGTAGAAACAATGATCTACTTACACTCGTGGGGGCAAAAGCCATATTTGCCATCTGCATCAAAGTCTTTGGTTGTGGAACACCAGAGGAATCCATCGCTGCGTCCTGCATCTGTGCAGCTGTTGTATTCTTTGCCATTGAACCAGAAGGGAAATTTGCAGTATTCACCCTCTGCATTTCCATACTTCACTCTAACCACTATAAAGAGAACAAATGCAGTGGTGAAATTAGCCACCAACTGATATATATATAAAAAAAAAATAAATAATTTCTGGACATCTTTTCCTGGAGGACATTGGTATAGAAAAGCAGTCTGAATTTCCACTTTGAAATTCAATATGCTGTTGGTCTCTCTATTGGCAAGATGATCATAGCTGAAATAATAACTGGTAATTTTGAAAGAATTACATGGATATTACTCATGGTGAAGTGTTAGAATGAACAGTCCTTAGACCAGAAAAATATATATGTTGTTGTTACTATGGCAATGCAAACTTATAAACATGCTGTTAATACATTTACTAATTTAGTTTCTTTGGTAATATGGTCTAAAATGTTCAGTATAGTCTGAAAGGTTCCAGGCAGCAGTAGAACATGAGCTGAACGTGCCTTGTGCCTCATAAACCACTTTGGTATTTCCAGTTCAGCATAGGGGGATAGGGTGGTAATGCAGACACACCCAGATCGTGGGGTTTATTTCATTTTGTCACATGTAGTCCTAAGACTACGGTATTGGTGCTGCAACATACGTTAATGTGTATATAATTCACTTATCCATAGAATTTCTTTTAATGGCAGTAACTAACTGGATGCTTGTGCAGTATTTCCACTAATACGGAAAACAGTTTCCTCCTGTTCGTTGTTAGTCTGAGGGAGGGATCCGGTCCAGTTAGTACAGCTACCAGTCAATGCTTCTGCTAAGTTAAAAGAAAGCCAAACAGAAGGAAGTTGACTATTTTGGTATTAAAGTTCAATTATTTTTTTCGATCGGAGAACAGCTGAGGAAACTAGAATTTGAAATGAAAGGCAAACATGAGTTTGCATTCTTATTCTAAGTTTTCCAAATTATTTTACAGTAGGAGAATTAGTACTATATAATTGTGGCAAAGTTCAAACAGAAAAGAAGAGATTTGTAACAACTAATATTTGGTCATGTTTGTCTAGTTCAGGTGATATTTTCTGGACTTCAGTTTTTTTCTTCTAAAGGGTATGGCAAACTGCCCATTAAAGGTTCTTGGAGATGTTCTTAATCCACTGATGTCGATTTTGTTTCGGTCATCAGTATAAGGGATTTATATTCCATTTGTTTTTGACAGATATCATGAGTATATAAATCCTTGTTCAGGTGGATGGTTCCTTTTTAAACAACTGGAGCCACAGCTTAAGTCCCCTCAGCGAGGGTATAACAGCAGAAAAAGCACTGGCCAGTCTGCCTCTTACAAATGAACTTAAAGATGTTGTAGTCTGAGTCCCTGAGAACTGAAGCATTAGAAATCATAGTCATGGCTTTGTACTTTTCCCACAATTCAGGAAGGTTGTGCAGCATCAGGTCCATTATTAATTCAGTTTTTGAAGGGGCAATGGTAGAGGAACAGAAAGGGAAATCCTAAGTAACATTTATTTAGGAGTCACATAAACATTTTGTAGAGAACAATTTAAATTGTATAAATTAATTTTCATCTCCTAACTTTTATTGACATGTCAATGAAAACATTTAGTGCAGTGCCTGAAACAGCATTAAAACATAGCAGCCAGCAGACCATATGTTCTGCAACATTAAAAAGTCTGGTACCTTGCCCCTCTCCAAGAGTCCACAGTTCATCATCATCAAAATGGGAGTCTCCTCCAATTCCTGGCCCTGGTGCAAAGGCGTGAGCCAGGAGACCGTCTTTGCCATCAAATGGATAGCCGTCACCGTGTTCTGCAGAAGGAAGTGGACAAAAAAGAGTGGTTTCTAATGACCTCAACTCTGTCAAAGTCTATGTATGAATGATGATTATCTCGTATACTTTCCCATCCAAGACAGCAGCAGAATACTCTAGTGAGTGAGTTTATCGGTATGAGTTGTACTGGCCAGACTGAACCAGAAGAGAAGCAGACCGTTCTTACAAAGAACATTAAGCATCAATACTGCAGTTTTCACAGCATGTTATTTTATATCTCATAAGTATTGTGGAAAGGCATCAAAGACAGTGAAGAACAGTGAAATATTGTGCATTAGTTGTATGCCTGCATACAGATTGCTGTTTCTCAATGGAGACTGGTAGGAGCTGTAAAATAAACATTATAGGTGAGCGGTATTTTCAGATAATTAATATCAGTCTCCAACACAGAGACTGAAAAGTAAGAGCAGATTTCTTTTCGCAGGCTACTCTTTTCTGCTGCACCTCAGACTGCTGTGCTCTTTTCTTTCTGCAGGATACTACTTTAAGCAGGAAAGCAAATCAGCTGAGTGTCTCGGTAGCAAGCCTCTGGAAAGGTAGCTCTTATTCAGTGCTCTGAGACCTGTGAATGAGCCTATTCCTCCTCCACATCAACCACCCCGAGACTCAGGCAGCTCACAGGGCAACAGCAGGTTAAGTAGCTCTCCTGTTATTACACTGTAGGCTTTTCTTGGAAGTATACCACATGTGGGTAAGGCAGGCTGGCAAGGGCATAACCCTGGTATTCATAGCTTTCCCACCACACTGACCTGTGCATCAAAGCTGGCTGCCAGCATCTCCAGTTGCATCATTTCAGCCCTTCTGGTCTGATGTTTTGCCATGTAACAGAAGCCCTAAATACACAGGCCCAATTCTCTACTCTGTTACACTGATTTCATGCTGGTGTTACTCTCCTAATGCTAGTTCAGTTCACTTATTTCAGTAGACCAGTCTGTCAGTTGTCAAGGAGAAGATTTTGACATATTTTAGATGCTTTACTCCCATTTATTTCAAAGTAGATCCTTTCCTTAAGAGAAAGCTTAAAAATGAAAAACCCTGTGGATGTCCCAGCTCCTGTGAATCTGACATGCAGTACAGTGATAAGAATGAATGAATGCAGAAGTTCTTCTCCTGCTGTTTCTGAGCCGACTATAACCAGCAAGTACTAAAACCAGCAGAAACACCTCTCCTTTTGTAAGACTTCTTTTTTGCGAATGAAGCCAGCCTGGATGAGGATCTGAAGTTTTGAGTTCTGTACAGAATCTTTGAAGCTTTTGAGGTCAACTCATCAGTAGCTAAAGCAAAGCAAACCAGCTTGAAATGGAGGCTTTTACAAAGAGCTCAGTTATTCTTTGAACTGTTCTCTTCAGTTCCAAAGTCTACCTCCCAAGTGATTGGCTGCACAAGTATCTTCATTAGTATTAAAAATTCTGTGACTGTCCGTAAGAAGTTAAAATGCCCCAGGTTTACACTGAAAAGCTATAAACATTCTTTCAGGGGAAACCAAAATTAATTGAGAAGGCATTTTCAACGAAAATTAATCAAGTCACCTATCATCAGCTGGACTCACACCATAATTCAGCTTATGGTCCATATTTTTAAATTCCTCAAGACCAGAGAATGCATTGAAAGCTTGCATTCTGCTACGCTAAAGAACAGAGACCAGCTATGGAGTCAAAATTGAAAGTCACATCCATTTTTAAGCTCCGATATGTTAGGACCTCCACCACTATCACTGGAAAACTGAGTACAGAGCTATAAATAAACAGTATGATGGCATTCCATTCTCTTCTGTGGCAGGAAGCCAGCTCACATCATCTGAAGATCTGTACCAATATTTCCCAGTTCTATTTCTGATTTGTAAATATAAAAATAAAATGTTGCCTCTAGCGATTCTCTTTTGGAAAGATAAATATCGTATAAGGATATTGTATAAATACTTCTCTCTCTCTCTCTCATATGTATAAGAAAGAAAGAAAAAATCTTAGTGAAATTAGATCTTAGTCAGCGTTAGCCAAGTGCAAACTAGGACAAGATTTGCCAGAAAGGCTCATGGGTGCTACTTATTGAGGGTAGATCATTCCAATACTAAGGATTAATGAAAGGAACAAAACCAAAAACATATGTAAAGATAGAAAAATATACCCCATCGTCCAAAATTAATCATAATATCTGCTTCTCCATCATTTATTCGGTTAAATCTCAGCGGTGTGACATCACTCCAGACTTGAAAGGCTCGAGCAAAGGCATCTTCTACTGTCTTAGGATCCAAATCCGGGGTATAGCCTATAATCCTTAGAGGTAAGAGGAAGAGTTAAATCAAACATAAACCCGCCTCCCAGTATTTGTTGATTACTGATCAAAATGCTGAGTAGACTCAGTAGTGAAAACAGTTAAGAGGTAACACTGCTCTATGTGAGACCTAGACACTTTCCTTTGATACAGAGACTTGTTTAGGTGTGGCACTTAATATTTATTTTCCATAGGACTTGATACAGCAGCATGAAGAAAATTATTTAGCCAGATGCTGTAAAGCCTGCATGGCAGTGGGCCTTGCACAAAATATTCAGGGGTTTGCATCAGTGCTGAGGTGCTGGCCAGACATCACCTTAGGTTCTTTTGCTCCATTAGATTTGAGATTTACATTATTGTAAACTACTTAGCTTGGAAGTCCTGCTGTCATTTTGGCCATGAACATACAAGCACAGCTTGATGTATTAGATTTATTTGCTATAAAAAGAACTCAATAACATTCTGAAAGTTTCAAGTGTGGATTGTTTTGCTCTTTAATAATAACAGAAAAGTAGCCCTTCTCCCTCACCTTTGTAGTTGGCTGTATTTTGTTTCATCCCTGTTGAATGCTAATCCTTTACCAGTGAGTCAGTTACACTGGCCATAGGATACATGGGGAAACAGGAGGTAAAAGCATGTAAGACAGAGCCATAGGCTTGAGATGAGAAAGGGGCACTACTTTGTGCCTAAGGGGAATGAGAAAGAATCAGAGGAAGCACATCAGCGAGAGGGGACTGCGCGCTGCTACGGTGTTTTCAGCGTTTATTAGGCTAGCTGCAGAATGAGGGATGCTTTGGGTCATAACTTGTGAGGAAGCAGCAGACCAAGTCAACAGCTAAGACAAATCTACTGTTTGTTCTCATTGGTGCTAAAAGTATGTTCCTGGACTACCTAAGGTAATGAGATTTTCTTTTTTTGTTTATGACTGCAGTGAGAGCTATATTGGTCCTTAACTCTTCAGAGCAAGAGTAAGAAATTAAAACATGCTAAACCTATTGCAGTAAGTTTGCTTTAAATCATGTCTGTATATATCTGAAATATGATTGTTTTCTTTTAAAATCTATTTGATGACCTCCATTTTTATGACTGCTGATTGAGTTTGTCCTCCTACATGAGCTCTGCAGTCAATAAGTACTGTGGTCCCTGCTGAGCAGATGGTCAGGTGAGATACTCCTGCTCCAGTTCCCTTAGGATGCTTGCAGCAGAGCAAAGAATAAACCCCAAATATCTTCTTGTGTCAATCAGAACTTTAAAGTTGATCTTTAGATGATTATTCCTGAAATTTTACAGTTTGAAATTTCAGAGGGGTTTTCTAAAGCATCTGGTAGTTACCCAAACAGATTCTAATGCAAGAAATTGTGTCTAGCCCGCTAAGCAGCTACTCCACTTCTAAGTGTCTCGTTTGCTTGGTTCTCAAAAGCTCTACGGCTATGCATGAGCAAAACCCGACATCACCAGTCAGTACCTGTATGTTATATGATTCTTTTCCCATTTTGGCTTTCTTGGGAAGAAGTTGTAATTGGCTACATCTGGGTTACCACAGCGGGGTTTCTTCATTGTCTCAATAGTATTTTGATCCAAATCTCCTGTTTCAGGCAGCCCAAAAAATTTCTGCATTTTCTTCAAAGTATCTTTCAGGACAAATAAATTGCAGTTGTCTTTTGGGCACCCATAGTATTTATTCAGGTATTGCTTGGGGAAAAAAGCACAGAACAAAGACTTTAAAATTCGTAAAAGAAATAGTTAATCATTACAAATAAATACTGTAATTCCATGTTAGCTTTCCATCTGTAATTTGCAAGTTTTCTTTTCAAAATTACTATTATTAGTAACTGAGAGACCAGCAGAATCTCCTTAATTGACACAAACTATCCTTGATCACACAACATTGCTAATTAAGCAATCATTTCCACTATTAGCTATCACCTTTACTTAATGAATCACTTTATTGGTAAGTAGAGCATAGAGCTTTAATGTAGAACTACAAAGTAAAAATGGGTTTATCTTTTTGGTTTCTTTATGATGTATAAATCTGCTTACAGTTTTAGATTTTGTGTATATTTTTTTTTTCTTGGAGGACTCTGTGGATTATCAAGAAACTTGTCAAGGTATCAAAGCAACCACACAAATGAGACCACATTAATTGAAAAGAAAAAGAACATCGTTTATTCATACTACTTGAATGTTGTGTGTGTTTGCTTTTGAGTCAAACATTGCAAAGACCTGACGAAGAAGGTCGTTGGTAACATCTCAGTTGCCTGGCTGCTGCAGCCAATCAATATCTGCGTACTTAAAACTCCATCGAACACTCCAGCAGATTATGGCCAGATTGGTCTTTCTGATACAACCATGATGGCAGATCACAAAATTATCTCTCCTTAGAAAACAGTGATCAAAAAGGCAGCACAAATCCTATTATTTTTGTCTCTTATCTAAAATAATACCCACCCAAGTCTCTTCCACTTTCTGTTTTGATCAGGTGTAGTGCAGTTAAAATAAATAAATAAATAAATAAAGTCTGTCTGTTGTTTGCTGCTGCCTCTAATCCCAGAGGAGCAATGGGTTAGTCTGTTCCCCGGCAATTGTTCCAGTTATGCACCCGTGTATTTCGGATGTGTGTTGATAACTGTTGTGTATTTATGTTAAACTAAACTGTAGGTAAACAGCTGTGGCCCTGACTGTCAGCACATGGTCCCCACCTTCTGTACAGTACACAAGTGAGCTCACACAAACAATTTAGTATTTACTATTTTTTCCCTTAAATTCAATGTTTACTGGCAGAATAACTGTGAGCTTCTCGGGGTAGGGACCAACCCTGAGAGAATGCCTGTCAATCTCTAGCACGTGGTGAACCCTGCCATAAAAACAAAGTCATTCAAATGAAAAAGTGACAAGATGCAAACGAGAAAACTTTTGGTTATCTCTTCAGCAACTGTATGAAATCCTTTATCAGCTCTGTTCCTGTCTGGAGACTAGCAAACACAGGCACACAACAGACCGCTGGCTAGCTGGAGGTTTTGGATTTGGTGTTTGAAGTTCAGAAAACCTGTAGCTCAGGCTGTTGCCTTAGCTTGGACTGTTGCACAGATAAGCTCAGTCATGCTGTTTAGATTGCGTACAGCTTTAGATTGTTGAATTTATATCCTCACTGAGGAGTAGATAAATGGATTATGGTGAAGTTGTTAGTTTGGGTACTTCTATAATGATAATAACTTATCATTATATAATTATTTTCATCCACAGGTTCTAACCAGCTTGACTAAACTATCTGGAATTGTAGGCTTTATCCAGTAAAGTAAGTCTTATGGTTCTCTTGCACAGGGATTTCAGGAACTCCACACTCAAGTCTGAGTTTACAATATTTTTGCCTAGCTCTAAAAGAAAAGCTACAGCCATGTCAAATGGCAGGTGTTCCCAAAGGGATTTGTAGGCCAGCCAAACTGCTGCTTAGCATGGCACAGAGCTAGAGATGCCCTTGCCAATGATGCTGTTAGGAAGGTTGCTACAGTCTGTAGCAGAGGAAGAAGCATCCTTCAGGTCTTGTATCCAAAATACTATCTACAAATCCAAGGTAGGAAAACACCCTGAATAAGGTAAAGGTATATTTGCCAGAAATGTATCTGAGATATCAGAGTGGGTTATTTCTAACTGAGAAAGAAGCCTGACAAAATGACTGCATGTTTAAGTTCTTGTGCCAGGAAGTATTCCTGAGGGAAACCTTACTTTTTGTATCTAGTTAATTGACTTGAAGTTCACCCAGGAGACTGGGGATAAGACTTCTACATCAGCAAAATACAGCAAAAGGATATTTGATGACTGCAGTTGGTCAAGCCTGGATTTCACCACCACCTCATTAAGCCCAGGCGTACCTCATCTACCGTGCATAGGAAATGGTTTAGAGCTTACTCAGAAAAAGGATTTAATCAAGATGTTGCACCATTTCCTTCAGAAGGCTCTCCATCCACCTACTGACTAAGCACAGACTATGCCTAGTTTTTGTGATTTTTATGGCTTCTGATGTGGCATTTCTCCAGTGGAGACTGTGGCACTGGCAAATAATGGACACAGAATGGTTTCACCTTTGCCTACCACTAGGCTTCTGTCTACTCATAGTTAATGGGGCCTGGTGGAAATTATGTGAAATGCATCAATGCATTATCAAACAGGCCACTTTAGAGGATCTGTTCTTATCCCAATTTTCATTTTAATGTAGTTTGATACATTTCCTTAAGCTTCTGTTTGCATCTCCCAATGAGATACCATGATATAATATACATCAGACTATACATCAGAACTGAAGTTTACCGCAGAAGCATAGAATCATAGAATCATAGAATCGCTTTGGTTGGAAAAGACCTTTAAGATCATCGAGTCCAACCTTTAACCTAACCCTGCCACCCGACCACTAAACCATGTCCCTAAGCACCTCATCTAACCTTCTTTTAAATACCTCCAAGGATGGGGACTCTACCACCTCCCTGGGCAGCCCATTCCAGAGCCTGACAACCCTTTCAGTAAAGAAGTTTTTCCTAATATCTAACCTAAACCTGCCCTGGCGCAGCTTCAAACCATTCCCCCTCATCCTATCATCTGTTACCAGGGAGAAGAGGCTGACCCCCACCTCACTACAGCCTCCTTTCAGGTAGCTGTAGAGGGCGATCAGGTCTCCCCTCAGCCTCCTCTTCTCCAGACTAAACAACCCCAGTTCCCTCAGCCGTTCCTCGTATGACTTGTGCTCCAGACCCCTCACCAGCTTTGTGGCTCTCCTCTGGACATGCTCCAGCAATGCAACATCCTTCTTGTAGTGAGAGGCCCAAAACTGAACACAGTATTCGAGGTGCGGCCTCACCAGCACCGAGTACAGGGGCACGATGACTTCCCTTGTCCTACTGGTCACACTATTCCTGATACAGGCCAGGATGCCATTGGCCTTCTTGGCCACCTGGGCACACTGCTGGCTCATATTCAGCCGGCTGTCAACCAGTACCCCCAGGTCCTTTTCCGCCAGGCAGCTTTCCAGCCACTCTTCCCCAAGCCTGTAGCGCTGCATGGGGTTGTTGTGACCAAAGTGCAGGACCCGGCACTTGGCCTTGCTGAACCTCATGCAGTTGGCCTCGGCCCATCGATCCAGCCTGTCCAGGTCTCTCTGCAGAGCCCTCCTCCCCTCAAGCAGATCAAGACTACCACCCAGTTTGGTGTCGTCTGCAAATTTGCTGAGGGCACACTCAATCCCCTCATCCAGGTCATTGATAAAGATATTAAACAAGACTGGCCCTAGAACTGAGCCCAGGGATGCTGCTCTTGCCATTTTATGTTTAGGAGTAAGGTATACTACCAAAACTATAAAATGAGGCATGGTAAACAATTTTACTTGCTGGGATTCTAAATAAAAAGCTGACCCCTCTCAGTTTTTCCTAAAATGGAGAGTTTACTGAAGATGAGAAATGAACATAACCAGCTGTTCTAGGAGAAGAGAATCTTGAAGAAAATGTAGTGTCTGTGTAAACCACATCTTGGCCTAGGCTATGAAATTCAGTTTCTCCAGAGTCAGCAGGGAGCTGTGGTGATCTGGAATTTTGATCCAGCCCATTAATGAAACAGGGTCCAGCTGCAACATAGCAATTTGTGTTTTGATGCTGAGTGTTGGGGCTGTTCTGATGGAGGGTGTGAGGGAAAGGCAGCCAATTAGCATTACCCAAGAATACTACAAAAAAGACAAAGAACAACTGCAGTGTTAAACCAGCTTGTAATTTTCCTCTGAGCACACATAATAAATAGGTTGTTCAAAAGAAACAGATGAGGGGAGATGTGGATTGCTGTTATTGAATAAAAGCCTGACTGTGTCTAAGAAAATAGATTATTTAGGAGTGGTTAAGTTGCTATTAGACATGTGAGACCCCACTCTCCTCTCCCACATGCACAGCCCCCCCCCATCCCCTGGCTGCTGTGCTGCTAAGGCAAAACCTTGCGTGAATTTGTTTTGTTAAAGGCTGAGGAGTGCCCTTTTGGGGTCAGTTTGTCTGTTTTTCCTAAACTTTCCACCACAGCTCACATCTGGAATTTCTCTCTCAACTCTCCCCCAGACCTTCTTTAACCTGGCAAGCATTGCCAAGATGCACAGCAACTCCTAAAGAAAAGTGACCAACTTTCAAATCTCTATGTCCTAAAATAAGGATAATTTATCTCAATCTTCCTTAAAATGGACTTACTGCTGAAGAAGAGAAATGTCTATAATTTACATGCTAAAATAAGGATAATCCATCTCAATCTTCCCTTAAATGGACTTTCCCATAATGTCATTTTTATGAAGGTCCACAGAGCTAAAAAAGGTTAGAATAAAATGCTGTAGAGTTATAGCTATAATTTGCTAATGCCACAGAAATCCAATCCCCTTTTTTTTGTTCCAGATTGAATTTGGAAAAAAATATTTCTTTAAACCTCTGAGATTTTTTTTCAAAGTCAAAACTAGTCACAATGGCTTCTGAAATTCGAACCAGCTTTCGATGTAATTGTCCCTTAAAGCTGTGTTTATGCAACACACGGTAAAGAATCTGGAAAACAAACATCTGAATGCTGTGATACATGCATTAAGTGAGTCTCGACAGCCCTCACTTCTACTTGGTTTAAGTAAAAAAAAAATCAGATGTCTCTCATTTGCCCTTCTCCCCTCTTACCATTGCAATCTTTTGATTACATTCACAATGATTTAATGAAATTATTTTGAATGTTCAGACCTAAGGAAAAAAAAACCAACTTTCTTTGCTGGCTTTAAAAATTTTAAGAGAGGAAACATTACTTGGCTCTGGTTTTAACTTTTGAAAGCTGATACCTTTGCTAGCTAGCTAGCGCTTCCAGAGACTCTAGGGAGAGAACGCTACAGTCATTCCTTAGCCTCAGCTGAAACAAGAAAGAAACATCTGCTTATGAAACAACAATATAAATCTGAAGCAAAGATGAAACCAACACTTACCACTGCTAGTTCTTTGTCTGTTTTGGGAGTGCTGTCTCCAGGAAACTTAATGATTGGTGACGGTGCAGCTAAAGTTTTGTTAAAAATATATAATTGCATTAATAGTACTTTAAAAATGAAGCCACAGACAATGTGAGTCTTCATTCTGCCTAAACTTGTGCTCTCCTCTTTGGAAAAAGATTTTCCCTGACTGCCTGTCCGTTACTTTAGCTGCACAGTGCACCAGTTGCTTATCTGCACATCTTAACTCTCTGCACCGTTTTCTCTTTTGCTTGCTCTAGCAATTCCTTTGTATGTTTAAAACATCCAGATGCGCAGTCTCAAGCTACCACAAGAGGAAGTCTGAAAACTAGTGGAAACATGAGAAAAGGGCAGTTACCAGATGTGATTGCTGTGATTTTAAGGTAGCAACAGGCAGATACTTATTACTGCTGAGAGAGGCCACGTTTTCTCCTCATTTGCATATATGAAAGTATTTAGTTGAGCCAGAGAGCCGCAAAATGCAAAATCTGACTTAATCTTGAAGGTGAAGTGTCCCACATATTTTAAATAAAAAAAATAATTCCTGAAGATTATTTTCCTAAGTATTTTTATTATTTTTTAGCCTATTTTCTTGCCACAGACATACTAATCTGCTTTAGTCATATGTGGTTACACTCCTACACAGTGCCTTACAGTAAACATTTTGATTATGGATTTTGAGGCAGACCCTGCATGGGCCAGTGCAGCCGAGCGAGGCTTCTTGTCCCTCTCCTGCTTAGGCTACACAAATGGTAGGTCTGTGTACACAGGGCTCACCCGTGCTTGGCGTGAGTGTCGCTCCCTCCCTGGGCTGCGCAGAACGTGCATGCGGAGCGCTCTGAATAAGATTCTTGTGGCTTGTTTGGTTTTAAAACCAGCTTGAGGCTTTGCCACCAACAGGCATGGTATATCACCTTAATCTACAGGGTAAGACATCATCAGGCAGATTCAGCCATAGGAATTATCCTCAATAATTGAAGTCAGAGAATTGCACAAAATTCAGGGTTTGCTTATGCTGGGGGTTTGGTGCAGCTGCCTTAGCCTGAAATTCTGGTGTAAATACAGCCATTGTTATGGACAGCCTTTTTATTCTGTCATTCATAATATTGCCAGCTTTGAGATGTTATTACAAACGGAATATTTTTTTAGCTGAATATCCGTAATCTAGGGGCTTGGCTCATGACTTTTTAAGACGGGAGGCTGGCAATTCTGCATGAATGCAGACTGTGTTCTGGCCAACCAAGTGCCACAGAACGGTTTCTATTAAACGTGAGTCCAGCCATCACGGTTCCTCTGAGCGGTGTGTCAGCATAAAGGTTGTCACGGCTTTCCACGGATGAAAGTTTTCTGGATATGACTCTTGTTACCAAATAGGGCTGTTAATGAAAAGGAAATACTTTGCTGGAATTCTGCATGAATGCAGACTGTGTTCTGGCCAACCAAGTGCCACAGAACGGTTTCTATTAAACGTGAGTCCAGCCATCACGGTTCCTCTGAGCGGTGTGTCAGCATAAAGGTTGTCACGGCTTTCCACGGATGAAAGTTTTCTGGATATGACTCTTGTTACCAAATAGGGCTGTTAATGAAAAGGAAATACTTTGCTGGTGTTTGGTACTTGTTCATAATATTTTGATATTTGATTGTAAATAGTTAATATTGACAGTTCTTTGATTTATGCTAATATCAAGCTATTTTGCTAACTGCACCCCATCATCTATGAACTGAACAGTCTTCTACAAAGGCAAGGATTTCAAAGGGTGGGCTGAGGGGTTCAGAGAGAAAGCATTGCAGGAGCTTTTGCTGCCCGTACAGCTCCATTGACAACCCAGCACAGCAGCTGTATGCGCGGCCGTGGGGTGAATCAGCCATGGGAAGCAGCACTTAACGCTCAAGAGGGAGTCATGGGAGCTTCCGACGTGAATGGAGATTTCTTTGTAAGCAGGTGGCTTTGTATTTATGCCCTCTCATTTTTCATGTATGATTCCAGTGGCACTTGAGTGAACAAGAACAACTTTCCCCTAATGGTTCGGCTTTGAAATTACATCTTCTTTATTAGCTTTTCCCCATCAGCAAAAAAACACAGTAATTTCTAGGAGTTGCCTTAATAAATGGCAGTTCTGAAAATATGATCCAGTTTTTCCACAGCCACTTGGTTGTGAGGAATGACTCTCTTGCTTTGTTTGTGATGACAGCTCATATTTGTGTCTGGCCACGTGAAACTGAAGGAGAACAAAGGCTAAGAAAGCCTTCACTTCGATGTGCCAAGTTACTCTTAACTTACCCTTAGCTAAGCAAGTAAAAATATTATGTGTTGTTTTGCAAGATTCTGCAGTTATTGCTGTGCTCTGCAGTAGGTCAAGGGCTGCTGTAAATCTTAAAGCATAAGAACCACGTCATTTTCATAAGAATTTTCATGTAATTTGTGATGGCTTAGTGGCTTTCATTCAGAAGGGTACTGCAATGAAGCCATTTAAAGCTAAACGTGTCCCAGCACATTCCAGCTGCACTCACAAGCCTCACTGAAATCTAATGAATGTTCAGTTCTCAGTGTGTCCTAATGAACGTTGAATCAGAAATCGATGAGGAAACTTTTGAATGGGCTGTGAGGTCCATGCAGTTTGAAAATCCTGCTGTATTTTGTTTCTTATCTTTGCTGGTGGTGAGAGTAGGTGGAGGTGTCCTAAATACATTTCCTGAAAAAAATCACCGAAGTAACAGAAACCATACAGACCTGCAGTGCAACATGGTTCTTCTGCTTTGATTGAAGTTTTGCTGGTAAAGTGCTTTGCTGGTACTACTGCAGCTAGTGAGCAGTTAAGCAAGTTATGTTCAATTAAGAAACATAATATATAATGGAAAATTGGATTAGTGGGTACTGGGTGAACCCATACACTGAGTTTCTGACCATTCAGTGGAAGGTGTTCGCTTCCATTAGCATGTGAGATCAGTAGCAGTCTGAGATCCAAGCTGAGGTGCCCTCTTTCAGATAAGCAAAGCAAAATAAACGCTGGTGACCCTTCTTTGTGAGAGTAGAAGTCCTATTGTATTATAACTAAATTTGGGGTAAAATGTTTCTTATCTCCTTATATTTCTCTTTTAACTCCATGGGATCATCCTGTTCTCAATGTGCTCCAGAGGTGCTGCTTTTTCAGGCTAGGAATGCAGTGGTGCTAAATCCTGAGAGTAGGGGAATTCTGCTGCTTTGAGCCAGAGGTCAGGCTAGGTGACTTCCTGATCCCACCACTCTTGCTGAATTTGAAAAGACATGGTTTGATGTGTTTTCTGTTCTCAGACTAGATAAGCTTAAAATCGGAGACAGACTCTGAAACATTTGAACTGATGTATTTTGACATTGACAGATTGATGGTTTAACTGCTAATAACGTTTAGTGCATAAACATTCCTTGACACTCCATACTCTGAATTAGTGACTTCTGAATAGATTCCTGGAAATTAAAAATTAAGGAAAGAAGCAATACAAAACAAAGAGGAAGAGGAAAAAGCCTACCCCCACCCCCCAAGAAGGGAACATAAGGCCATCTACCAACTTTATGGAAGAGCTAAAAAAGTAACTTAGATCTCCTTTCTCTTACCTTAATACTCACTCTACGAGATATTTTGTCTATGTATATAGATGCTACCTGTGGATTAGCTACAGAAAATTAAGTTACAACTGCAGCCTTTATGTATTTGTGGAAAAATTAATTTCAATGTTGCATATAACTTCCATATTAGGTAAGATATTTATTTGATATATACATTAATTTACCTCTCCCAAGTCATAAAAAGCTCCTCTGTAGTTACTGTGTTTGTTTCAGGTTAGAACCACTCCATATTGAAAATTTTAGACCATCTACTTTGAGTAAGATGCCAGATTTGACTTTTAAATGCCTACTTTTATGCTTTAATAGGAACTGTATGGCAGAAACCACACAGTCCAAGATGGCAAATGCCTCTTTTGAGGACATACTTCAGTAATAAAAGTAAAAAGGGAGTCATGATGTCTTGTGAGCTGTAAATTACATATCTCAGCAGATCTGACTGTGATGAGACACATGAGTGCGTGTTAACATGCTGGTTTTATCAAAGGGGTTTTCTGCTTTCAGAAAATTATTTTGTGAATGATTCAGGAGCACTCAGCAGTTTCAGGGGTAGACTTCAGATGGTGTCCTGGGTAGTTTGCTGACAGAGTAGTCATCCCTCCAGAAATGCACTGTAGCAATTCCTACTGTCACTAATTCAAAAATTTTATCAAAAGCTGATGATTTCCTGGTGGTTCTAGAGGAATACATTATGCAGAGTGTCAGTGAGCACAGTCCATAGGAGAATGATAGATTTATTCCTAGTGGGGTTTCGTGTTTTAAATTGAAACCTGTTGCTAGACTGAAGAAATAAATAATCACCAGGACAATTAAGATCTCAAGAAAGCAGCTGATCATCTGATTGAAGAGTCAGCTGGCTGTAACTGGGTGCAGTGGGGTTTGTGTCTCCCAGTAAACTATTGCAGTACATGTATATAACCTCTTCTTGTATTTGTTACTTCTTCCAAGTTCTGCACTGTCAGTGTATATCTTCAAGTTTAGAAAGTAAAACAATTATTTGATTAATGTAGATGGACTTGCATTGATTTTAACAGTGTTCTCCAAAAAAAAAAAAACCCCAGAAAATCACCAACAGGTTCAAATTGTCAGAAAGCCAATGTGGTGTTCTCAGTGGTGATGTGGTGATGGAGAAGTTTGCCTGGGCTTCAGGAAAAGTGCCCATGGGACTATCTGAGGTCCAGTGTATCCTGGCCTTCGGCTCCTTCTCAGTTTGCCAGGGTTGCCTTGTGACTCATTCTGCTTTGCACAGATCCTGTTCTGTAACTTCTCCTGCATCATCATTCTAGTGCCTTCTTTCTTCCTATCTGAGGAAGAGGAATTTATAAGGACCAGGAAACCAAAAAGCTTATGGAAGAAAGCATGGGACTGGACTAAGCTAAAGGAGAGATTTTGGTGCATTTTGCCACATGTCTGACTCGTAGGGCACTGCAGTAGAAAGTAGCAAGGCTACCAGCATGGTGCCAGGCTAAAGCCCCACTGAACCTGAGGTAGCATATGTATCATTTATCTACTCACTGCTCTTTTCTAGTGGTGCCTCTGCTGAAGATGGACCTTCTATGCAAGTAATAGTATTAATACACTGAGGGACTGCATTCTTTGGCACTGTTGGGACACTAAACTCCAAGTAACTGCCATTCGGTACCTGTAATAAATGGTGGGTGTCTGCTGCAGTTGACTGATGGAGATGTGTGCCCCTGTAGGAACAGAGAAAGGCATAATATTAGCAGTTTATCTGTTTTAGTAAAGTTGTCTCCAGGAAGCAATGATTAGTCACAGCAGTCCCCATTTGAGTTTAAAAGGATTAATAACTTCAGCGAGAACTCATTTATATTGCAGGCAAGTGAGCTCATCTAAGACATGCATGTTGAAGGGTTGATCCTAACAGAACGTAAGCCTTAAACAACCACATCATTTATTATCTGGATATGCTCTCTGCCTGCTCAGTGACTGGCGCAGACTCCAGTGGTCTAACTCACCATATCTGACCACCACATGAGGGAGTCTTTAAACTGTTGGAATTCAGTGTGTGTGTGCGTGCATGGAGGGGTGAGAGCGGGACAATGTACAAAGGATCAACAGTTGGTACCAGATGTGATTTTCAGCATTTAAGGTAGCAATTATATTTTTGTTTCTGTTTCTCTCATCCCTTCTGTTTTGGGAAGTTAGGTCCTAAGGATGTGAAGTTCCGTTGACACATGGACTTCATTTGTTAGCTTGCTACTAAATTAGAAACGAATTTTAAGTAAATCTATTACTCTCGACAAAGCATTTTCCATTGCATTTGTTAATTATGTTTCTGCCTGAACCAGAAAATCCTGCTTTTGTCCTCAGCTGGTGTTAATTGGCATTGCAAAGCTTCTGGTGGGTGAATTAGTTCAGCAGAAATACACTGAACTACTTCGTGTAAAACCCCAGGCCAAGTTTACATGTGTCACCTGGACAAACTTCTTTGTGCCTTCTTAACACTGCCAGGTAATCCAGAGAAGGCTTAAAATGCAGACTCCTTTTATAAATTTATCTCTTGTCCCTACACATTTTCCTAAGGTAATTCTTACCTGGTTTAACTATTTTAATTTCAAGTATCTGGTAGGCTAAAGTGACACCTGGTGAGTTCTTGTGACTTGAATTTGGGGTGTTCTGATTACTCATTGATGTTGAGCATTCTGCTAGCTAGTTAGTTCAGAAATCATAAAGCCTTTGTGAATTTGGTTAGCAACTAATTTCTAACACTTCTGTGTGAGGTTGGTCACTGCCTGATTGTCACTCCTGAATTTCAGACAGAGGATATAATAAAAAATACGTATTTTAGGTATGTCCATAGAGACTGATTATAGTAAGTAGCATACACCTGACCTATTAACTGTTGAAGTCACTAATTGAAACATGTCTTCAGTGACAATTATGCCAGTTAAATGGAAAATATTGTGCTTTCACTAAAAAAGGCCATAGTTTAATAATGCGAGGGATGTGAATGGGGAATTATTCCTAAATTGCCATGAATGGAGCAAAATATAAGGCAATTCCTTATGGTGAAACTGTAAAAATACTCAGAGAAATAATTTCTATACAAGAACAATTAATTAGTAATAGAGATCATAAGTTGGAGAACTAATGTGGAATATTGTGAAAGTGTGCATCGATAATGTTTGTCAGAATAAGCCTGAAGAGCTCCCTTCCAGCTTATAGGGCTGTTGAGTTTCAAGGAAGTCAGGTTGGTCTCTTGGCCAAGATAAGCTGCTCGAGGAATGAAAATCTTGAGTGCGGAGGTGGCTTTGGCATCCTCAAGGGCCTTGCTTGTTAGCTCTGACAGGGCTGGCTCCTCCCAACCTGTGGCTTGTGGGGAGAAAACAAAGTTCAAACTGCTCCTCAGCAGTGAGGTGAGAAAAAGGTTTTAGTGTCAAGCTTTCAACTGCAGAGGAGTAAGAGGAAACCTTTATTTTGGAAAATGTGTCAAGCTGATTTTGAGGAAGGATTTTTTAATTTTGAGTTATCAGTATTCTCTGAGGACAGTGCATCTGTAGAGGGCACAGAGAACCTGGGTTGTTTCCAATGTAAACCCAAGCACCCCGCTTAAAACATAAAGTGCATCAGTTTGTATTATTTCAGAGAAAAACATGACTATCAGTATCTGATTTTATACTTGTCCTTTTTCTCCCTTTTCACATATTGACTCTTACCCTTACTTTTGAGCATCCAATTCCACAGTGATTTACAAATTATCACTTACTATTAGCATTTGCTCAGTTGTTTGCAATGTATGAAAACCACATAGCTGTTTTGTGTTCATTCATATTTCACTGTGTGAGGTGTCACCTGGCCAATGGCTTCTCCACTTGAAAATGAACTGGATCTTGTGGATAAAAACTGCAGCACTAATTTGGCTTTAAAAGAAACTCTAGATCACCGGTGGCTCGCAGAAGCATGAAGTCTCAACATTTCTGTATTTCATTAAGCTTGGTAAACTCAGGATGATCATAACTAGCACTGGGGACAGATCCTGACATCCATATTGATGTTGGCTTGTGTTGTATTTTGTCAGTGAGCCGGCTGATCTTAATGAGGCATTTTGCAGTGAAAGATGTGAGTAAACATGATGGGATCTAGCCCTTAGCCAGTAAGGTAGCCACTACTGCGCACCTAGTAAGAGCAGGAGCTAAGTTGATTTGACTGTGTGATCAGCTCCTAAGCCCCATAGTACAGAGCTGTGGGATTTCTGCTTTTCAAATTTCAGAGACAGACCCTAAGGAGCACCTCACTGAGTGACCCATTTCTCAAATTCTGGGAAGAGGCACATTACTTACCAACAGTGCCCCGCCAAAGCTTGACTATTCCCCACCACCTTTCTTATTGTATTCATGGGAGATCCCTTTGCTGTAACAATCAGGAAATGCAATCCCGAACAGGTCAGAATAATAGTTCTGCTTGCTTTGCTGCTGCTGCCGTGCAGCCGCTTGTTGATGGGCACTGTACATCTCACTTGTCATTATAATGTTAGTAGTCAGACACCAAGGGGCCTTAATTAATGACTTTGAAAATCTGGTCTTTTATAATTCATGTCAGAACTTTAATTAAAATCAAATATATAGCAGTTGAACTAGCAAAGGATTTAAAGTGCACAATCTTTGATGGAGACAGTGATTCCCTCTGACCACTAGTGGTGTATGCTGAATGCAAATTCCATTTCATTACAGCAGATTCAGAGAACAGAATAGTTTGGGGTTTTTTTTGAAACAGAGACTCTAGAAAAATGGTAAGGCCAAGGGGCCTGCATTCGTTTGATTCCCCTTCCTACCCTCTTTTCTCCTTCTAAAATCCTCATACATTTAAAATGTCTGTACTGATAGGGGGGAAAAAAAAACCACACCAATTTGTATGATGCTCACATACCCATTTATTATTGGTAGAGGTGGGGTGTTAAAATGCTGTGTGTGGATCAAGTAGTCACTCCAGGACTCTTGTCAAGGCAGTAGGAGAATTCTTATTTCACGTAAAGGGAAACTGAGCCAGTGCTTTCATTCAGACAATGTCGGGGAAATTAATGGATTTTTGAAGAGTTCAGCCTGGAGCAGTGATCAGTTACATGTCTTTGACATCTGTTGTGATAATCGGACTTAAGCAAATATGTAGCAGAAATATATTGCTGTAGGTTAAATCTGTTGTGCCAGGGAACGTGGTTTTCTTATGGTAGTTGAATTTTTTCCAGTTTATTTGGTCTTACTGTATACCTTAATTCACCTCAATTTCTTATGATGTATGTTTTTTATCTAGGGGACTTACACCGCTATCCCATTACTGCAGTGGCTTCCATGAAGTTCTTTGAATGGACTTCATAGTCTTGATGGTTACTCTGCCTTCTCAGGATAAAAATTCAGAGGACAGTTGTGGCTTGGATTTTACAACTGTGGGTTGTATTTTAAGGTTTATCATCTGGGCTGGTCTACTAAGGGACAGGTCTTTCTGTGGGATTAGTGGATTGTTTGGTGTTGCTAAGTTTCCCCATCCTGTGTTATGGAGGTCAACTTATGTTCTTACCATCAGAAATGAACAAACAAACAAACAAAACCCACAAACAAGAATAACTACCTGCTACATATACAAAAGCTAATAAATTAAACAAAATTTACAATTTAATAGAACTAAGGGAAATTGGTCAATAAGTCATATAAATATCTTTCAAAAAAATTGCCTTGAGAGGGAGATGAATAATGGAGAAAATTGCATTTGAATAAGTTACTCACTGCAAGCTGGCAAAAATTCAGAAATGTCTTATTTACTAGCTATAGAAATGGTTTAACAGTAGGAAAATATCCACAATTTTTCACTAGTTGCTGAAAAAATGTGTTTGATAAATTTTGAATATTGTTCAACCATCTGTAGTTACCATCTTTACCTTTACAGTGGCAATAATTTCTTAGTTATAAAGATAAAAACATATCTCACAAAATAACTTTCCTGGGAAGGAGACATTACTTGATTTCTTCAGTGGTTACTCTTAGTAATGTTGCAAAAAGTTTGTTGGTTTTATATTACTAACTTCTCAAGCAGTAGTTCAACCAACTCCTAAAACCTACAATTTGTAAACTGTTAAAATTGAATTCCTGAGCACAGTCAAGGGGGAGTTTTAGCTGGAGTTTTTTCTTTTGTTTTTATCATCAATTTGCTACAGTGAACTGTTACTCATATTTGCTTATTTAAGGCTGTTTGGCTGGCAGATATATTTGTATATGAGTGTTAATACAGCACTGGGCTGTTCCCACATGCGCAGCCATTGTTAGGGCAGCTGGGGCTGGGCTTGGGCCATTTTCAGAACGTTAAACCAAAGTAAATGCAATCTAATTGCAGACTTTCCTCTGGTTGAGCAGTATTTTGTGGCATCATACTAGAAAAGCTTTGCATTATTTTCAAGCTCAGATGTGCAGAAGTATGTCTGGTGTCCATACCAAGATTGTTCAGGCAGTTACTGACCCTGCGCGTGTGGCAAGAGCTGTTGGAGCAGGCTGTTAAGTAATCAGGCTTGCAGCTTTTATTTAGTGACTTCCTTTCTTGTATAATTAGGTATCAAGTTCACCTTCTTTTCCTTGTAACAAGACGTACTGAGTCATTGGTCCATTACAGAGATCTCGGGAGCAGAATCACAACCTCAGAGATGCCAAAAAGGAGAAAAATCTAAGGGCACCATGGGAATCCCAAAGGGGAGAAGTGAGGAAGGTCTACCAGCCCACAGTGGTTAGGCGGGAGGTGCTGAGTTCAAAGGAAAGCCTCCATTAGAGTGAAAACCTGAACCAGCAGCACCACCTGCTTGTCCTTTAGCAGTCTGTGTTCGTTGTTATTGAGAATCACTGAATAAAGGCAGAGTTTTAATGGTCAGTGAGAATGCTTCTACAAAGGGATTAAATTCCAACTTTTTGTCTTTCAACAATTTTATTACGCTTTCTAAGCTTTTATGAGCCGTTAATGTCTTTCATACTTGACCGTTATCAATACAGGGCAAATAAATGGCTGAACTACTTCCAGAGGCAACTTGATGGGCTGTTCAGTATGTCTACATTTTCCTGTCAGGAAGACTGCCATTGGCACAAGTTTTATTCTGGTTTTTGTTCCTGATTTTAAGATGATATCAAGTAATATTACTATTGCTGCACACAAAATCTGGATCACGTATTTTTTTTCCTCTGTTTCAAAGAATAAAGTGCTTAAGGTTTTACACTGAAATCTAAATGGAGATTTACTTTGTTTTTATTTCTGGATTTCGTTTTCTGCCTGCTGCTGTTGTGTAATAGAGAAAGATTTGAATTAGGAATTATGATCATAAGCAAATCAATACATGTTTTTTGATGACGTAAAATAAGCAGTGGGAACTTCTGCGTACAATGATGGATTAAAAGGCATTACCAAGAACATGCCATCTTCTGTGGTGCAGCAACATCTTTACAGTATTACTGTTTCCTTTATTTTATTTTTTTAGTGTTACCATCTGTGATGTACTCATCTTCCTATTCCCGGAAGGGATATACTTTATAATGCAGCAAGTTGTCTTGGTTTCAGCTTTTCACATTGAGGATCTTTGCAACCTCAGTAGTCATAGTTAATTATCTTCCGCTTGAACTCCAGAGTAGCCTTGGGAATGGCAGTCCAGACGTCACGTGAGACGAGACCTGATGTTTTACCTGGAACACTGGTTACATTCTGGGCACTGCTTTACTGAGCTTTTGTCCGCTCCACTGGTGCTTGTGCCTGTAGTCTACAAATCTCTCTCAGCTAATTTTCAAATGAGAAAACTGTAACCTTAAAAAAACAACTTTCTGTGTTCCTGAGGGGGAGGTAGGACCTTTAGGCTTCTTTGGGGAATGAAAGAAGTGAATTACCATTTATTTTGATCTACAGAGATCTCATAAATTAAGAGAAGAAGCTTTTGCACACTCTTGGTCCAAGACCCAGTCCTCCATCTGCATCCCTTTCTGAGTATAGTAATGCTCAGCATTTGCTGCTGCCAACTGTGTATAAGTTAATCTTCACCATATTTCTAAAAGAACTGACCCAGTAGCTTTCCTGGTGACAGAATTTAGGTTTTGCTTACCTTAATAATACCTGAGTTTGGGGGGAAGGAGGGCTCGTTAGCTGTCCCAGCTACTCAAATTAGGTTTTGCATCATGTGTCCATTGGAGATTTTTGCACATTAGCTCTTGGGGTTTTCTGCTCAAGACAGAACAGGCCCAGATTTCCTTCCCAGAATTCACCATTTCAAAGAATATTTGTGTGTATGTTGCTCATTAATTCAGTCTTATTACAACTCACCTGTAGATTATTCTGTGCTAGGCTATTTCATAGGTACATTGGCTTGTATGTACCGAAACTTCCATTTGTTTCGCTTAAGTTCATCAGGCTCTTTAAGGTTCCTTGATACTGTGTGTAGAGCTGGGGCTATGATTACTTGGCTTGTAGTATCTCAAGATTTCCAAGTTTTGATATGGGGGAGAGAGGAAGATAGATCGTCCTCAGCCTTCTGGATATAATTCTGATCAAGGAAACCTTTTTATATTAAAGTCAGGTGAAATCCTAATGATCTGTAATGTTGCAGATTACAAACTGCAGCCTTTGTCCCAGTGAGTCTCTTACCTCACACAATGTCTCAGGAAAACCAGTCTATGTGAGCACTGTTTATATTACTTTCTGGTTTACTGCAGATACCATGAGAATTGATTCATAGCAGTCGCTTGTCGCTAATGTGAATATAGAGATCTGAATCAATGAAATATGCATGGATATAGCTTATTTCATGGCGTGTAGTCTAGAGGAATTCATGAATTTTCACCTCATAGGCTACACAAAATTCTTTATGCTCTAGATGAGTTTTTTGATTGTATAAGAAATATAGCTACTGTTGATGTGCAAAACAGGAAGACAGCAGAAGTGCTCAGAGACTTTGGTTGTTGTATTAGATTCTCATAGATTTAAGAAATGCACCACACTTGCTAAAACTGCAAAGGAAAACCCAGTCCCTGTAGGGATTGTGAAGGGAAGAATCTGTCTCTTCCCTCAAACTTCTTAGACCTGCAGTTAGTGCTGCTTTCCCCTCCAAAGTTGGAGCAAGATGTAACAGGGGATATTGCAGCTCTAGAGGAAGAGTCAAAACTGTGATGGGAAATTTGTATCTTTTATCTCTTTTTTTTTTTTTTCTTTTAAAACCTGTGTGTACAGATACTACACCACATCCATTTTGGTGGGATGGTAACCAAATTATTGATAGTTTCAAGATTTGGAAGAGAACTTTTTTCAAATTACAGGGTTCAACTTCCAATTGCTGCTTATTCTTGCAGAAACTCTTATCACCTCAATTTGACAAAGCACTTGAGCACTTGTTTTTACTCAATAGTCATGTGAAACAAAAGAGATTAGTCTTATGCTTAAATGCTGAATTGGAATGTATTTGCTTGAAGAAAATTAAATGCATTTATCATTGCAAAGAATGTAAATTCAATACTGTCAAGTTCTAATGGGCTGAAGTTCAGTCAAAAGAATAGCTCTACTCATAAACAGTACAAAGAGGAAAGCAGGCGTAATAGCAAGAATATTTAATACTTCCAAAGCACCTTTTACCCAATGACTTCACATTGCTGTGTGCATAAAGATGATCAACATTTCAACACCTCTGTGAACTAAGCTGAATATCTCCTTTCTCAGATGGGAAAGTCAAAGCACAAAGACTTTGAATGATTTATCTGCATGAATTGGTAGCAGAGCTAAGAATCAAATCTTGGCTTGACTCAATCTGCCATGGTATTATTGCTCATCCCAACTATTCAGTCATTTATACTACACAGAAGTGACAAGCTCTGTCATTCAGCTGGGTAAAAATAATTTAAAAATATTATTTCAGTACAGCTCTTACTCACCATTTTCCAAACTCCTTTTATAAGAAGTTTGCCTTTTTCTCTCCCATGAGCTCAAGCCTTGGGTTTAAATTTTACTGCATTCGTTCTGCTTTTCACTTCCACCTAACAGTAAGTTTGGGCTGGCCAAGTCAGCTTGTCCAGTGTTACTACATAGCCTTGCCTATTCACACTTTTATTATAGCTATGTGGAAAAATCACCCTCCTCTTACTGGCATATAATACTAGTTGTGAAGTCTGTTACTTGCCTCTCATTCTGAGAGCTGTGCAGCAATGTGTATTTAGCAGATGTGTAATAGACTCCCCTGAAGCATGGGCAGAACCTTTTAGCATACAACTCAGCAATGCTTCTCTCTCCCAGCCCCTGTGGGCTAAGGATGCTGCCACTCCTTTCTCTCTATTGTGAGTCATGAGAATGGATTTTTTTTTTTTTTACACTCCTTTTTGTGTAGAATATACCGCTGAAGATAATTTTATTCTCATTATGTAGTAAACTGCAATTTCTAGATCCTAAGGAAAAATGCATAACTTAGAACCTTAACATTATGAGTTCTTTACGACAAAAACCTTTATGTTTTGACCAAGAACTTTTCAAGTGTGGTAAAACAAATAGCTGGTGTTTTACTCCTGAAAGTTTTGATGGTGGACTCTTCCTCTTGCAGGCCTTGGAAGGCTGGCCGTTTGCTTCACTGGGGAACAGGACAGGGTTCCTTACTTCAAGGACTTTTAATTGCTTTAAGGTTTAAGATTTGTGTTGTATAGAAGCCAGATGCTTTTCTCAGTCCAGCTGTCTCACACAATGCCCACGTGCATATTCTACTTCAAGTTTACATGCTGCAAGTAACTTCTTAAATGCCATTACAGTGAGAGAAATTACTATAAAACAATAGCACTCACCCCCTGGACCTGCTCCCCATATGTCTGACATATCCACTTACTTAATGGAAATAAGCTTGTATCATTGCGAAGAGTTAGGAGACAATATAGTTGTGGGAGAGTGAGCTGGTTTTCTACTCTGACTGGCACATTAACAGCATCACTGTCAGGTAAATTTTCGTTACCAGATTTTTATTATTGGTGATGATACTTGAGCCCGTAGGATCAGACTTCTGATTCCAGGTTGCATTTGTAGAGCTGGCAGCTTGGAAGAAAAAAAAAACAAAACAAAAAAAAACAAAAAAAAAAGAAAGCAGAAAAGAAAATCACTTGCTTTGTAAATTGAGTAGGCTTTGCCTGGAAGACTGAGAGAGACACTAATGGTCCATTAAAGCACATTTGCATCATTTCTAAGTTCAAACAAAGTTTGAAGAGGAAAAGAAGAGTTGTTAATAGTGTTTATAGAAAAAATATGTCAAGGTATGAGAGTTATCATGATGGATTGTGAGTCTGTCTTTTTAAAAGGTGTGACATGCTCTAACTCCGTTACCTGTTTTAATGTGTTTCTTCTCCAGGACTTCAGCCTCACCCCATCATCTGGTTTCACACACCGACTTTTCTTTCTGCCCCTCAAGCGCGCTCTCCAGAGGCACAGCTCATGCTTGACATTCACTGTAAAACTCACTGCAATGGTATTTCTGAGTACCATCATGGTCATGCTGTTTCTACTTCTGGTTGCTTTACTACAAGAAACTTCTGTGACCAGCATTTTTTTTTAATTCATTTTTTTATTGTTGTCAAGGTCATAGTACAAAATAATTCAGAGATTAATTAGTTGTTTCTGCAAATTTGGTCAGAACGTTTAGTACCAGCTGTAATAATGAAATCCAAGCTGTTGTGGTTTAACCACTGGGTTGTTGGTGATTTAAGTCAAAGACACTTGCTAAATAGGGGTTAAGGTGAGTCAGGGGCCTCCCGTCCCATTATTTAGCCACATCTCAGACTTCTAAACTATGTGCACTCACTGTTTCATTCAGATGCAAAGTTTCCAAAATTACTTCTCTTCTTCCTCAATTGTGTATGTTCCTTGGAGGCTCCAGCCTTGGGGAAGCAGGCACTGCTGCATGCTTTGCAAAATACACGTGCTAAACCTGAAAACATGGAATCAAATGAACTTTGAGGGGAGCTGAGCCATTCCCAGATTCACAGAATCACAGAATCGCAAGGGTTGGAAGGGACCTCGGGAGATCATCTAGTCCAACCCCCCTGCTAAAGCAGGCTCTCCTAGAGCATTCTACACAGGACTTCATCCAGGCAGGCCTTGAATATCTCCAGAGAAGGAGACTCCACAACCTCCCTGGGCAGCCTGTTCCAGTGCTCTGTCACCCTTAGA
>NW_009259531.1:3599998-3607893 GCF_000687185.1 Egretta garzetta | reverse complement strand
TTGGGTGGTCTATAGTAAACACCCACCACAGTGTCACCCATGCTGGCCTGCCCCTTAATTTTTACCCACAAGCTTTCAACTTGTTCTTCATCCACTCCCAGGTAGAGTTCTATACATTCCAGTTGCTCTTTTACATAAAGAGCAACTCCACCGCCTCGCCTCGTAGGCCTGTCTTTCCTGAAAAGCACATAGCCATCAATGGCAGCGTTCCAGTCATGCATGTTGTCCCACCATGTCTCTGTAATCGCAATGAGATCATGGACACACCAGGAAATGTCTGCTATGTCTTTGCTCTTTAGCAGAACTTTAATATACAGAGTTAGAGTTGGAAGGTTTGGATTTTTTGTTGGTTTTGCTTTTTTGGTTTTTTTGGTGGTTTTTTTTTTTTTTTCTGCCTGGTAATCAAACCAACTGTCAGCACTATTTAGCCAGCAAGTTCAACAGAGATTATGGTGGCAGAGAAGCCAAGCCTGGTGAAATCTGTCCAAGAGTGTAATACTGGCACCCTAATTGGTGCTTATAATATCTGGAGTACAGGAAATTTTGCATATTTTACTGGAGACCACTGCCTGTTCTTTCCTGCATTTTCAGTAGTTGAGTGAATGAGACATGGGGATGACAGTAATGTGTCAGGCAACAGAGGCAGGTTGGGAAGTGAATGCAATTATGTATGTGTAGATATGAACAAGAGAGAGTAGAATGTGAAACCACAAATTTTTTACTCCTAACAATAACAAAGGAAAAAAAAACCAAACACAAACAATGGTGCTGGATGTATCAGAAACAACCAAGCATGGTTGGGGGCTGATTAGGATACTATCAGGTGCCTTTTGGTTTGGTCTTACTGGCAATATTTGGGAAAGAACTAAGTACTTAGTCAACAGTATGATAAAATATCTGCTTTACTCACGTGGCTTGTTTGACTTGTAAGAGGCGATTTCTCTCCCTTCATAAATTGGGGAGCTACCAGCTCCAGCATTGCTATGTGGAGCGGTGAGTGTGGGTAACCTCTCAGGAGGTTGGTCATCCCTCTCAAACTGGACATTACAGAGGTGCAGTTGTGCCCCTAAGATCACAGTTTAATGGATTCCATGACTTGAATATGTTGTTGTATCTTTACTTGTGGTAGGCAAAAAGCAGGCAAATAGGCAGGTCTTTATCCCTTTTACGAAGCCGTGACTTGCAATCTCAGACCAATGTGACTCTGCCTTCTGGGTCACCCACAATCAACAGCACAAAGGTGCATGTCCTTCTGGCTCTTACCAGGAGCCCCAGCACATCTCCTGCGGCTGTCGATGTCTCCTTGCCTTTTGAGACCAGTGCTGAGATGTCCCGCTGCCACCCCTCCAGTTCTTTGACATCACCCTTTTCAGGCTTGCTTTTCAGAAGTCCCCAAAATATTTGTAACTGGAAAGCTGTTTAGTGTGTGTTTGTCTGAGGATGCCTGTGGGAATGTAGTGGATGTGTCATTAATGCTGGAGAAAGTTTGAAATGCAGTTTTGACTCTCCGTAAAGGCATGTTGGATTGGATAGCATTAGGTTATATTTCAGTGGAATAGAGCACAGCATAAAAACACTTCTTAAAGATGTGCAAAAAGAAAGTTGTCACTCTTGGTGTTTCATTTCTGCTTTAGGAAGTATATGTGATACTGAAAGGGCTGCACCATGTGGGTTTGCTCATTAAATAGTGTCTTCGGCTCCTTTGCAATGGACAGTGTTACAAGCAAAACGTGAACTCGTAGCGTCTTCTCTCTAATGATATGATGAAAAAATGAAATTCAGGAAAAAATACAGTACCCTACTAGTTAGCCTGGTGTCTGTAGCAGCCTCAGGTATAAAGCAGCTTAACAAAATGTCAGTTGACACAATAACGGGTAGTTTCTGTGGACCACCAGCTCTTTGCTAAGTATCAAAATTCTTTCTTTAACGAGACGTGAGATTACTGACTGTATGACTTGTTTTGTTACCAGTATTAGAGTTCTGCCATGCTTCATTTATGAGTATTTGCATAAATCAACGCATCTCATTCTTTAATGGGATGTACAATGCTAAGATCTTAACTTAGGCTAGAGTTGCTTCTTTCCTCATATTTTATGGCGCACGTGGACTTGATTTTTAAATTTTTAATTCTAACACATCTTATTAAACGTGCAGGCATAAAGAAACACCACCAGTCAGGCACAATATTATTATATGCATGGAGGGTTATCTTCTGCCTTCCTACCCTCATCATTCATTAATGATGCACAGAGGCTTGTCATTTGTCTTTTCAATTCTTTGACTTTATTTTATTGCTCATATTTTATGACACATGGAGAGCTCTGTAGCAAGCATTCATCATAGGCCTTACATATCTATGGAAATACCATCTCTGTTAGGCCACAAAAAGTACCTTTTGTTCTCTTTGTATTTTGCTTATGAACTTAGTCTAACAACACTTTCTTTATTGATGCTTTTTCTTTCAGTCTTTAGTTTTCTAAGAAAACTACTAACACAGATCTGCTGTCTGATGAAAAAGGAGTTAAGCCGTAGAGCCTCATCTTTATCTCCTTTCATAGCTGTGCATATACTGCACTGCATGCCGGGTATATTCATCTGAACCTCAGTTGTAACTCCAGTTTACCATTCAGATAGTGACTCTAGATGTGATTAAGATGCTACTTAGTCTTTGTAAAACTGCCAGGTAGAAATCTCTTCTGCCGACTATGTTGGGTGTGTGTCTTTGCAAGGCAAGCTGTGGTCCACTGGGAACAGTAGGAGACTATTAAAGCAGTTCTGACTTCTACATGTCACTTTGGAAAGCCCCCCAAGATACTCTGATCATAGAGTGTTTGGAGTGTTTTAAGTTTTTCAAGTGCAGTTTAAAGAGCTTAATCAAACTTTCTGACACAACTGGCACACATTAACATTTTTCAGCTGTAAACACACAAAACCAGGAATTTCTAATTGCCAGTAATTAAAGTGTGTGGTTGGTTTTGAAATGTTTTCCTATTTTGAAGAAGTCTGAAGTGGTACAGCTCCCCAGTGACGTTCCCAAGGAGACAGGCCTGCCTGAGGCTGCCTTGCTGCCTCTCAAAAGGTAATAGGGAAAAAACTGGGCTGTGTACTCATCTTGCATAAACATTTGAGCTGGGGCTACTGTTGTGTGTGTTCATAGCAAAAAAATTAGTTGGATGACTCCTTTTTATTAAAAAATTAATTAGCTCCCCATGCAAAATATTGCTTACCGCCTGATATGACATTTCAAAGGATCCTGGCGTGCATCAGTTTTTTGCTGAAATGGTTCACAAGAGCGGAGAAGCACAAACCCATACTGTCGCAGCAGAATGTGGGTGGCTTCCATTGCTTTATTAAAAACATATATGAATGAAATGTTCTTTGGACTAGAGCTAACCCTGGATTACTCTGAAAGGATCCAGAGACCTACCAGTTAGGGGCCAAGCTATATGCATCTCCTCAGAGCTCTGCCGAGCACAGAGGAGGCAGTCCTCCTCTGATGCTTCAGTGCTGTATCTGAATGCTGACGATGGGAAACTGGGGGGAAAGGTCTCCTGGGGAATATGATATACTAGAACTGTCTCAGCTTCCTCTGGAGCATCTGGGGCTAATGACTGTTAAGAGGAACTTGATAGGGGGCATAGTCTAATCTAATATGGTAATTCCTAGATTTTCGTGATAGCTTGATGCTTGACAAAAGCCACTGCTGCTTTTCTCCGTCCATGCGCTCACAGAGGATTCTTGCATAATCTAGCTCAGAAAAAGAGCAGAGCTGCTGAGCCAGGGCTTGGCAGTCCTTTCTCTAGGGATGCACTTGCAAGTATTTTTGCTTCTGCGAGTGGTATTTCTGGTGGCCACATCACAATTCAGTTTCCAAGTGCTTGTCTTTTATTATCTCTCACACGGCTTCTTGATCTTCCTGTGTCTTCTAGTCAGTTCAGAAATACTGTAAGAGCAGCCTTTATTGTGGTATTCTGGCACTTCTGTTTTCAGTTTCAGCTTATAGTGAGGAGGCCCAGAAGGAAAAATGCCTTTTTTTTTTTTTTTTTGGAAGAGGTTAACCATTTGGAGCCTGAATTGGTTCAGTAACTGTAGAATGGTGTGACGTTTCTTACTCTTATCTGAAGATTCAAATTGAAAAAATTAGACAGTCTAAAGTTTCTGCACTTATACCAACATTAAATGACTTAAAAAGATGGAATATTTAGGTTATTAAAATGTGTTCCATTGCAGTGCTAGCAATCCAGTAACACAAGCAGGACCTTCTTTTACAGGTTCACCAGTCACTAAGTGCATACTCCTTTGGTTTACTGTCATACATGTGCAGCGAATGGAAAAGCCCATGAGAAAATGTTAGGCAAAGGGCATTGTGGAGCCATCTGAATTTGATTCCTTATCTGCCATCTTTTATTTCTGCTTTTGCTCCAGTGAAAAGAATTAGATGTATGATGAAGCAGAATTGCTATAGTTGACGTGTATTAGGAGTATGACTGCTTTCACTGCAAATGTCGTGTTTCCTGTGGATACGTATCTGTGCCAATGAACAGAGTAAATCTATTGAAAACGTATCTGACATCCTGACAAATGGAAGAGAGAGTAGTTTACTGAGAAGATTAGGTTTATAACTAAGTGCTTAGAGGGAAGGTGTGTTGGGGGATTAAATTAAAGCTCTTAAATTCCAGACACTTCATTATTCTAAGACATTCAGTAAGTATGTGTTCTCCAGAGTGTCCATTTCCTGCTAGCTATGCACAGTCACCTATAAAGAGGAAGGACATTAAACTGAGCACATTTCCATGCAACATGGATTGAAAAAGAACAAGAATCAGGAGCTTAACAAAGTATTTATTGCCTGGTAAGAAGAATCAACGCACAACTTTTATTTAATTGATTTATATTTTATTTTGCTTTCTTCAGACAAGGGAGCATGGGGTTACAGTTTTTTGACAATACAGGATCAGCTCTGCTATAGAGGACATACATTCTGCAGTACTTTGGGTCACTGTGATAAAATGACTCAGGTGTTAGCAATTCTGCTACTTCCTTTGGATGACTGTTTCACAGCTGAATAAACATTGCTACAGGAGTTCTTCCTGCTGTGCTTTCATTCAGAGGAGAAGTGAAAAGGATCGTGGTCCCCCTCGTTCTGTAGGGCAGAATCATACTGGGATCTTTGGGAAACAACATGAAGGTGTTTGGAGGGGAAAAGAAGAAAGTCTGAATGATTGGGAGAGAAAATGTGTATTGAGGACTTATGCTTTTAAAACTAAACCAGACGGTAGAGAATGAAAGTTAAATGTCCATTCTAATAAAGGCAGCTGCAGAATATCAGACAGATGGCAGTTATGGGATGGTGATGTTTTCCTTTCCTTCTGCTTCCAGAAGATCCCAGTTGTAGGCAGAATCCATTGAGTGGCAGCACTAAATACTCAGCTTGCAGTCAAGCAAATTGCTTTTTAAACAATACAATCTCGGAAGACTAGGACTCTAAATGTCCTGCTTAGAGCTTTTCCGTGGCATTTGTCAAATTCCAACTCTGACACTTGGAAGTCCAGACCAGAGTTCCCTCATTAGCCTTCCAGAAACCCACAGAGTAATTTTACAGGGATTTACTCAGGAAGCAGCTGTGCATCTGCCCCAGCTCTGCATGGACAGGTTCTAGCTTCAGGGCTAGAAGCAAGTCCCTGAGAGTCTGAGCAAATTGCTAGAAATATGGGATTACATGGTCTTGGTAAAAGTTGTTTGCAACCAGGATCCAGGGGCTGTCTACCCTGCTTCTCTTGTATCCCAGGGTAGTGAAAATTTTTCCACTTAGAGTATTTTAATGAGCATAATTATACACTCTTGCTGTATGTAGTTTGTAATGCTCTGACTTCTCATCTCATGTTTGCAAAGCCACAAATCAGCATGCTATTTTTAGATGGAGACACTGTCTTGGATTCATACTGAGTATAAATATTTATAAGAATATGGAGCCCAAATAATTCAAGAATGTTAAATTCATCTAAATACTTCCAACACATGGGTGAAGTTAGTTGGCAGGTAAAAAGGTGAAAGTTTTCTCCATTCTCTTACAACAGAATTTGTTGAAATTACAGTTAATATAAGTTTTCCAGACTTCTATTTACTCAAAGATCATCTATACTAATGGCAGAAAAAGAGACATTCTAAAGATTTGGCATTATAATTTATTTTGTGTCCTCTGTGTCAACCAATGCAAGACAGTGTTCTCTCTGCAGGCAGCAAGTGCTAATGAAGGCATTACAAATATCTGAAGTGATACTAAGAGCTATCAAAGTTTGTTACAGCCAGCTGTGACTGTCAGACACTTGTGCAGTACACATCACCTGGAACCGTGCATACCTGAAAAGCATTAATGCTTCCACTCTGGAGGTATCAGAGTCAGGTTTTCTTCTGAAAAGGTTTCTTGCTGAAGTGTCAGGAGAAAGGAATGATGCTAAGTGTTATCAGACTTGGTAAGTGTGCATGGGATTGTGACACGATGAAAAAAGGTGAAAGAATGAAATTGCAATTTACTCTCCTTGTTCCAAGCTTAAAATTAATCCAAGACAAACAAGACTTTTACTCCACTTACACTGACAGCAGAAGTACTTATGGGAGTCCTGTACACATGCTGTACCCAGTGAAGGGAACATATTTGGAGGTCAGCTAGTGCTACCCCTCTGTTTTGCAAGCTCTCTTATGACCCGAATGCTACATTGGTGACTCTGCTTCTTTGACTGCATACAGTGAATGTGCCAAATCTACATCAATGAACCATGAGAAGAAGATCTGAGAGTGATGGCTGTTTATAACTGCCAAGTAGGCTGTGTTTTCTCAGGTGCTTGAATTGCTCATTAAGAGCACACATGGTGATGAAAACTCTTATACTACAAGTCTATGAGCTCTTATGAGCAAGGCAGATTATGAATTACCTCAAAATAAGGGTGTCAAGGTGAGATGACCAACTATGTATCATTCAGTTGCATTAAGCAGTGAAGTAGAGCCTCTGGAGTCCATGTTCACAGCCCACAGATGAGGTAGGAAATGAATATGTCAATGAATATGCATACAGTCATGGAGAATAATGCCAGATCTGATCCTAACTCTAGTACTAAACTTACTGAGTTCATACTAAACTTACCAAGTTCACAGAACAATCAGTTGCTGTCAAAGTGGTCTAAAGGCATCCTTCAGCTCTGGTAGCCCCTGGACCACTGACTTGTGAAGCCTGTTAAGTTTATACAAGGAAAAATCATGCTATGTGTTTCTTGTCTCTTATGTTCTTCTCCAGACATGTACTCCTGACCACCAGGGACAGCCACAACAGAGCTAGGTGACACTATGTCTTTGAACTATCATGGCCTTTCTTATGTTCTTAAGTTAAAGGCACCCCACTAAATTTAACTTTAGGTCCAAGAAGGCATGGGAATACAAGGGTTGAGAAACAGGAAATGCCTCCTGGCATTAACTTGTGAATGTTTGTGTGTGTGTCTCAGAGAATTTCATTGGGAGTGACACCACTCTAGAGAGAGATTCAGTTTCTCAGACTTAGCAGAAACCCACCACACTAGTCTCTTTAGATCAAGATCGTTTTCTGCTGTACCAACCAGTAAATTGGAAGCAGACCTGAAAGGATAGGTATTCTATGCTATATTGGTTCATGAGAAGCATTCTGCACTAACGGGGCCCCTTCAGGCTGACTTACAGGGTCAGCCTTACATGGGGCACTCTGAGATTTCCAGTCTGTAGGGCTTCCCCAGTCACGCTGTGGTAGGGCATTGTTCTACAGCATCTGCATCCAACAACCCTGCATTCTAGCACAGGTCAGAGGGGCAATAGGGGAGATCAACTCACAGTTTTTGGACATGCCAACAGTTGTTAAGAAGGATCTTTTT
>NW_009259531.1:3548779-3599603 GCF_000687185.1 Egretta garzetta | reverse complement strand
AACATAAAGGATAGTCTGGTGTTGCCCTGAACAGCTGGCCAAAATGTAATGTTTGGATTTTGAGCTCCTCAAAGCATGGACTTTATGTCTGCATTTATCTGCAAAATGCCTTTCAGCACCCTATTAAAAAATACAAACATTTATAACTTCTAGACGTTCCATTTGTGCTTGGCTAAGCATGAACAAAACATTTCTCTCTCATCCCTCATTCTCATCCTTATTCTCATCCTTTCTCAACTTCTCATTCAGACATGGAGGAACAATGGTCTTTTCAGGTCTTCTGTGGTAAGCAATGTTCTTTCTGACTCTTATAATCTGCTATATAAGCTCAGCAAAATTAATGGACAGGGCCATGTAGCGTGGGTAAGAAATGAATGAAACAAAGGCCTGGCTTACTGCTTGTAACTAGCTGTGAGAGAAAAGCAAGAAGATGAACTCTGGGTACACAGCAGAATGATGATCCCACTAGGTATTCTGCTGTCGGGTACTATCTGGGATGTAACATCAAAGAGGAAAAGGAGCAGTCACCACAAACAGATGATTATAAGGTTGTTTTATAACTGCCTAGCATAGCTTTTAGTAAATTAGTGAGAGATCCTTTTCTTTAATGCTTGGTGACACATGCACAAAACCCCCAGCACATCTGATTTCTAAGGCTTCAAATGATGGCATGTATTTCTCTGCCACCCAGAACATAAATAAATATGAAAATGCCTCTTTATCTAATACTGATTATGGTCTCAGTTCTGAGCAATATGGAAGAGATTAAAGCCTGATGCTTCTGTGTACAGCCTAAGGCACTCTCACAGTGGGAGGATGGCGGTCCCCTTGTTCCATGTGCCGTTCCAAATTCCACAAATGTCTCTGTCGCTGCTGTCACCTGCTACCATGTAAAGATCAGTCTAGTTCTCTGCATCAACTTTGCTAAGTGCTTGTTCTTATTAGCCTGAACAGTGACAATTTGTTATTACGGGCTGCTCTGGGACATTTCCCTCTCCAGTAGTACATTGTTTGCCAAATCTACGTGTTATGGCATCTGTCTGCAGTGCAGACTGCTTGTGAGGGTAAAGCTAGGTTTTTAAACTTGAACACTTTGTAGCTGTAGGCCAAATTCTATTCTCAGTTATGTCTGATCAGATCAAGGCTAGCTTTTAGTCGTCATACAAATATCCCCACTCCTTCATTTACATCAGGATAATTGTAGGCAGAATTGATCACTCAGCCTTGGATGCCTTTTGTTTATTGAAATGTAACAAAACGTCTTTTCTGTTAATTTTATTTGTAGAGTTTCATATAAACATTAAAAACACCTAGGTGTTTTGAGCATCATTAAAGTCACTTAAGAAAACAATAGTTATTTTCTGGGTAAAGGATAGCAGGGGCATTTCATGGAGCAACCCAAATGCTTCTGGAGTCACTTCTATTGTAGGAAGACTAGGGTCAGGTTTGTTGGTATCTTGTGTCTTCCTCTTACCTAGCAGGTCATAGGCAAAACCATAATAGTAGAGAAGAGGCCAGTAACGGCGCATTTCTGGGCCTATGTGCTTTTGGGATGTCTCAGTGATAAACTGGTCTGACCATCTGGCAACCTTAAACAAACCTGAGAAAGTAAAGAAAAATTTCTGACATGCACTAGAAAATTTGCAGAGTGTTTTCATTAGGTTAATCAAGTGTTTTGTGGTGTGCAAATCTGGTTAAGGATAAATCATGATTGTGGCATTTCTTTAACACAGGATTGAACCTGGGCTGATGGTGGTTGTTGTTATTATTATGTATTGCAGTTCTGCTAGGAGGCCTTGGAGGTACTGCAGACACTGTATCTGGACTTCTCAACATTTGAGAAGAAAATAAAACAAATGTGTGGGATGGAATGTTTCCTAATGAAATATAATGTCTGAAGTATTTTATTGCCATTTAACAATTGTATCTTGCGGTGGGGATTGATGTAATCTCAACAGAAAGAAGTTCAGACTTTAGTCAAAGCAGCTGATTCTGAACCCATGTGTTTTGATTAGCAGCTATTCCTCATTTCCTCTAAGCAGTTTATTTGGGTTACTTCTAATTACAAAGAGTATCAACATTAGGCTGCTTATGTGTGCAACAGAAAAGATACTATGATGAGGTTTGGGGGTTTTTTTAATTTGGTTTTTTTTTTTCACTGCTTCAAGCCTTAACGTAGACTCTTCTGCCTTTAACATAGGTTCCCCAGCATGTATTGGTCCTTTTGCCTACCAAAGATAGGTTATCCTGCAATTCCTCAAACACAATGGTCAAGCACAGAAACATAAATCTACTGTAATTAGTTTTCTGAAAATATTTATCAAAAGTCCACTGAAATCACATGACAAATAATGCTGCAAATCATTCTTCAAACAAAAAGCAAGAAAAAAAAAATCCCATTTGGGAAAGTTAGCCCACTTGGTCCATCAAAGCACTTGACATGAGCTTTGTGATTTTTTGCATCTTCTTTTATTGCTGTTGCTAGGCCAGTAATAGTTGTTGTTTCCGGATTTTAGGTATACTAGTCTTTCAATTTCTATTGTCTGTATTGTACCTTACAAATTTTTGCTTTTTCCATGTGAATCCATTTAGATTTGCACAGAAATTACTCTGCTGTTGTACATTATAGTGCAGTTTTATTACTGATCTGCATGTTAGAGGAATTTAGGTGGCCAGGACGTGCTGTGACAGGTCTTGTAGAGATTTATTTTTTTTTTAAAAAAGGAAGATCCTGTATTCACAAAGGAAAAAAGGGGAGCGGGAGAAAAAGAAGAAAGGTTAATTTGTCAAATGGCCATATCCATTAAGAAAGTCTGCGTATTTCATTGCAAGTGAAACTAAACTCTAGGTTATAGCTCCCCACATACAGAATCAGAGGAAGGGAAGCCAATAAATTAATTTGACCCTAATAGTTCACCAGAAATTTAAACCCTTCTGAATTAATAACATGAAGATGTGCTTCAGGCTCTGGTTAATGCAGGTGGTCGCTGCGCCCCAGCCTGCAGGGCAGTTTCTGGCCTTGCCCCCGCTGCAGTTGGGAGGTGACAGCATTGCTCCCCTGCAGCTGCGCTTTGCTTTTTGGGGTGGGAGGCACAAGACAGTGCTTCATTGGGAAGGAATGTCCTGGTGGGAAGCTGCTTTCAGGCAACGTGCGACAAATGTCTAGCTAAATAAGTGGCTGTATGTCTTGCCAAAATTGCAAAGCAATTTAACGCACCTCTGCAAAGCTGGGGAAGTGTTAAAAGTTTGTATTATCAACAGCAAAAAAAAAAAAAAAAAAAAAAAGAAGTGTGAAGGAAATTAAATGGCACTTTTCCATGGCTGTTCACATGTGCAGGGAATAGAGAAATTGAGATGTCTTATAATACCTGTATATTTTCAGTAATTGGCCAGTACAACTACAACTCTGTCTTCTCTGAAATTTAGCTCAGTGCCTGACAGTTCAGGGTCCTGTAATGGATGCCCTAAACCTGGGCTCTGTTTAACATCAAGTCCAAACTTTGTGATTTAGGCCTGTCTTTGGGCTTCTGGAGTTTGTTATTCCAGCCCATCAGACAATTCAAGTCAGATGGGACTTTTTCTGGTGCAAAACTAGTATGGGATAGAGGGATTTAGTTTATCTGCAGGATTATTTTATATGTGTCCTTGACTTTAAAGACAGGCCATCTTTAAACATTTTACTATAACACAGAGGAAAATATTTGGCATAGCGATTGTAATGGAAGTCAACACTTGGAGGGCTCTGTACCCCAAGTGTTGTTTTGTAACTTACAGCAGCCAATGCAACTTCTGTGGCTTTCTTTTTCAAAAAATTATTAAAGCAGATATGAGGGCATTTTAAACTTATGGTACTTTATGGTATAAACTGGGCAGCTCAAAAAGGGATGCTGTTGAGCGTGAAGAAATGCTGCAGAGTACGATGCTCACCACAGGAATCAGTACTTTGAAATCCCAGGCTGAAAGACATTATGTAGCCACAGAGTTGGTTTAGTAAATATTTATGATCCAAAGTTGTTTTCTGTTTGGGTATTTTCCTGAGACCTCCAAAGAGCCTTTCTGTGTATTTATTTTCTCTTTAAAAGCAAAAAGCCTTTGTGTGTATTTGTTTTTTGTTTAAAAAGAAAAAATAAAAACAAAGCGAAGCGTGTTTGAAATGCTGTAATGCAGCGGTTTCTCCTTTGCTCGTGTCATGGTGGTTGGTTTGTGTTCCTTGAGCCTCCTGATACCAAATGCAGGCAGACGAGTGAGCGCTGAATGAGAGGAAGAAATAGTGCTAGGGCTTTGCCGTTTGACTTGGAGTTCCCTACTAGCGTGGCACAGAGAAACTAGGGCTTGGCAGATCTGTACAGTGTTATTTAACACATCGTAAATGCTCTAAAGCGCCCTTCCTAAGGTCAAATATCTGCAGTCAACTCTAGGGTGATATTTCACAAACATTCTGAAAGAATGAGCTTGAAAAACAAAGGCTGGTTTTGAAAGTGCTTTAGTAGCCCCAATTAGTCAAAATTCCCAATAATTGTGACAAAGTGTTGCTTTGGGGGCTGGATTAACTCTGGGTATGAGCAGCTCTCCTGGTTTTCAGATTGTCAGCTGGCTACAGCTGATAGAAGTGTTCATGGATCTTGAACTAAGTCCCAGTTAGGTTGTTGTATTTTAGGTGGTGTTTGATCATTTCCATACTTAGCACATGGCTGTAAGATTTGGGCTCGCTGAGGCAGCGATACTGCTGTGTGTACAGCTGGGAGGCCGGCAGGATGGAGCAGTCCCTGTGTATGAGCACGGTCCTGGCCCGAAGCGTGACAGGGAAGCTCTTCTGTGAGTAGCCTGCTCTCAGTCTCCCACTCTCACTATCAGGCTTCACCAGTAACTGTAAACAGCTTGGATAGAAAACCAGCAGTTTCAGGAAGGATTTGGATCTCGGGCATGAAGGCGGTCAGGCATTGTGGTGTGGTGTAAAAGAGTACTTTGACTTTTGCTTGCCCCAAAGATGTCAGTGGGATTTCACTTCTTACCTGAATCAGGATTTATAGTGTGAATATCTCATTCTTCAAATCATCTGCATGTGAGATATCTGACTTCCCAGCAAAAAAAAAAAAAAAAAAAAAAAAAGTTGTCAATGGCACCATGAACTTGCCATGAGGGTCTGTATTGACACGTGGCTCTGCGAGCCGAGGGCGGAGAGGCAGTGACATTTAAAGCCCAGTGATATGCAGCACCACAATGCTCATGCATTTGGGCAAAAGTGTCACAAGAGATGTTCCATGATGTTGAGTTGGGTCCGTATGGCCGGCACTCATAACCCTTAACAGATCCAGTGGAGCTCTTGGTACGTTTCCTCTTACCATGGCAAACATCTCTGCTAGCTGCTCCCACACATGGGGAGAATGTCAGAATTGAGACGGTAACATTTGTAAAATTCAACGTTAACATCATTCAACTTAGGGAATAAAATTTGATGTGTGCTCATGTCAAGGGCTGTAATTCCTCAGTCAACATCATGAACCTGAGTTTTTTCAGCCTTTGATCAAAGGTTAACTGCACAGGTTTAACTTTTTTTATATTAATCCATTTTCTTCTTTGCACATCCTCTAGGGCTTTCACTAACAATATGTTTCAAAGTATTTAACAAACCCCCAGATAAATAAATAATCTCAACCTGACAGATCTGGTCAACCTCTAGAAAGAAGTTTTAAGAGGGTAAAGACACTACTGCCCCCTTGTTTTATTTTATGACCTTCAGAAAAGAATAGTTGGGAATCTTTAAAAGATATTTTTAGAATTGTTTCTGCTGCTTCTACTGGGGATACGTTGCCTTTTCTTTTGAGAGTCCGTGTTGAAATCAACTAGAATTTGGCTCTTAAATGCAGCTGGAGAAAGAAGAGGAGTAAGATCCATGTGCAGAAAATGCTGAAATAGATAGAAATCAAAATAATCTGGGAACAAGGAGGAAGTTTGGCCTCGATGCTGCTTGTGCTGGTTTATGGGGGATTTTCTGTCCAGAAATTTATCTTGATTAGAGGTTCCCATGTGTACGTGTATAGTAGTTGTGTGCCACAGCAGGATCATAAAAGGATTTGTGGGCATGGGAGAACTAGTTCAGGGTCCAGTGTGTTTAAGAGTTCACATGCTGTGCTCCACTGAATTGTAGGACTGGTTTGTTCCTGAACCATTCCCTTTTGGAAGTGCTGTTTTTACACTTGAAAGGAGTACTTTGGGCCTTCTGCGGAATGCAAACTACTGATTCCATAAATCTGAAGGAGAAAAGAAACCCTAGAGTACTGGTCCTATGCCCTACTTCTGGCCTGGTATTACTGAACTCCAATTTCATCTGCCCCATTGCTTACTGACTTGCATCTGATAGTCTTTTTTTTTTTTTTCCTTTTTTCCCCCCTTTTTTTTTTTTTTTACTGTTTAGATTCCCCCCTGCGCCTTTGTCAAGAAAATTCTAACCTTTTTTCTCTCTAATGTTGTCAAGAAGCATGATGCAGAGCCTGTGATAGACAGAGGATGGAACTAATTTTGCAAGAGACTCTAAAGCATCTTTCTATTTTCCACTGCTATGTATAACATAGGAGTGTTGTAAAAAGAAAAACCAAAACCAACCAACTAGTAACTGTAGAGATTTCATTAAGTTACATTTTCAAGGAATAAAATTGACTGGATTTATCAGTTTGCATAGTTGGGCCACATCAGAGGAATTGCTGTATCCTTTGGATGGATGCAGACTCAGAAAAATGTGTATGGGACTGATCTCTTTTGGTCCACTAACTCCTCTTCCAAAAGCCTGACTCTATTCTACAGTGAATAAATTATTTTACCCGTGGGTACGGTATAGAAGCAATCTCTTACTTGCCAAACCTTGCTATCACTGCTCTGAAACTAGGAATCATTTAGCAGCAGTTTATCAAGAGGTCAAACGTCACGTGAAATCTTTATTACTTCCAGTATTTATATCACTAAATCGATTTTTATTCTTCCTTGATTTCCTTCCGAAAGTTAAGGACTTAATAATTTACATGTTCAGCTTAAATAACCATAATGAGATCATAAACGTATCTACAAAGCCAGTCATGGTGTGGTTTAGGGGTTTTTTGGTTTGTTTAAAGAATTCATCTTTTGCAAAGTGTTCATCTATTGGGATATTTTGTTTTCTGTAAAGACAGGTGAATATCAGATTTGGAGGTATGATAACAAGCATTTGGGATTCTTCTTTGAAATGCACCAATATCTTTGATCTTCCAGAGAAATCTGGCAATTTTCTGAAGACAGTCCTGATACTCTTTCTTATAGTTAGCCACAACCAGGAACAGAAATTGAAGGCAGTAGTTGGCTAGACAATCTTGAACACAAATAAGGTCTGGTTCAAATTTGGATCAAAATTTTAGATTTTTAATTTCTGTTTTCTTTTTGTTGAGAATACAGGAAATGGTTCACTTCAAAAGCCTGCTTCCTTTGAAGTAGCAAATTTAAGTGGATAGAGATTAGGCTGTGATCTGAAGCTTTTACAGGAACAACATGGCCACCAGTGTGTATAGTAGAAACGCAGCTCAATATCTGCCCAATTTATACCTTTATTTGTTAAAGTACTAACATAAATGCAAAAATTGAGAGAGTTGAATGTAGTATACCGTTCAGACAAAGTTGCAGTGAGTCTCTTGCAGTGGGTGAGACAGGAAACTTACCCACTTCTTGGATAACCATGAGAACTGTAATATTAGGAATGGATAAGGCTTTAATAATAGAAATTGCAAGGTATTACACTTAGAGATGAATTGCAGGAATGGTTGTAGCTCAGCGACCGGCAGATCAGAGACATCTAGATATCTTTGATGCACATCTAACAAAGCCTGCCTGACCAGTTATTTATCATAGAATCATGGAATGTTTTGGGTTGGAAGGGACCCCTAGAGGTCATCTAGTCCAACCCCCCTGCAGGAGCAGGGACACCACTAACTAGATCAGGTTGCTCAGAGCCCCATCCAACCTGGCCTTGAATGTTTCCAGGGATGGGGCCTCCACTACCTCTCTGGGCAACCCGTTCCAGTGTTTCACCACCCTCATTGTAAATAATTTCTTCCTTATATCCAGTCTGAACCTACCCTGCTTCATTTTAAAACCATTACCCCTTGTCCTGACACAGCTGGCCCTACTAAAAAGATTTTCCCCCTCTTTCCTACAGGCCCCCTTTAGGTACTGAAAGGCTGTAATCAGGTCTCCCCGCAGCCTTCTCTTCTCCAGGCTGAACAAGCCAAACTCCCTCAGCCTGCCCTCATAGGAGAGGTGCTCCAGCCCTCGGATCATTTTAGTAGCCCTCCTCTGGACCCGCTTCAACGTGGTGTCTGATGCAATATTCTCCTGAATTTAGGAAAATTAAGGAGAAACTTGGGTGTGGTAGAACCGATTCTTGGCAGGAAGAGAATATGCATAAGTTGGTAATAATCTTAGGGGTTTATTCAAGTTGATTTCAGAATTTCTTTATAAGACTTCTCCAAAACTATCTGCTGTTACATGGAAACATACATCCAGTGCTGCAGATCTCCTGGGAATGAGACTCACCCGAGTGTTTATTTAGGCAAACCTGTGCCTTTAGGCACAGCCCAAAGCAAGAAACAGTTAAGCGAGTTGCATCAGACTTCCCAAAGGTATCGCTTGCTTCTCACTCTCAGGAGCAAAGTTGCAGATTAGAGAGTGGCTAATACGTACGTTAAATAAGTGTCTATGTACAATTTACTAGCTCTTCAGAAGAGCATACTTTTCTTCTGTATTGCAGAAAACCAAAATTATATCATTTTGCAATCACCCTATCTAGGGTTTGAAAACATGCAGTGGTTCACTATCATTGCACTGTTATGGGTCATAGGATAGAACTGGGAATACCATGGGTAAGTCATTGCAGAAGTAAAGAGAATGAGGGGGGAACTGGCACTTCCTGGAAACCTTCGTTAAATGCTGTATTCATAAAGACAATGGAAGTGTTTAGGCCCAAATCTTGTTATTTGCTGCTCTGATTTCATAGAGTTGGACAGACCTGAGCACAACTTGGCTTGGGTCTTTTCTTAAACTGCATTTTCCTCCATGCTTAACAATTGGCGTGTGGCCTTTGGCCAAGAAACCAATGTGTTCTGAAATTTTAAATGTGTGCAACGATGTTTTTGTTGGCCCTAAGCATCTTTTACTGTTGTAAAGATTTCTGCAAGTCTAGCCCAATCTCTGAAGGACTGTGCAGTGCTCTTGTTTTAGTATCTTTGGTAAAAGTTGCATGTGATGAAGCTGAAGCAACACCCTTTGTGTACGTATTAGTACTGGCAGGCAGCCCCCCCAGCCGCTCTTAGCTTGCTTCCAGTCCTGAGGTTCATCACTGACGTGAGAGCACTTGCCTCCACTCACAACCCCAGCACCTACAGTTGGAATATAAAACCTGTGTTATGTTATGACGACCTTTCTAATGAACAACACTCAATCTCAGAATCCCATCCGCATGAAGAAGAAATGTGAATCCCCTGGCTATCTATGTGAAACATCTCTAACCAGCAGTAGTGGACCAGGCTGCCATCAAGCATCACAGGGTCTCACTCTTCTGAGATGGGATGATCAAAAAATGCAAGGAAACAACAATTTATGGGTGATTCTATGTTGCAGGCTTATTAAGATATTTTTTGCAGAATTACTCTGGGGAAAAAAAAAAAGGATGTTAAACTTTGTTTCTGGGTGTTTTCTCAGTTGAAGGGAGCTTCACTACTTCATGCATGCAACCCTACACACAGTGCTTAGGGCCACAGGACTGGTGACTCAGGCTGAGCTGCCTCTGCTCTAGGGCCTTCCGTTACTTCTGAAAACCTTCCAATATGCCCTTGGGCTTGTGGCCTTCCAGGTTTGCCTTCTGGAGATGCTTTCTGCAGGAACTTTGCATGCTCTTTCCTAAAGAGCTGCTTCCTTCCAGGCTTCCCCACCTGCACCCCTTCCAGTGGAAGAGGGAGCTGTGCAGCTCTCTCTGGGAAGACAGATGTGGGACCAGCTAACAGGTGCCCAGATCCCAGGCACTGTTCTCAGCTCTCTGCTCTGGGCAAGTGGGAAACAAAAAGAGAAGTTGATAGGAAGTTAATATAGGTTCTGAAGCCAAGTTGCAGTTGAAATTTCAGGGCAGATGGTTAATATTTTTTCCACAAGGACCTTTTCAAAAAAGTTGAAATTTAAACTGGGCGTTGTATTTTTTGTTGTCACTTTTCAACAGCCTTCAAGTTGCACACTGGCAAACTTTCACACAAAATTAAATTTCATTTCTTTGATATTATACTGAAAATATTTCACATCTTCCCCTGAGCCCTATGTTTTGATTTTTGCTTTTGGTTCAGATGACTTCATTTGGAATTGGAATTAGGTTTTCTGCCACAAAATGCAGCTACCTATTCTAATGAAGCCTTATCAGATAAGCAGGCTGCTATCTCCCTGCCTGGGATTGCTCACCGTTTCCTACTTGTGATCAGGCAATGCTTACTTAAAGGGGCACTGTCAGAAAGCATCGAATCAAACTATTTTTGAGTTTGATGAAAGTCATGTAGGTGGCAGCAGGTTTTGTAGAAGCTAATCTGAATATAAATCTACTCCTGAATGTGGTGGATCCTGGACGTTTGATACTGAACAGTCATTTAGGCATCATTAAGGAACTTACTCTGCTGTAAAGTGTAAGCATATCCCATATATCCATAGTAGGTGGATCTGGGACTAATTGCTCAGTGGCTGAAAATGTGGTGGAATCGATATTGCCAACCCAAATCTCACAAATTGAGACAGCCCTCAAAAAATCGTGGAATTTTGAAAGCAGTAGGGGCTTATATCTTGCAAATTGTTTCCAGGTTTTAATCCTTCGCAATGCATGTTTTCAAGTTTTCACAAATACTGTCATTTTAATTGCCTTGAAAACAACAACGGCTAAAACAGAGCCTCATGTAGTCATACAGCTGTAGAGGCTAGGTCTTCTTAGAAAACAAATATTGCCATAGTGACAGTCAAGTGATGTGTTGGCAACTGAAGGAGCAGATTTCCTTCAAATGACAAGCCAAATAAACTAAGCCATGTAAAGTTTGAATTGATTTTCATTTTCGGTTAACCATTCTTCTGCAGGGTTGATTATTTATTTGCTCAGTCCAGTTTTGCTGGCATTCGAGGTCAGTGAGTAAAAATGAACAGTCTAATTTTGGAATTCATTGATGCTAAACAGTACATCTACAAAACATGTGGCAAACCACAAATGGCACTTTAAGGTTTTATTTACATTTTAATAATCTGGAATGATGGGAATTTTAAGTGGTTTATGTTGATTTAAAATGAAATCAACCTGATTTGGTAAACATTAATGCCTATTTAAAGTAGATTTACAGAATGTATAAAATATGTCTATAGATAAAACTACCATATGTGGTTTGCATATTTTTAAAATCTAACAGCTTCTTGTTTTCCTTTCTAGAGCACAGGACTTTCTGGATTAAGCATTGGAAACACAGAACATATTCTCAGATCTCATAGAAGTTTTGTCATACATTGACATTTTGATCAGCACTAGCACTTCAGTGATACGCTGTTGAGAAACAAGTATGTTCTACTAAGGTAAGGTACCTCTGAAAATAATCTGCTTTAGATGGGTCTAAGGGCTTCATAATTCACTTAGAAAAATTGTCACTGCAATTCCAGCAGTTTCCTTTTCTGCCCCCTTATGTTTTTTATAAAGGTGTCATGTCAAAATTTGCAATATTGAAAAGCAGCAATGACTGAACATTTCCCAGTTCTATGTATAGACATTAGATAATGTGGTGGGTCCCCTACAAAATAAACAGGGAGCAAGCCAGTCAGATAACAGTGATACACGCCAGCTGCCAGCTTTTCAGCTGTTTTCACACCACCATTTCACTTCAGTGTATTTTACGGTTCTCCTTTCTACTGAAGTGTGGGCTTGAGCTTCTAAAGATACTTTCTGCTGCTTAGAAAATCAGTTTCACGAGAAGAATAGGTTTTTTTGTTGTGTTTTTGTTTTTTTTTTTTTTTTTAAACATCAACAGATTAGTCTTGGTCCATGTAGTATTTGATCAGTTATAGGCTTTCCTTTCAGTAAGATTTATTTCCAAGCCATTTTCAGTCCTGATTCATGCTTTTTGTTTTCTCTGATTCAGAAGTTAAAAGCAAGCAGAGTACTGCTTATTGTAATACAGCTGAATCTGTTAAGCAATAGTGAGTAAAAAGGTTTGGTTCTTGGTTTTGTGCAAATTATCTTAAACAAAACAAGCTGGTTTATACTACCTACAGCCTCAGTTTAGACTTGGAAGACATGGTCCAGACTCAGCTTGGCTCTCCAAACGTAGGAAACTTTTCTTTAAAACTCATGTTTGTCTAACACTGGAAAAGTTATATTAGATACGCTGTGCACCTTTGCTAGGAGCATGAGCCAGTTTTTCTAGGCTGGGTATAACCCTCCATGTTTTTAAATGGACCAATATGAAATGACAACTTGGTTTGAAGTGCCCTCTAGTGGCAAATGGGATTTTGGGTGAGGCGTCTGAAATAAAAGCAGCTAGAGGGAAAGCAAGCTTCAAAGCTAGGTCACCTTTTGAGAATGGCTAAGATCATTATTGCCCTGGTATATTAATTACTGCTCTGGCAGCACAGGCAGCAGGAGTAAGGATTGAATGTCAGGATGGGCTAATACTTGCCAGGAATTCTTCCAGTAAAGTTTGGGGATACAAAGAAATAACCAGAAAAGAAGCATCTAAAGAAATCTGTGCAACTAGATCCAATCAGAAGGGAAGCTCTAAGCAGCCAGAGGTGCAAAGATTTCCCATGGCCACACTCTGACTGTTATTGAGGAAGATGTTTGCAAGTAAAAGCTATAGCTGTCAACTTCCTCAGCTGCTACTGTTTAGAAAGATACAACTTTGATTTGCATATGAAATTTGATGTCAGGCTGGTAAGGTAAAGTGTTGTGGCACTACACTTTGCATAGAGTGGCTCCCAGGTTCCTGCAGAGCCGCATGGTGCTGCAGGTAAGCCTAAAGCCAGAGCACATTTTCCCCGCCGTGCCATTGCTGCCAAGCCAGCTCTGAGGTGTCAGAGAGTGGACTTTGTTACCTGTGTAGGTTTAAGAGAAGCATGGTTTCAGAACTGAGGGTACTTTTGCCGAGAAATGACAGCAGTGAATTGAATGGACTGTGGCGAGAGAGAGGTGGTGTTCACCGGGGACAGTGGTGCCAGAAATGAGCTCTGGGTTTATCCCCTTCTGGCTTCTACTGCCTTTCAAATAACTTGTTCTCAGGGGTCCAGCTTTAAGGTGGTTGCTCATGTGAGTCCTGTGCTTCCAGCCCATGCGTGCAGAGATAGGGAAAACATATTTAGCAGTATCAGAGCACAGTAAAATAAAACACACCCGCACTTTTCATTAAAGGAATGTCGAAGGGCCTGTTTTCTTCTTGTAATAGTTGTCAGTACAATAAAATGCTTACTGGGATGATTCCACATCCATTAATGTGAATAGTGGGTGCTTTCCAGTTTGCTTATGCCAAAGGCAGCAGGTAGAGAAGCTCTGAGTGACCCACATGAGTGATGTGCCATTGACAATTGCGGAGATTTTGTATGTCTCGGTGGCTTGTGTCATGGTTGATGTGACAGGTAAGAGGCAGTACACCGGCTGGGCTCCAGCTGGGGAAACCCTTCCCGGACGTGCTGCTAGTCATGGCAGTGCACAGCCTACTTCAAGGACTACTTGTATGTTTTCTTTTCAGAGATCTGCCTTCTAATACTGAAAACTTAGGCCTGAAGTATTTGCTATGTGGGGTCATCTAAACAAGCAAAAGAAGCCCTTGTAACAGTTGTGTTGAAGGAATATTAGAATTTAATTTGTTTTAATAACAGAATTTTCAAAATAACCCAGTAATAGGAGTATGGAAATGCATGTTTATACACTATGTATGATGTTTATCAGCTAAAATGAGGACTAAGAATACTTGGAACAGATTTTTCCAGTGGAGTTTCAAGCCCTTATTTTTATTTCATTGCACCATCTAGTGGCCAAGTGCATCCAAATACTCGAACTGGGTAGCAGAAGTGCAGTCCCACCGAGCTGTCTCACTCACTCCAGTGTATGTATCCAGCATAGCTCCTCTCCTTTGCCAGAAACCTGGGGAAATTCAAACAGACAAGTAGAAATTCAAATGTTGTAATTTACACAAAATATTGAATGTGGGAAGGGTGCATTCTGAGCTACCAAGTGGCACTGCCCTGTAGTGTGCTCCATAGAGTGTCCCTTTGAATGGGACTTGGTGTGAGATGTAGTAGACAAACATTTTAATTCTATCTGCCTGTCCATGCTGATAGCTAGGCTTCCTGATGCAACATGATAAATCACAGAAATCTATGAGGAGAGAGCTGCTGTTGAAGTGTAGGCACATAAGAATGAAGTTAATGTAATCGCCTATGGTTTGTGTAGGAAAAAGATGTTACTTGTGTTAGCTCACCTGCTGAGATGTACGGAGTAAAATTGTAGTGAAAATAGGGCAGTTAATAACTTCCACATAAGTTAGCATGTGAAAATAGACATCATGGGGAAATAACAGCTTTTTTTTTTTCCCAACTGTTAGGCTTCATGTACATTTAATGAGGATCTGTAATGAGTTTCTTGCTATAACTTGTTATAAAATAGTAAGTGCTTTTCATCTAGGGATCTCCAAACGCTTTACGAATGAAGTAGTTGGTACCCTTTTTGTAATTCTGCTGCATTCTCTTATCTGTAATGTTTGCATTTTTTTCTTCTTTTCTGGAAAAGGTAGCACTGAAAATTCAATTTACTTTTTGGTTAAAAAATAAATAACAGAAGTCATTGGTTTCGGATTGAGTAAGTTACTGTCTTGAATTCAGTTTGCAAGAAGACCGAGTACTCTGCATGTTGCTATGATAGCAAGTAATGCAAAGTATTTCTATTACGATGGTGTAGAATATCTCAGGGCCAGTCTGGGTAACAATTCTATGATTGTGGTGGAAACTGGATCATATAAAGGAATTTATTCCTCTTTGAGAGAACTAGAGGCCAAATGTAAGTCGGTATGCTAATTCTTCTGCCCTTCTTTCACACATGCTGCGCTATTCTTTTCAGCACTTTCCTTTGAAGGGTGATTCTTAAGGAAATGTATATATTTCAAAGGTTTCTTCAGATAAAATGGACCATTTCCTCAATTTAACATTAATTTCATCTTTGTCAAGTTGTACAGTCACAAACTGGTGGTGTTAACGCACAGGCAATCAGTCAGGATCATTTCATGTTCCTACCCCAGCTAAAAAGCTCTTTTAATCAGAAGTAGGTATATCTAGCATACCTGGCCTCTTGCAGAAAGAGGAAAAAATAGGTTCTAAGAAGATGGTCTTTATTTTGAGAACACGTATCAGTCATGGTACAGAGAAGTCTGGCTTAGCAAACTTCTTTTTTTCCCCCCCCCCCCAGTAAAGCATCCTGGGAATGGGAGGAGTCTCGGGCCTTAAACCAATGTGCTTTACCCTACTAGTTTTGGGGCGGGGAGGGAGGAGAAGAAAAATTAATAATGGCTTGGAAGTTGCTTTCATTGTAGTTGCAAAGCATGCTAAGAGGTGTGCATGAAGCATTAATACAGGTAGGAGTACTTTGTTCTATTAAATTACTGATCCATCTAATTTTCTGGTCAGCTATGTGGGAGGATACTGTTCTAGTAAAAGAGGTAAAATTCTCTTTATCTCCTGTTCTTTCCCATGTTAACAGCGGGTTTCTAGGTTTGATAAGAGAGTAGTTGTGTTACTGTGGAGAAAAATATAATGTAATTGGTGTTGGCTGGAAATAATTTCATGGAATGTTTTCCCCCAAAAGATAATATGACCCAAAATAAAAGTCTTTAGGGCATTGCTTAATGAATTTCCTATTTTTAAAGGAGGTAGAATAAAGGTTTGCATAAGTTTAACTTTGCTTCAAAACAGCTGATGTCAGAAAAGTCTCATCTGGGTTTGCAATAACTTCTGGGTTAGAAATTCAAATTAATAATAAAGTATTGAAATGAAACATTTCACAAGATAATGTTCAGTTCATCTGGCCTACATTTTGTTTTGTCATTCATTTTTTGTTTTATGAAACCTTCATGTCTTCACTTTCATATCATCAGTAAGGTTGGGGATGGATATTTGTCTTGTTCTAGTTCTATATGCACTTGTGGGAAAGAGAAAAGGAGTGGGATAGATGTGGCCAAACTGCAGTAGCTATTGCTGCTGCTGCGGCCCAAGGAGCAGGCTCCCCAGGCCATGGCCGTACTGCGAGGAACCGGACGTGCCTGGGAGCAGCGGCAGGAGATGGCAGGTAGGAAATGCCCTCAGGTTGGCCTGGCTGGGTTCTGCCGAGGAAACTTAACCTCCTTTTTTTTTTTTTTCTTTTTTGCTTTGCCTTTATAGCAGTGTGTTTTGCTTCAAATTCATAAAGGGTAGGCAACCATTTGTAATGTTTCTAAAGGGCCACGTCTTCATCTTAGCTTCATTAGCGGTGGTTGAGTGCTTCGATGGTAGCATTGATGAGCATGTGTTCGGTCAAAAAGGTGTGTATTTGGCTCTTTGTTTCTCCTGCACTTCCAAGTCTTCTGCAGTTTGTCAAATGGTTTTCAATGTTGCCTGAGCACCATGTACAGAGTGCTGTCTGGTGAGCAATAAAGTAATAATACCTGTTCTGCATACTTTGCTGGATACAAGGAAACATTGCATTTTACATCTGCGAGTTACATGGCTGTCCCAGCTTTGCGTGACTCTGGGCTGAGCTCTTCTGTCAAAGGCTCCATGGTGGATGTCTAGATTCATTTCAGCATGAAATGTCAGGATGTCAAGCCCATATTGAATGCATTGGAACCAAAGAAAAACATTTCTGTGAACCCCTGTGATGCACAAGTGGAGTTTCACACACGGTTCTACTCCAGAGTTTAACAGCTTCACATGTGGTGCCCCACAAGCAAATCCTGGTGTGTGGGTGGATGCAGCTCTGCCAGGGATGGGGCTGGGAGCTGCAGAGCTTGTGGCTCTGCACCCTGCCAAGAGGAGCTGGTAGTGCTCCTTTTTGCACTGTCCTCCAGGTAGCCTTGGTGAGAGACAATACTTCTTTTATCTTCTGCCTTGTGAAAACCATGTCTCTGGATAAAATGTTCTTCTCGCCTTTATGTTGTGTCTGAAATCAGTTGAGATAAGTAATTGAATTATCCATAGCAGAGAGCAGACTGTAAGGGATTTCTGATCAGGTTACGTAGTTTCTCAGTCTACCCTCTGAACTGTGGTAGTGGAGAAACAATCCAAGTAGCTTGTAATTGCCCTGTCCCTGCCAAGTAACCTCTTGTGCAGGGACTCCTTGATCCCAGTGAGGTGCTGGTGCTGTGCTATGTCTTGTGCTGGAAGGGGTGTTTGCCACTGGGTTTCCATGTGGTCTACTGATACAAATGCCCTGTGGTGCTAAGGACCTTCATAATGTCTTGCTCAGAAAATATTCATAAGCATAAAAGCTGCAAGCACACAGCTGAAATTAGGGTGATACTAAAATGTTACAGGAGAAAGATTTGCCAGAGCTGCTTGATACCACTTTGGTCAAGTCAAGCTTTAAATAATTTTTAAATCTCCTCCACTATTTTGAAGAGTGTCAGTGGTTTAGCAGGGACTCCCACTTTTGTTTGTGCCAAATTTTGCCCCATCCTTTTCCAAATGACTCTTTTTTTTTTCCTTATTTTTGGGTGAATTTCACCACAGATCCTCCCCAGGGCTTTCTTTTCTTGGCACCATTGCATTAATCATGCTTCTGCCTAATACTGCCCTGTGGGGCTCCAGCTTAGGGTTTTGCCTACACCCCTGTGAGCCACAAGAAGCCTTAAGTTTTGCCTTTGCCCAGGCATGTGCCTGGCAAGCAGCCTGTATGGAAGACTTGAAACGAGATTAGCTCAAGCAAGTGGGTCTTGCTTGGAAGGAGGCACTGCAAGTTAGGTTGAAGGTGGGGAACCAGACATACGTGTACCACCTTGAGAAAGCATTGGCTGCTGTTTTAGCATTGGTCAATACCTATATACAGAGAAAGAGAAAAAAGAAATGTTCAGGCATCTTTGGCATTGTAGAAGCCATGACAGTCAGTCTGTTGGAAGTAAATACCCAAGAGAAAGTAGCTGTGAGGGTGGAAAATGGCTGTCTGCAGCAGATAAGTAGTGGCTAGAGAAGTCTTATCAGAAATCCTCTAGGAAAAGCAGCCAAACACCCATAGGGCCAGGAGAAGTCTGTTCTATCAATCAAACTAACCCAAGAAAATTGTGCAGCGAAGCCAATATTCAGTTTTGCCAGATCTCAGCCTCCTCCCTGGCTGTGTATTGTATAGAAATGCAACTGCATACAACAGTCTGAGCAAAGAAAATTGTGCAGGGAAGGGAGGGAGAGATGCTAGGTTACGCTAAGAGCTGCTCATCCACAAAAAGCCCCCAGGCCGTTATAAATCTGCCTGGCTCCATATGCACGCTTATGTCCAGCTGGCATTTGTTGCCACTGCAGCTAGAAGCCAGGACTACTGGAAAGTTAGTTCTAGAAATGGTAAAGTTAACAAAGTCGTAAAGAGGAAAGACCCAGCTGGCCTTCCTGCTCCCGTGAGTTTTACTCCAGTGAAAGTTATTGGTGTAGCTGTGGCAGTCTAGAAAGGAGAGTAGTTCTGAGACACCTCGGGTGTGAAATACGGAAATTCTCAGTAACATATTTTAGTTATGTGATGTTTTCACTTTTCCTATCCAGTTTGGCTGGCAAAGCTTCTTTGCTGCAAATCAGAACTGGCAGTTATCATTACGGTGTTTTGTTTTGCTTTGGCTTTTCAGTGGTATCAGTAATGAGAGCCTTGCAGAATGCTCTTTGGTTTGGACTTTAGTCTGATCTTACAGACTTTTTGTCAATGCTAGATAAAAATGAACAAACAACTGGTCAGCAACTTTTACCAATATCTTCATTTAAAGCTTGGCCTGAGTGCTTCAGCAAGTTTACTTGTGAAAGTAGGGCTTGTTCAAAAGATGCCAGGCTAAGAGCAGAGAGCTGGCTTTAGGCATGAAAACAGTTCTGATGGGGTCCATCAAATGTCAAATGCTGCCATCAGCTGGCCTCATGTTGGAACGGGACCCAAAGTTTTCAGGAGGTACCTGACATGACAATTTATCTTTTGTCCAAAGGACAGGATCAACAGAATGACAGCATCACTCCTGAGTCAATGTCCCTTGATATATAGCTTTAGTATGGGTTGATACAGTGTTAAGATATGAAGACTTAATGTCAGAAATAGGCTTTTTCACACTGAGGTAATTTGGTTGCAAAAAAGTGAATTTGGAACACAAAAATAGTACTCATGAGAGTTTCTGAGCCAGGTTTCAATTTAGGAAGACCCCACTTAACAGCTGAGACTAGATTGAGCAGTGTTAGGAAGAGAAATGCCCAGAAAACTACTGGGCATAAATCTACCAAAGGATTTTATTTTGCTTTTTATAGATGATCAACTCTATTTTAAGAATGAACATGCCTTTTAAACTTTTAAAATCTTTCAGCATGTGGGAGACTCTCAGTGAAAGTGCTGCATTTCTCACTGTTCCAATTTTTTATAGTTACACAGCAGTGTTTTGGGGGCTTACAGCACCCACCAGCCATCTTCTTTCTGAACTACCACATCTGGAAAAAAGTTCAGACAAGCACTATTGTAAAATGGAGTTAGAGAGACCTCTGTCCAGTGCCTTCCGTGCCCTTAGGCTTTCAGGCTCTGCTGGGAATTTTGGAAGATTAGCTTACATTGGTTGAGTTTATTCCTGCCCACTGTTACACCCCTTACATGCTTCCTCCCACATCACTGCTAGACCATTTTAGATTAATATCTAGACCCTCACATGGACTGTTGTCTAAATTGAGGGCCACAGAAAGAGTGGGTATGGACTAATGCAACGATCAGTGAGGTCTACTCTGTATTTTAACTTGCACTTGAATAATCTTTCTTTTTGACATCTACTAAGAATGCTGTATCTACCGATAAATATATCCAAAAGGCAAGGGAGGCTTACAGTATGTAAGGGAGCTTAATATATAACATACTGCACCTCTTTGTTGACTCTGCTCCATTACTCCTCACTCGTTTGTTTTCTTGATAGGAGACACTGTATTGTCACCCCAGACAGACATTTGCAGATGTTACTGAATCAAAATTAGAAGCTAAATCTTTCTGGTTTGTATCTAAGGGGAATTCTTTTTTGCAATCAAAAGCACTGAATGTTTCAAGCCCTCGAAACAAAGCCTGGAAAACTATGTAACCCGTATTAATCTGTCCATTTCCTTTGCCTCAGTATTCTTGTCCATTACCATTATTTTTGAGTGCGTCTTCCATTACAGCACTCCATGCTTCCATTCAGAGGAACACTCTTGAAATCATCAGTGGTACGAACTATGGGGTATTGGCCAAGTGACAGTGTAGGAACAGCCCTATCAAAACTGCGCTTAGGACACCAGATAGATCGTCGGTGTAACAAACCCCAATTGGCTTCATTAAAGGTATTTTTGAGAAAATAAACTGGTTTAATAGACAGCAAGTTTCTCTCTTCGTTCCTACTGTCACTGCACCTTTGTAAACGTAAAATGTGGCTTCACTGTAGAAATGCATTAAAGAGAGATAATATTTCATTCAGGTAAGTATTGCCTTTCTGCTTAAAGGGAAAACACCATTGTGAGCTTAGTAAAGAATTTAATTTGATGTATATCTGCAGGAAGTAAGCCTTACATCAAAAAGTAAGTACCAGCAGCTGGGTTCAATATGGGATTTGACACTGTTTTCTATAAGCTCTTTACCAAATGTGTGCAGTTTCTGAAATAGCCACATGCCCACCTTATTATGATCCTTTCCTGGAAAGAGAAATACCTTTAATCTTAAATATGACATTCACATGCTTATTTTTTAAAGAATTGATTTAATATGAAGGATTTTATTTCCTGTTTTTTATTAAGATCCAGGTTCCTTGTCAAAGTACTGCCGTAAGTAACAAGCTATTGCACATCCTGTTCTTCATTAAAACAGGCAGGATATCAAAGTAAAAAACATAAGAAACATAAATGTAGAGGAATTTTAGGATTGAACTGTAATCTATACCATGCAAGTGACTTAATAAGGATCTCAAATGATAAAGGAATTCAAGTCTGGGCAACATAACCAGAGCAACTTTTTTCCCTCTAACTTATGATCCAAACTACTATTTTTTTTCCTGTACTATTAAAAGCATCATGTTCTTGAATTAATATTTATGTTAATTTATGAAGAAGCTTGGAAGAGGTACACAATCATTAATTCCTGCTAGTGCTGTTACTCTCCTTAAGTTCTTATTTTTCAGGATATTAGTCTTTTCCAGTCGCTATAGATGAATGCAAATCTTTTTACAAATAACCTGGTTGCTTTAAGGAATTCATGTTGGCCATTCTAACATTATTTATGGTAATTTTCAGCAAATGTTTTGTTTGTTCAATTTGCTGTTGTGAGTTTCCATGTGAAACAAACTTGAGCTGTCCAGAAATTGATACACACTTATCTAGTCAGGACAGGCGATAATACACAAATGTGATTTTATTTGACCAATTGCACCTAATTAATAAACTCCCACTGAGTATGATTACGGTGGATGTGAAATATGAAATATCCTCAGGGGAAGCTGAGAATGTGGGTACGTCTGCAGATAAGGATACATTAGGTTTAATCTAGACATCATGGCTAGCCAGAGCAATGTAGGAATAGCAGGACAGGCATCCATGTAAACTAGTGACTAGCGGATATCTCCAGCAACTCTGGTGGGCTTGAATTAGATATTTTGACTGCCTTGTCACTAATACCGCTGGTTATTTTGACTGGCTGAAGCTGGCATGAATGTATCTAGCAGAGTTGCATGCTTATCTGGAAGTGTGGCACAGGATATGAGTGAAACTGAATTTGTCCATGTAAATATTCTTTGCTCTTTATTTCTGTATTGCTTAACAACAGAATCAAGTTACATTCCACAAATTTAAGAGGAAATACACAGAGGTAAAACAAACTGGTGTTGGATAGACATTATTCTTTGAAAATGTACATGTGAGGGGGGAATGGGCCGAATCAAGCGTAAGTAGACCTTTTGGATCTGCAAACCTAGAAAAGATAGGGAATTTCCTTCTGGCATAGGCATGTGATGGACCTGGGAGACCTCACTGTATCACATAGCTGGAGCTTAGTGTTGCTTGTAAATCACCTTTGCATTGGAGGCAGCTGGCACAATACGAAGGCAATTACTTCATTAAGTGTTTTTTATGTGAAAAACACACAGAAGGTAAAGGACACAAAGGACAGACCAGAGAGGAGCTAAATATGCAGTTGGGCAGGTCCTGACTTTATTCTGTAGTGTATAAAATAAGCCACTGTTCTTTACGCTGAGACAAGTGTGAGCACTTGCACTGCGTTAAAACATGCATGTAAAGCCAGCGCTCCCTGGGAGACACAGGCTAGCAAGGACTTAATCCTCTCTAATCCCTGATTGAAAAATTACACAGATACCACAAACTTTGAAGAAAGAATATATTAAAAGAAGCCTTGGAGGAGGGAAAAAAAATCCCAAGCTTGAAAATCTACAGGGGTGATGGGATGTCTTTCACAAATGTTTCCAGCAACACCCAGGTCTGTTTTGCTCCCTTTGCCCTTTTTTTCCAAGGGCTGCTCCTCCCAAAATGCAGTGAAATGACCCTGAAGCGTGGGGTAATGCAACTTTGTGAGCAAAAACACTGTTCCTGCCTTTTCCTTCCGTTTTGGGAGGGGGTGTCTTTAGAGGTCGCAAGCGTAGGGCAAGCTGCATTTAAATCGGTGGGGGATTTGAAAGTGAGGAGAGCTGAGGGATGGAAGAGCTGGAAATCAGAGCAGGGGCAAACAATAGGAGCCCCCTCCACCCCAAAGGCGGAGGGCTAGGTGCCAGGCCTGGCTTGTTTGAGGGGATGGGATCTGTGGAAGATAAAGTGTGCCATGTACTGGGGGGACTGCAGCGAGGCAAGGTGGAGGGTTGGTGCCAAATGACTCGACCTGTGTCAGCAGAGCCTAATAATTGCAAATGCAGTTCACTGCTTTGTTGTGTGTAGGCAACAGAAGATTGCAACTGGGAATGCCAGCATACTGCTACCGTCTCAGGCTGTGACTGTGCCTTGTCTTCATCCTCTCTCTACAGCGAGATTGCATTTATGTGAAGAGAAGGAGACCAAGTCACAGCTGTTTATGGTGACATGGGCAGAGCAGCAAGGTGCTACATGCTTGACATTCCTCCAATCCAGGGGTCCTGTGTGTCAGGCTTTCACACAAAAAAATTTTCAAGACTGGGCTGCAGGTAATGTCATGAGTTGCCTCCAGCCTCTGGCTCCATTTTCTTAACCGCTTGCTTCCTGCAGATCTTCGTATACAGTGGAAATTCACCAAACAGGAGAGGTAGTAAAGGAGAAGTTGGCTTTGTTCTCTGTCCTAATCATCTGATACAGATCAAAAAGTTATATTACTATCTATAGGAAGCGCTTCTTATCTGCAGATGCAACTGGCTTTTGATGACAGGGTGGTTGGGATATTAACTGAGCTGAAAAATGCAGCAGAGCTCCCCTACACAGGTCGAATACGAACTCTACGCTTGGTTATATGTATGCTGCCCCTATCACGAGGAAGAGGGAATGTGTGTATTAAAGTCAAATGAGCAGATGCCAAGGGAAACATCAACTGTTGGGTCTCCAGGTTTTATGGATATTACACTATTTCTTCAAAAAGTGCAAAATGCAGCCCTGAGAATATAGAGTTCTGATCTATTTCTACTGCCCACATGGGAAAATAAACAAAACACCTTTGAATTGTTTTTCTTAGATCATTTTGCCCATCTGCAGTTTTTTATACACTAATAATATTGTACAGCTTTCATAAAGCCCTAAAATAGGTCAGATTTTGCAACCAGAAGATGCTCACCAGTGTTCTGCTTACAGTCTTGTAGCAGCAAATGTAGACAACGTATAAAAACATGGCACATGTGTAAATTTGCCATCTCATTGCTTTTGCTGCTCTGGCTCTATTGTCAGTAATAATACCACAGCAAGGATGGTTGGAGGGAAGCCAAACATTTATTTGGTCTTTAGGCTTTGATAGTATGTTGGCAGCTGTGTGATCTTTGTTAAATTCAAAAATGCAAAGTGTAGCTTGCTTGTAAGAATCAGATGAGACCGTTGAGACAGATGCTTTTTGGAGCGATACCCGGCGAGCTGTGACACACATGTAAATGGGGCTCTTCGACCACTTGCCCATGTATATTGAGATTTGCCTGGTCTCTGGAGCTATTTAATTAAGTTGGGATTCAGTGTTACACAAATGAAACATTGTGAGCTTGGACAATGGAAATATGCCTTTCCACATGCCTGCTAGCAGGGAAGCCCCTCTTCTGGAGGCAGAGAGCACACTAGATAAACCTTTCTCCTAACTGGGACTCTCATAATGGTAAACCTCTAAGAGAACATGGAGATATATTATTTTCCAACTAGGTTAGCTCTCTGCATGTTTTATGCGGTATGTCCATAATTAACCTCTTGCCAGCAAGCCTGGGGCTAGTTCGTAATAACTCTGTAAAAAAGCAGCAAAGGTGCTGCTCCTTTCCTTTTTCAGTTTCTGGTGTGGCCAGACTAAGCAAGGATTTTTGTAAATATGAGCATACTGTAACGTGACTATTACATGAGTGACTAATATCTCTACTTAGGTGGCTGAGGATGTGGTTTCTTTTGCCATCAACAGGACTGGAAAGCATTTTTTATTATCATCTTCAAGGGGCTTTTTAATGATACAAAGAAGGGGGTGGGAATGAGTAACTTACTGAGTGCAGGAGTGTGGGTGCCCCAGGTCCTGTTCTTGTCTGAAATCTCTTCTGTTCCAGAGCTTCTGCTGGTGGGGGATGAGGAGAAAAGAGGAGTAGGCTTTCAGTTACTCACATCTGCAGTGGACCAGCCAAATTCAAATAGCTCCGGCTCCTGCTGCAGTGAGACTTTTAGTAGAAAGTTAGAATAGTTCTCTTTAACTTCCTTGCTGCTCAGATGCAAATGAGAAGGAACTGTACCAAAGTCTATATACTCCTTTTCCATTACACATTTGCAGCCAGCTGGGTATGCTAATAGCCGGAATTGCACAGCGAGCAGATAAGTAGACTGACAGAATCGCTGTCATGCAACTGCTTAGCATTTATTTGTTGTTCTTAGTCTATATATGTAATTTTATTGCTATAGTTATTTGGGGGATTGAAGTCAAACTGAAATATGATTAATTGCACTGATGCTTGCTGTGGCCAGAGTGCCACATGGAAGAGAGTTCAAATGCAACCAGCTGCATAATAAAACTGCATAAACTAAGGAAAAGTCCATGGAGTAAATGAAACTACGCAAGCAAGATTAGCTCCACCAATCGCGGCCAGAATGCTGAATATTAAGAGGACCAGAATACTTTTGAAATGAGAGCGACCAAGAGAAAACAAACAAAAAGAACTTAGCCAGGAAACCACTTATCTTTTGGGTCTTGTTAGTCCCCATGGGACTCCCAGAGCCACATTTCCTTCTTTGAAATAATGAAGTGGCCCAGAGCCACTATCTTGCAGAGCTGCAAGGTCAACTATAAAAAGCTGCAGGTTGCTGAACTCAGCAGCTATTTTTGTTATTGAGGTTGGTCTCTACATGCCAACATGTTCAAGCCGAAATGTAACTTGCCCAGGAAATTAGTTAGTGTGCACACAAATACAAGATTATAATTACAGCTACACAGTGCTGCTCACTGGAGAATTGAGCTTGGATGGGGAAGGTAGTCTTTTTCTTTGCCCATTTTATTTGGAAAGAAAAGCAACAATGAAAGCTGCCAATATTTTGATGTCAGCATCCTTTGTTTTTTCTGGCTATCTGAGACCTCTTTAATCCTTGTGCTGCCAGAAATGTTTGCTCTGGCTGTGCTCCGTCTTTATAGCAGATCAACTATTTTGCCACAGAGTGTGAGAACCAAGGTCTTCAATGTGATGAACTTTAGAGCGTATGTCTCTCAGGCACCTGTTTCTGTCCAGACCTCTCTGTGTTTTTAAACATGTAAATGAATTTGAAAACCATGACAATAGGTGGCACATGTAGAACCTGAATTGAGGTCCTCTGCATTTGCTCAGTGATGAGACTCGATTCGGCAGATGTTATTGGATGTATAACGTTCATTAAATTCAGTGACCATGGTACATTGACACGGAGTACCTTTTCAGATAGAAGGTTATGGTGCTGAAGTATGTACTTCATGGAACTGTCCTGCTGTCATCTTTGGGACTCGTTTGATGAAGACTCCAACTATAAATAACTCTGATTAGTTACTAAGCTATATCCAGGCAAAAGCAAACTTATGCTTTGTGTTTTGTATTGCGTTTGTGTGCTTTGTAGATCTCCCATGTCTTACAAAACTTTTGAGCTGGGACAGAATGAAAAACTTCCCACAAAGCAGAGGGCCCATATTGCTTAGTCTAGTTATTCTTGGTACTAGAAGCTCCAGCTATAATCTTCTAGGAGACAAATCGTATTTTATATTCTACAAGAAGAATATATTAATTTTTCATATTTGTCTAATTTTTCTTGTCTGACCATCTGTATATATAAAGTATTAGTGAGATTAATCTTGTGATAGTTGAAATCCAGTTGGATGTTTTTAGTTGAAACACATATAAATAACTGAACTAGTATCACACCATAATCCAAAGCACTGATTTACATTATAGTCATATATCAGAATCTTTTTTCTTTTATCAGATGTTTTATAACATTTAATGATTACAGCAATGTAGGTGGTAGGATGAAATTGCACACTGTGCTAAGGGTACTGCTGATGTAGGAAATTGCTTTTTGTATCCACAGATCAGAATACTAAATCATTTAAGAATTGGTGCATATCCAAAACGCATCTGTTGACCCAGATTCTGTCCTCTGATAACAAGACTGAAGTGATTGTTTTTCCGAGAACCCAATAGATTTTATTTACATTAGTGGAAGTGCCAATAAGTGCTTGTTGCAGGATTTGTAGGATTCTGCTTTTCTTAAAGAATGTGTTCATGAAACTCACCTTTGTTATCTCCACTTAGCTTTCTGATTTGGGGAAATATTACACTAAGAATTTAATAACAATATGAGCATTCTAGCAGAGACAAAGGGGAAAAACATGTTCCAGACAACCACCCACAAGAATGTAACATTTCCTGGGCAGCAAAAGTGACGTAACCACCATGAACCGGATGCTTATGATATCAACTTTTTCAGAAATACAAGGTAGTTTATACTTCCACAGAAAAGAAAATGGGGGAGGAGACCCTGAGCCTACCACATAAATCCTCGTAATGTGTATTTTATTCTGTGCAACAGTTAGTGTTTCCAAGGGTGGGGTTCCACCCACATTCTTTATTTTCCCCTAAGTCAAGAGTCTCTTCTGTTGATTCCTCTGCTCTCCTTTACTGAGCGAACAAATGTTCTGGTACAATGAGTCCTGGCATGGAGTGTCCATACTGTGACCTGCAAAGAGTGAGCTGGAGCTCAGTCATAGTTCCTTTCCCACGTGGAGGCATATTTCTGCCTCCCTGTTCTTTGTAGAAAAGTGTAAGCTCCATATAATGAGGTTACCAGATGTTTGCCTTTAGACAGAACTTGCATTATCATGGCTTCCAAGCTGCCAGGAAGGTCTGGACTCCAGTGGTGGGTTATTTCCTTACTGAGAGAGAATGGAGTGGACACACGCATGGGATAGTTTATCCTGGTCTGTATGTATTCATAATAATCTACACTTCTGTAGATATAAAATACTCCAGAGCAAAACAAGTAGAGGTTACAACTCTCAAAGCTGAAGAAAACACATGTGCTCCAGTCTCCAGCCACTTAGTTTCTCATTGTAAGAGAGATCCAACTGAGAGTTGGATAAACTGCTCCAAGAACTAGGTCAGAGTAGCGTTTATAGGCAAACCTGCAACATGGACCTGAGAGGAAGGAAATTTGAATTGCATCACGTTTCCTTGTCCTGCTTCTGGGTGAATGGTGGTGAGCTGGTGCTATGGGAGGACTTGAGCATCCAATGTTGCTCTTGGGGGGCCTCGTGCTCCCCTATCAGCTCCCTCTGCCCCCTCTGACCTGCTGGAGGTGCTTAGCCACCAAGGGCTCTCCGGGGGAGTGACAAGCTCTGGAAGCTCGCTCTCTCCTCTGCTGACATAGACAGAGCCCAGCTGTCGCATTCATGTTGTCCCTCTAACAGGGAGGTGTAGAAAAGGACTACTGAAGAAATCAGGGCTCTGATGTATCTGTATAATGGGTATGTGCTTATATTGAATAGTTTAGGTCGGAAAAGACCTTTAAGATCATCAAGCCCAACTGTTAACCTAACACTGCCACTAAACCCTGTCCCTAATATCTAATAGAATGTTCTTTTGTATATGTGATCACCCTTCCTTGTCTCCACTTACAGCATATCTTCATCTGTAGATAGCATTGAGTTAATTTATTGATAACTTACTTGGTTCTTTATTTATTTCACGATTATTTTTTGGGTTCTGTTGCTTTGTACAGTTGAAACAATGAAGATTTATGGCACGTTGGTTGAACAACTTACAACAAATGAGACTTCTTCGAAGAACTGAAACACTCCCATTTTTCAGATCAGAGTTTTCCAAGAGGCTTTTGGGCCCAGCGTTGTGCTAATGCAACTAATATGGCTTTTGAACTGGCGCTGGCTTGGGTCCAGTCCAACTCTGAGCATCGGCAGAGCTGCCTGGCAGCTGTCAGTACCCATCTGGGGAGGCATAACCAATAATATTCATTGTATTTATAAAGACCCCTTGCTAGCAAATGCATTCAGCCTTCTGAAACAATAGTTCTTCCAGCTAATTAAAACCAACATTACCTCAACAATATTACATTCTCAAGAAGTAAACAAACCATAAAACAATCAGCAAACACAGCAGTATTCATTTAGAAGTGTATCTGCTGGAGCACAGGGTAGAAAATTAGCTCGATTTGGAGCTGGAGAGTATTCTGTCCTCCTGGGATCGCCACCCAAAAGCTGGGCCACTTGCTGGTCCTGGCACAGTGGCAGAGCCGCAAAGCAGCAGGTGGCAGATGAGTGAAAAATGTCGTCTGGCAGGGCTGAGGAGGTGGTAGCACGAGCTTTAGACTCCAGCAGGTTCATCGGAGTATCCATTTAACAGGCAGCAATTACAAGAACATAAATCCTGGTGAATCTGATCACCGTTACTCAAGGCTCTGATCTAGCTTGCCTCCGAGTCCTTTGTAACTTTTAAGTGGCAGGGGGCTGAGCAGGAACAGTGCGAGATGGAAGCGGCAGCTGCTGAGAGCTGGTCAGAAAACCGTAATGCCAATGGCCAGCACTAGCCATTCTGCAGGCCAGCATGAGAGAATGAACATTTCTCACTGACTTTCTCATACCAACTCAAAATGTGTCTCCATCATTATTTTTTCATAAAATAACCTGTGAAAAACTGCAAAGCTGAAAACTATTTCCATACCTTGTTTGGCATGGGACCTTGTTTGGAGAGGGCATGATCTATATATACCAAGAACTAAAAATTTATTGTCACCAACTAAAGGAGTCCACTTGGACTGATCTGATCTGAAGGATGAGTGAGTCACCTGGTCAGAATGATCTCAGCCCAGTAACATTCCTGTCTTTTCTGGGATGAGGACAAGGGAGCTCTGACCTACCTAACTAGCAATTACATCCCAATAATTGAATAAGCAGATAATACAAAGCGCATTCCTGGCTGCAAACTTGTTTTGCAGATTTGGATGTACTGCTTTGCCTTTTTTCTTCCTGCTATCATTGATTATTATTTTGAGTTGTACAGTTTTTAATATCCTGGTCTTCTAAAGTGGAGAAAAGAAGTAATTCTAAATCCATAATTGGATGGTACTGGGCTATTTTGTTTGTAAAAAAAGCTATGGTTTTGTTGTTGAACGAAACGTTTTGCTCAAATCAAAACTCAAGTGCTGCAAAAATTTCTGTAGTATGAAAATGTGACTCAGATATACCATTTGAGCAGAAAAAAATACATGTTTTGTCTGTTAGCCCTGTCTGTTGCTGTGTGTCTGCAACGTGCCTCCACTGTGGCTGTCTATAAGCGACTGTATATATGCCCTGTTGCAGAGATGACTACCAGCGTTCGCTTGGATGCAAGTAGGTCAGTTCTTACCAGTCTAGGTTTCTCTACGTTGTCTATCAGTATATCTGGGACTAATCAATAACAGAAAAAGAAATTAAGTCCATAATCTTCCTCTTTTTCTGAATAGCCGTTCTTTTTCTAATGTCAGGTGTTGCTGGAGTTACTCTTGCTATTGCCAGATTCTAATGGATTTTCACCTTAAGACTAATGTGGATGCTGACTTAAACAGTATTTCCAGGAGCAAAAATATATTTTTGTGTACTGATAGGCCATTGATGCCCAGGTAGTGTCAAATGCCTTGGCCCAAATGACACTGCAAGGCGGGTGATCAGAACCAAGTCCCCATTTCCTGCGTACCCATATGGTAACATCCTAAATAAGACAGTGCTTATGGGAGAGGGTGATGTCTTTTGTTAAATCGACCAATGTAGTTGCAGTCTTTGAATGTGTAAAAACTTGGGAAGTCCTGACCTTGAGAAATCCTTGTGTTCCCAAAACCTGGCCTAATAAAACACATTACTGCTCTTTACCAGCCTTGCCTTGGGTCCCTTCACCATCTGGGTTACAGCAGTCTGCAACAGGCAGAATTTAGGAGTAGATGGTGTTCCACTCTTAAATTCGGTGTCCACGGCTTATATTTGTGTTGAATTAATACAGGCAATTACTAACAGGGTGTGTTAAATATATACTTTGTTAATAACAAAATATAATGTACTGTTTAGTTGCTCATCTGAAAATTCTTTTCCCAAGTTGAGCTCCCCGTTGGCTGAATTTGCTGTGGCAGTGTCTGGTTCTCAATAGCAGGGCTTTAGTGGTAACTGCAATTTGCACAGGAACAATGAACTCTTTGTCACAATGAAGCATTTTGATTAGATGAGCTCAGTTGAAAATGAAAATAAATTCTTCCAACTTAGGAAAGGTATCATCTGAGTTATAGCTGGGTCAGGTCAGAGCTGAGTGTGTATTCTAAGTAATTCCTCTGTGGAATTATTACCATCACCATAATAATATCTCAATGGAATAAAAATGGAGATATTTTTCCTGATAGCCTTTCACTTTTTATTTGGAAAATCATTATAGTTACATTATCTCAAGGTTTATAGAGGAGAGATAACACCCGCTCCAGGAATCTACTGAAAAGTTATTTCAAGGGGAAAACTATTATACTAGAAATTAGTCAGATATTAAAAACAGAACACTGTTTTCCTCTCTGACACAACTCAGTCTTGAGTTGCATAAAGCTCCAAGTTAATCACAACTGGTCTTTATGTCTGTGGCAAGAACTGTCATTTCCAGCACGCTTTACCCCGCGTCACTCTATCTACCCACAGGAAAGTATATGTTGGGTGAAGCGAGTTTTTAATGGGATGAGATATTAGTTCTAATGAGACATTCAGTCTGGCATCATTCATTCTTGAATAGTTTCTTTTCCCCACTATGTCAGGTGGAAAGGTAGAGACCCATTATCTGTTTGTTGCTTTTCCAGCCACTGTCTAGAGTGATATGTATGTGAGTCTTTAGTGTTACAAACTTCGCCTTTGCATCTCCACCTAAAATTCAATTTCAAGAAAGTCTCCTGGCATTTTATATCCTCTCTTTTCCTTCAACCCCTGGAAAAATGTGCTCGCCAGCACTTCCCTCCACTGTGGGCTTAAAGTATCTGCAAGGCTCGGTGTTGATGCATTCCTTGATTGACAGTGTCTATTTATGTGTAGGGTGTGGAGAGCTATCTAGGGTCCTTCAAAATAATATTTTACTCAGTCATAACAATTTTTACTTTTTAATATAAGGTAGCTATGGGTTTCAACCACGCTTCCATTTTAAAGAAATATTTCTTCCCATGTCTCCAATGTGTGCAAGTTTCTTCTGGAGATGTTCTCTTCTCATGTCACAGATTTCATATAGAATTACTTTTCTGTGGACTAAGAGAATATTTTTAGATTTCCGTGCTTGCATTTCTGCTTGCCCTAGTTTTCTCTGAACATGAAGAAGTTAATCCTCCCCTGAAAGAAGTCATATGCATTACCTTGTGGAGAGAAAGCTGGTTTTAATTTTTTTTTTAACTTTACTTCCCGGCTCTCTGGAATGATAGTTCCAGTTTTGTTAGTACTACTATTTTAGGAGATAGAGAAAGGCAAATCTGGGTAGTTAGTGCTTTCTTTTCATTGAAAGCCAGAGGAAATAAGAATCTTTGCCTGGTGATGTGATAGTGACTGATCTACATGAATAGACTTCTGAAATTCTTGCATCTCTCCCTTTAAATGAACAAACAACAAAAAGAAAAGTTGTCCCTAACAAGTTCTTAAAAGCCTGCAACATCTTGGTACCATAGTGAATCACTTCACCACAGACTTATGCAGCGCTGATGACACAGTTTTCTGTACCAAAGGTTTAGATGTGGGAACTGGGAAAAATGCATTTTCTTGCAGGGAGAGAAGATCTCTATTAGCTGTGCTGACAAACTGTGGGAAGACAAATCAGCCATAAGACTACATTAATTTGATTTTAATCTTCACTTTATAAACCTGAGATTCTGGATGATAGGACACAACCATTTTAATTAAATGGCTTGTATTTCTTTTTTTTTTTTTTTTTTTTTTTTTTTGGCAAGAGCTTTGCATAGTTAATAAGGACAGCATTACCCTACCTGTACATAACTGATTTGTGTAACTTCCAGGTTATTATACCATATGCTGTTGTTCACCATAAATCATCTACAAATGTAAAGGTTTTAAGCAACATTGAAGCCAGTGGGCACTCGTGCTGATTGGCAGACTAAACGTAACATTATCTGTATATATTTTCAACCTCCTAAAAAACCCTTTGGATTAACGTTTGGTTTTTTTTTATTTCATTGCTCTTGATACTAGCCACCAACACTGGAAAGAAAATCCATTTCGGAAAAGTGGAGGCGTCGTGCTGCTTTCACACAAATGCTCTTCACATACCTACTTATTGGTCCTGGCATTACTTGAAGTAACACTAGTGTTACCTTGGGTTTTTTTCTCCTCTTTCTGAAGACAAGCAAGGTTTGCAGCTCTGCCTGGCTAGGTAGTCTCCCGCAAATAAATGTCAGAAGCCAACTTGGGCTTCTTTCCTATGCTGATAACGAATGCTTCTCTGTTTCTCAGCAGTCTGTCAGTAATTAGCCCGACTTATTGGTAGCACATGTTGACTGAGTAGATGGTTTATTTTACTTAGCACAAAAGGTGGCAAAGAAATCAACAAGTCTTACATCGTATGATAACTTTTCTGGTTTGTTTTCTTTAATTCTTTTTTTTCAGTGGAACTTCTCACACGAGCCTGCATGTGTGCATTGGCGTCAGCCTTCTGCAAACGGAAATAATATGCCTGAAATCGTAATTGTTGCCAGCATCCAATAAAGTGGCTCCTATCCAGGGCAGTGGGATCAATTATTTTTCTAGGAGGTTATGTATGTGGTGCCGTTAATTTTACAAATGAATTACAGGAAGAAAGAAAGAAGGAAGCATATCTGATGGATCATTATTGATGAAAGAGTTTGTTTTGCCCAGTAATCGTTTACTGTTCATTTGTGGGGAGGAGAAGATGCATTTTTATTTTTACTGGTGCTCACCCTGGAGGCTGAGACAGAGGGGGTTGTATTGTTCTCCTGTGTGAAATTGCTTTTGTGTCATCTCCTACAGAAACTCCTAAAGTGTACATGGACTGAAGCATGGAGAGGGACTGATTTTTTTATTTTAATGCTTACTGATACTTTGTCGAAGCGGTTATGCTGCTGTCTCACTGAGTCCAGTCTGTAGCTGGTAGGACCCAAACCCAGAGGTTTTATGCAGTTGAATTAAAAAGAATGTGTTGATTAATTTCTCAAATGGAGAGCCACAAGCTTATATTCTACTGGGGTTTGGTTATTTGTTATAAATCTGAATTTTAAAATGTAGACCAGCAGTCTTCTCCAGTTTCTTTTAGTTTTCTGGCAGATAAATATTGCAACAGATCTGAAAAATTGTCCTTAAATGATGAAGTATAAATTTGTCAGAACACTTGGTCAGTGTCCCACACTGCTGTTGGGGATTTTTTCTTCTCTTTTTTTTTTTCCCCATCTGAACACAGCAGTAGCACAGCTGGAGTGACGTTTCCAGATGACCCTTTTGAAAAAGTGCCATAAAATAGCATGGGTGAGCCCCTCAGCCCCTGTTCCTACCCCCGCAGACTGCACCTAGGCTGTAGGAAAAGTGTAGAGCATCTGAAAAGCCCCACGTCCGCTTGGGGAAAGATCCCCTTGCTGCTGTGTGCAGAAAAAAAAACAGTGGAAACAGGCAGCTAGTCCATGTCCTCGCAATGCAGGGCAGCCCAGGATCACAGAAGCACAAAAATAAAGTCACTGAGGCGTAGTACTTTCCCTAAGAAGTCTTAAGCTTTTCTTCATAGTGATTCAAATTGACTGCCAGCACTAAACAGCTTCGGGAGGCATCCCAGCTACCTTTGCACTTCATTTATTCTGGCACAACTAAACAGAGCCTTTCTTCTCTGTTAAGACATGAGAGCTTGTGAGCTTTGCACTCATCCATGAGATCACATACCGGTTCTCAGTTTCAGACCTCAGTAGTAGCAGCTGGTGGAATAAAAGGATTCCTTGAAATAGCACCAGGTCCATGTGGTTGTGCCTGCACAGAGGGAAGAGCAGGTTTTTGGGTAAGCCCTGGGATCTTGGGCCTCTGCCCATCCAGGCTGCAGCACCTCTGGGAGCGTGTTGTGGTTTCCTGCCTCTCTGCACCTTGGTTTCTTTCCAAAAGAAATCAAAGCACACAAGGAGATGGCGTGCTCTTGTTTCTGTCCCGGGATGGGGCTGAGCTGCACACCAGTACAGTGGGCTGCACGCCAAGCAGGTCTGCTCTGGACGACATTGTCATTACGCTGTCCTGCTGCTCTCTGACTTCCAGGCTCTTTGGCTGCAACACCTAACACTCCTTACTTAGAGATATGCTTGAGAAATAAAGTCTGTAATCTGTTTTTTATCATTTAACGCACTCGCTATGCTGGTCAAATTATGCTTCCAAGCCCAAGGCTTTCTCAACGGGGCAAGAGGAGTGCTCTAGGCAGGGCATCCATCCTTGGCTGCTGAGGTGTTCCTAGAAAGTGTGGTGCTTTGACTGTGCATGTCAGTATCACGTGCCAGCTCCAGGCATATTCAAGCTAGCATTAACCTAATTGCACTCCCCAATCACTATGATGTAATTGTTAGAACAAGAGTATACACAAGCAATGAAACTATGCTGAGCTCTTTGTGGGCACGGCTGTGTGTGTAACAGGACCCAAGTGATATTAAAGCTAGCTGGTGTCTGTCTTGGCAACTGTGGACCTGCTTATCCCTGCCCACCCTGTGTTTATTTTGTTCTTGATGCAAATAGTCTTGATGTGCTTTGGTGCACGATGTGCATTGGAGGCGTACCTCGGTTCGAAGGTGCAAGGTAGTGCTGGGCTGTTGCCTCGCAGTCAGTCACGCGCAGTCTGCACTGGCAGTTCTGTGTGGTGGCGGTCGCTTTATGTGCACTTTCCCTAGGCAGTGATGCAGAAGCCTGTGTGAGAACCTGTTGTCTGTTAAAGTGGGGAGAGAAAGCAGTGGCAGAAGCAGAACAGCTGATTGAGCTTGGGTTTTTAGTTCATGCCTGCTATCCCACTTTAAAACAGGAGTCTGACGTTTCAATAGTGTTTCAGTAGTGGAGAATAGGGGTTTGCTTTCTGGATTTTCATTTTTTTATATATTTATTTTAAAGTGAGAGGAATGGCAGGGAAATGCTTCTAATAAGCAAAACACACTATTTAGAGTCTTCATTCCCATGAAGAGAGATTGCAGATGTATAAAACCAAAATAGACGAGGATTCATTCAGTCTGTGGATTGGGGTGGGCTGGTGCTGTACTTCCAAGTTCTGGCTACCTGAACGAATGATGGAATTTTGTAATAGGTCAGTCAAATTAACACATAACAGTTCATAGTTTCATAATTTGTTCTAATGTCCCTTATTTTTTATTGATCTTTCTGTTGAAGCAGGATACATTTCAGAGATACATTTTCATATTGGGTGTTTTAAGCATGAAAAAAACCGCCAGAATTGTTACATCAGCTTTTTTTTTTATAAAACTAATTTCTTAGAATGCAAATTTGAGCATGTTGCCTAAGTTACAAAGAATTCAGCAGTGCTTTGAATCTCCATCTATTTCTGCTATAAGCATTTGGGTTAGGGTAAAGCCTTGATGGTCAGTTCTTGGAGTTTCCAAGCACAGCACCTCTAGCAGAACAGGTGAGGAGAAATCGCGCTTCCTTCACAATATTCGTTACCAAATTTAAGGCACACTTCAATAACACTGATGGCATGCATGTTTTGAATCTTCACTTTAGATAAAACCTTGCAGCCCTGACTTAAATGATCAAAATAGTCCAGGTGCCCAGGATGAGGCCAGAATATTATTAGATACGTGTTTCTGCAGTGTGCCTGCCCCAGCCTGGAGGGCTCAGCTCTTGGAGATTGTGGGATCATGGAATAATTCAGGTTAAAAGGGACCTCAGGAGGTCATCTAGACCCACCTCCTGCTCCAAGCAGGGTCAGCTATGAATTTTTGTTAGTTGAGTCAAGACTGCAACATTTTACCCCGAGTGGAAGTGTAAAACATGCATGTTATCTGCCACAGCCCTCCAAAATCAGCAAATAGAGACCCTTTACTGGGGGCGGCTCTTGCGAACCAAGAAGGGCTTGCTGCTTGAGAAGAAAGCAAACGGCAAACATCTAACAGGGTTAGATCATTGCATTACTGAGAATGGTGTTTTAAGAACCACTGATTGGGACCATGATGAAACCTTTACAGGAGAATTGCTTTCAGCTGGGAAATCTTCTGGGACCTGATTCTCAAAACAGGGCATTTACATAATCATTGTCAGCATGCAAATTCCTCATTTTGGAAGCACAAAGGGCACATAAATGTTTAGTAAAGAGGGCCCGATGTGAATTTTTTTTGAGTCTTCCTCAGTTGCAAGAGAAACGTTTTTATACTGTTGGTACGGTGCCTAAATTTAAAGACATTTGTAATAGGAAGAAATCTATTTTCTGCATATTTGTATTTTTAGGCATATGTAGCATTGTGTGTGTAGGTACAATATGTATACATGGTTGATCCCTACCTTATAAGGTTGCTCAACTGCAAAGTTATATGCATTGAGTAATATATTGTCAACCTGTACCTTGTACATTTTATGCCTTCTAGAGACAGTTTAATAAAAACAGGTGCTTTTCCATAAGAAAAGTTCAGCAGCCATACAGAAATATGCACAGCGTGTTTCCATTTCATCTTTACATATCTTGTAATTAAAGATGTGCCAAACTCCTTGAAAATAATTCACTTGGTCAGTGAACCACATTATTCAGCAATCTGCAGATATCACAAAAGAGAAAGCTTAGGCATTTTGATTCACTTTGCAAATCAACATAGTATTCCTCCACATTATGTCTCAGTGATGCCCAGCAAATTGACTCTCGTTGCTTCATACCACATTACTATGTATCAGGTCAAAGTAGCATTTTTTTTTTTTATCAGATCTGAAACATTAGGTGGTAAATATTAAAGTCACGAGAAATTTAGCAAAAGAGCTATTTGTGAGGCAGATCTTGGGGAAATTTTTTTCTGTAGAATTATCTTTTTTAATATGCTTTAATAATATAATCAATGGATTCTGAGGCAAGTAGTAAAATCAATCTTGTCTCTCTTTAGGGCATGTCTGGTGTGCTTTTTAGGAGGCTTAAGACTTTGTTTACATTAAGGAAAGCAGGGTCACTACACTAATGTATTATGGCTTGATCTGCTGCAGTGATACATAAATAGGGGTTCATCCCACTGCTGCTGAATCCACTGAGCTTTCTGCACAGAGCATTCGTCCCCGCTGCTGGGGCTGCAGCACTCCAACTGCGAAGGAGGGGGAATGACCCCCTCACATCCGAGCAGCCTAGCACATTCCGTGTTGCCTGTTGTCCGGAGTTATGGAAGATCATCCCCCAAACCTCCATTTTTCCCCTAAATAAAACAGATTCCATTTTCTTCAGTGACGTCCTTATGGCTTCAGCATGCGGGTGAGCCCTGTGTAAGCTCATGTCCTCCATGTGCACAAATGGTTTTGTCAGGGGCTTGCGACACCTTTGGAAGCAAGAGAAAGATTTACCCCTGATCATACAGTGATTTTCCATCATCTTGCTTTGTTTGAATATTTGGAATGTAATTTTTATGTCTCTGCCTTACTAAAAAGGTGAAGTTAGGTGAATGATCTCTTTTCACGTCCCAGCAGCATTGCATTCTTGTAGCTCAGCCTGCATAGGCTGAAAAATACCTTAGAGATCATGGAGTCAGCAACAAAGCTTGTGCTGTATTTTTGTATCCCAGCAATTGCCTGGTATTTAAAAAATATATGCTCTGTTTACATAACATAAGTAGAAATATCCTTCTGTTGGAATGTTCGCGTGTTTGGCTTTGTTTGGTGGGATGGATTGATCTCTGTAGGGTGGGCTGCTGCACTGTGCAGCCGGCTCTGCCGTCTGGCAGGGCTTCCTAGGGGCCTCCTGGGAGGAAAGCAAATTGCAGCGGCCTGTCCAGCCACCTTTGAAGTCTTCTTGCTGGATTTATAGTTGTTAGAGGACTATGAGTTGTGAGCTTCTTGCGCTGTTGTGTGCCGTTCAGACCAGTGATGTTGCTGTAAACACAAAATATGGAACAAACAAGCAAATTAATATTAGATGTGATGGAGAGAAGAGACGCTCCATATTAATTCACGTGTCTCTTGGTGCGTGAATCAAGGCTTCCTGCCTGTAGTGTCAAGTGTCGGGCAAATGGGAGCTGAGGTGTTCTTTAGCATTTCAGCAGCCAGCTGATCTAATTCACCTTGAATATGAACGAAAATTGGTTTTGAAGTGATAAATGTCTACTGGTCAGTGTTATCCCACAACGCTTGTGCAGCGTCAGCTGTACATCTCCTATTTTAGGTGCTATAAAACACTTGTTGTCTCCATGTTCACTACATTGTGGGCAAACAAAACTTTGGGGCTCCTCCATTGATTTCATGAGCTCAGCCATTTTTCATTTTCTGGATGGACGTGTGTTGCTGATGAGAATCATGGAAACTTTCTGTGTTAAATATTCTGGGGTTATGACGCAAAAAAAGATGGTAGCTGTGCTTTGTGCAATTTTAAAATTCTTTTTGGAATTTTACTTGATCTTTTTGGGTGAGAAGAGGGGTCCTTGTCTTCTCCCAGCAGACGTTCGATCTTTCTGAGAGTCTGTGCTGCTAACACCATGTTTACTCCAAGGTCATGGGTGTATGACATTCAGTGTTTTTTAAAAGGTGGAAAAAATATCCTAACAGCAAGGTGGGATTTGGAATATTTCTTAGTTGTGGACCTGGAAAGGCTGGGGTGGGCGGTAAGGAAGAAGGCAGAGTGTTTCAGTTGCTCAGAAGGTTTAACACCAGTCACTTCAAATCTTCTTTTGCTGATCTGCTGAAGATTGTGTAATCTCTCTAGCATGCAGATGTTGAACAAAAGAATATTACTATAACATCCTTAATCTGTCTTTCCTTCTTCCCTTCCTTCCATATGATCCACTCCACGTTCTCCTGGGAATTGAAAGTATAAAATGGAATTTGAGGAAAGGTGCATTTCTACTTCCCAAGAACTAATTCTCTGCAAAGAGATTATCTGTATTACTGGGGAAAGCTACTGCTCATTAGATGTCTAGCTGTAGATGCCGTTTAAGGCAATAAATAAAGTATTCTGGATCACAGCACACAAGAATATAATTAATCGGGTATTTGTTCTAATATGACTGCATAGGGATTTAACAGGAGATCAGCTGTGTTTAGTAATTTCACTGATAGCTTTTTTCCTTCCTGAGCTGAAGGATTCTACCTTTTTCTGGAATATCAAACTCTGCCCTAATTTACATGATGTAGAGTCTTCTTTTGTATACCATAGAAGAGAGGGAACAAATAGGAAATTGTCGTGAACAGAATTTTTAAATTATGCAAATATATGGGTAGTTTAAATCTTTCCACCTTTTTTTAAACTGTCAGAGCTGTAATGTGTTTGAAGAGAAATACTTGAGCTCTTGAAGCAGTCATAGGCTACTACAATGCCTTTACTCAAACAAAACTCCCACCGAAGTCCAGAAGCAAGATGTTCACGCCCTAGAAATGGGGAGAAGTGCTTTATTGACCTAGTGAACAATGATCTTTGTGTAGAGGTGTTATAAATGCCACTGCTGGGTAGGAAATGGGTGAGAAGGTCATACAGGTGCAAGGAGTTGCAAAGGTATTCCCCCAGAGCCGCAATTTGCCGTGCCGGAGTAGCTCAGCATGTCTGTGTAGCCAGTGGTAATGCACTTTGCAGGCGCTGGGGGCATCCCAGGTGTCAGGTGCCTGGCAAATGGTAGGTGGCTCCGAAGCCCAGCCGAAGCATTGCTCCCAGCCCTGCGATCCATCCAGAAAAAGCAGCGTTTCCTCAAGACTCATATGTGAACACTTAGGTCCATCTAGCTCTCACCCGTGTGCAAGCACGCATGTGGTGCTAGTGTGTGTGGGAGAGAATAATCCCTTTTAATGAGTGGCAAACTGTCTATCTAGACAATTTGCATGGATAAGCGCAATCCATCATAATACATCACCAAAGATTAGCCTGCTTATGAGACTGACGTGTTTTGAAGGGAAAACACCAAAGTGAAATTTATTTTCAAACTCCTAAGTCTGTGGCTTTGATCAAGAAAACAAAGCATGATGTTGTTTTAAGAAGACACTAATGACTGAAAAAGAAGTGATGTGTTTAAAAATCTTGATCTGCTGCGGGTAATGGTTGCAGGGCTTGCCACCAGCTTCCCATTAGTGTCTGAAAAACTCCCAGGCTGTACCCTGCTGCACAAAGCTAGCTGAAATTCTAATACTTACATCTCTGATTTAACTAGAGCACACGCCTATGAAAGACTTATTTTTTTAAGATCAACAAATATATTTCATATTTCTTGCTGCAGAATACAAAACCTTAAGATCTGCAGGCATCAATGAACAGTAAAATATATGGCCAAATGATCGACAGGGCGAGAAACAGACAGGTATTGTGTGTAATAGGCTAAAACCAGCCTCTGGAAAAAACATGAAAAATGGAAATTAAAACAACAGAAAAACAAAGAACATTTCAAATTTGTCTTAATTCAATTTTTATTGCTTTGCACATGATGTTACCCAGCCAAAAGCGAGTGTAGTATTTTATGAATTTAATAGTTCACTTCTGTATTTATATGCTCACGTCTTTTATTCTGTATCAAAGTTAAATGAAAATGGAAACTTAAAAGAGTTAACTGTGATAACATTCAGGTCATGTCTCAAACTTATATTTGAAATGTTAACTGCACCAGTTTGCTTACAACCAATAGTTATATGAGGCCTTTAGTATTTTTATTAAGAAGTAATGTAAGGATGGGGACCTGGTCCTCAAAGGAGAAACCCTTTTGGTTTTTATGGGATCATCAGGAAAAGAAATCTCATTTCCCCATTGGAACTTTAGAATGAATATTTGCACATCGCTTTCATTTTCATCTGAGCTAGCGCTAAACCCTGACTGCTTGGGTCTATATCTCGTCTGAAGTTCGGTTTCTATACAGGCAGTCTAGTTGCAAGGAACCAGGAAAGTGAAGCTGTACTGTCTACAAATCTGACTGTTTCCTTCAGTCTAACTGTACCTGTTGCATTTGCACACACGATCACGGCTTTATTCTTCCCTGACCGCCCTATGTCTGTATCGCATGCTAAGACAGCCAACTAGAAGTTGTTAAATTGAATGGTGAGTTGCAGGTCTTAACTGAAGCAACTGGTTGTTTTCTCTTCCATGTTAGGAGGATTTTCACCAATTTCATAAAAGTACCTGTTTATGTGGCCTTTCTGAGCAATGCAAACACTATATTGAGTGATCTCCATCAAGTAAAGCAAAATTCTTTCTAGCTAGTAACAAAGTAGGCATAAATGAGGTTTATAAAGTCCATTTGAACTATTGCAGCATCTTTCGTAATTAACATTGTCATGAAGCTGGGAGGTCTATAAAGTCTACACAGGTACTGCTTTATTATTAGCAAAAATGCAGCAAGTAAGAGGTAGTTTGAACAAGGAGCCAAAAAAAATGAGTAGCCTTTCAGCCTTTTTGGAGTAGGAAGGCAATCTCAGAATAAGTGAGCACTCTCACTTCGGCTTCTGCTCCTCTTGGTCATGTGATGCCAAAAAATTGCGCAGCCATCAAATATTTGGTTTGCATTCCATCATAATGTATGTACAATCATTCCTTTGGATTGCCCCTGCTAGCATTATTTGTCAGAGAAATTAGGATACATATGACGTCAATGATCTTTCTGTAAATCACATCTATATTTCAGTGGTGAGTAAATCCTTTTCATGCTGTGTCTGAACACTGATCCGGGTGGAAATGTTGAAGAAGACTGGGCAGGGCAGTGACAGGTTGTCACTGCTCTGATCGGCACCGAGCTTCTACCATAAACATTCCCCCCGAGTTCAATACACTGTTTACCTGTGTATCAGGAGTGTTGCAACTCAGTTCAAAGGTATAAAACATCAGGAGATAAATGGGCATCCAAAAGACTGTCTGCTTTCTTCATCCCTGTCAGCTAGCCCAGTACTGTCTTTCTACAACCATTACTTCTCTTCTGGCTTCACATGGTGTATATAATCACATCCATTAAAATACAAGGATTCAAGGGTAGGGAAATTGCTATTAAAGTGGTGAAAAGAAACATTCCTCTCTGGGGGTTTGTTTGCTTTCTGGTTTATTGACCTGGGTGTCTCATTTGTTGGGTTCCTCTAACCATCTGTATGTAACTTGTACGTTCTGGTGGGATTGAAAATGTGAAATATGTGAATTTTTATGACTCGGATGGATAGTTGCTGAAGTGCTGACTGTTCTGGATGGCAGATGTAGCAGTAGGCCGAGGAGGGGCTTTGAGCAATATTCAGAAAGGCTGCCTTGCCTGGCGCTCAGTATAAAAGCAAACATGATCACAGGAGAAAAGACTGCCAAAAAAGCAACATCTTACATCTGTCCCATATAAAATACCTTATTTTTCCTTCCATCATACAATGTTCACTTTCTGGTTTCAGCCTGTACGACTGCAAAGCTGGTAGGGCATTTAGAATTTCACGAATATGTGTTGAAAAGCTCAAACCTATTTTAAGAGTTCTATGTTCCCAGCTAACTAGTACTTCAGCTTTTGAAGTACGTCCTTTTTTACTGAAACTGGTATGAGATAGTAATTTAATTTTCACTGAGGAACAGGGATATTTTTATTCTTGGGAATTAAAATCCTAAGTGCTAATGTTTAGGCTGCACTAATTACCCCTATGTCTGTTTTTGAGACAGGCTTGGTGGTTTGTTTGCATTTGAAGTTTCTAGTCTCTGAAAATATTTGCTCACAAGATTATATATACATACATATATATATATACACACACATATATAAAACATCTAATGGGCTGTTTTCAGTCTGGTATGGGTCACCACTAGGGTGCTCACAAAAAAAAATAACTAAAATAACAAATTCAAAGCATAATTTTTCTGGGATCTGGATCTCCATTGAAAAATATATTGATGTTTGCAAATCAGAAGGTTGGAGAACATGAAACTAGTCTGTTTGCAGTTGCCTACAAAAAGCATACATCTGTGACTATTGCCTGAATACTCAGCTCTTCTCCAGCGTCATACTGAATCGGTGCAGCGACCAGCCGCCTGGGGACTGCCCAGGGAAGGCTTCCTGAAGGGAAGGCGCCCACCTGGGGAAGGCTTCCTGAAAACAGGAGGGTGCTTTGGGTCAGGCACTGAAACACTGCTGACCCGAGCTGTGCAGCTCCTAACCTGGAGGTCATCTGTCCAGGAAGATGTGAACATCAAAACCTGACACCAGGGCCAGACAACTCATCTGAGTTGGTCCGTTTACAGCTGGCTGCATTTTACCCACCAAACAGCAAGGATGCCTGGTTAAACCACATCTTTATGTGTGGTGCTTACTTTAAAGCAACAGAGTTTTTAAATGATAGTCAAGCAAAGTAAGCAGAAAAAACACAGTATTTTGACAACAAGAATTTGCCGTGCATGGCCATGAAGTATGAAAAGATTTAGTTTTGAAGGAAGCAACCAAAACTAACAGCACAGAGCTATTAGGTATGTCAAGGATGCCAGACTTGATTTTTCTTATAACAGGGTTGGGGGAGAGGTAATATACTTGGAAATGAGAAAGGATGATGCTTTTTCTTTCTACCTTTACCTTTGCTAAGGTGAGGTCAGTGAGAATTATGTCCAATTATGTCTGGCGTGCCTGGAACATTAGAAAAATTGTCGGTGGCGGTAGAGTGGGAATAGCAATCTGCTATTGATAATAAGATTATGCTGCTTAGATCAGAAGCTACCCAAAAGTTTGTAGTGTTCATAACTGTGAAAAAGTAATCGTTATGAAAACTCGAAAAATAAAAAAAAGGTCAGATTTTCTTTATAGACTTATGTCACCATTTTTTTGGTTTGTTTGGACTCTTTCTCAGTGTTCTGCAGAAGGTATCTCTGAAATATATAAAACTGTCATGTGTTACTTTCTTGCCAATTTTTTTATAATTATTTCAACATGGCACGAGACCTCTAAATGACCCTTGGTGCTGTGTCACAGATTGCACTTTGTATGTTTATATGAAATATCAGGGTAAGAGTCAGCTTGGGAGCACTCTGGTGTTTTTCAAAGCGGAAACATCTCTGTGGGGCAAATGTTTGTGATAACTACAACTTTATTAAAACTTTTGAAGGGAGTGAGTAAAATGAGACTGCAGAACTTCATCAGTGACTGAATTTTTCCCAGTGGCTGTCTTTTTGGCTGAAAACAGAATTTAAAAAAGAGCCAGGCCCTGGGTTTTCATAGTGTTAAGCCTCATTTTGTCGATTATGTTAGGGTAAAGTGAGTGTAAATCATTACCATTTTGGTTTAGTGCTTTGTACTATTACAAGGGACTGAGTGTGATGTAAAGCCAAGGCGGGTGCAGCCCATAGTCTGTTGAACATACTGAGGCGGCTTGAACCAGTTGTCTGACTTAAGGAGCTACATGCCCAGCCACGGTTGCCAAAAACCTTTCAGTCTTTGGGAATGGGCACAATGAGTGTGTGTGCATCAGATCGAGCTCCAAATAAAGTGAACTTAGTATAGAAGGCTTCTGAAAGTTAAAGGAACTGCATTGGCCCTGTACAAGGGGTTTACAAAGTAGAAGAAACAGGACCGTTGATTATTGTAGTTTGGAGGATGTGGTTAGTCTGTGTTTGGCCAGTGCTAGGAAGATCCCTCAAAACATTTGGCCCTTAAATGTTCAAATGGACTGCAGTGGCCTTGGAGCACCAAAGGGGAAAAGGGAGTTCTTGCCTTCCGCTGTGGCAAGTGCACCTCTGCACCATGCCAGGCTCCAGAACGCAACTCAGAGAAGGGAGTCAACGCTGTCATTTTAATCCTAGTCTTTATGTGTATTTCAGTACCGTTTTTCCCTTTACAGTGGAAAAAAGGCTAAGAATAAAATCCAGTAAAAAGATGAGCTAAAGATCAGTCTTTTTTGATGGATTTATTTTGAAAATAAAACAAAGCTGGTTTAGATTGTGAAAAAGTCATAAATTTTATAGTCCAACTGTACACAAAAGGCAGGGTCTCCCAGGCACTTCGCATCCTACCAGCTGTACCAGGAACATTTGCAGAAACACATCATTTAAACAAGTCATGTAAATAAACAGACTAATTCATTAAAATCCAGAATATTACATTTAAGTAATAATAAAAATTAATCAGTTTTCTCCTAGCAATTTCCATACTTTCTGGTAGGTGACTGTAAGAGTGAAGAACAAACAAACAATCCCAGTAAACATGAAATCATGGTTGGAGGCTGCAGAGTCAAGTCATCAGATAAATGTGTGGTGAAAAGGTAAGGAATATCTGGAAGACTGATATTGAAATGGTGCCTTCTGGTCAGAGTGCCTAAAGGGAACAAAATAGGTTTCAGGTAAAACAAAACTCTCAAAAACCAGATTATTTGAGGGGGATCCTTTTAATGTTATCATTAAATCAAATAAAATTGAATTAATTTGATTCAGTAGACCTTTAAAGCCTAAGTTCCTTATGTCTCAAAATCCCAGCCTTAACCTTGGTTCCACTTTCTGAATGTTAAAATCTTGCCTTTGACATTGGGCATATAAAACTTCCTATATAAGAAACAGTTGTGTGGAGTCACTAGTATGTCTCCAAGTTCTGGGATCGCTTTGAGAAGGAGGCTGCTTCTGAAAATACATATGATCATGGTTTGGGAGCAAAATTCTTCATTTTCTGGGGAAGGAGAGACTTGGGGAGTGAGAAGGAGGATGCTGGTAGTCCAGTCCTGGATTTCATCTCTCAGTTTTCCTACAGTTGTACTAGTTCAACCTTGGCTGATCCTTCAGCTAAGTTGATTTCTCCCTACTGTAAAGCTTTGTTCCTCTCTTCCCACTTAATGGCACAGATTTTCCTGAATCATTAGGCCATGATGCACAACTTCCGTAATAACAGCAGCATAATTTTAACCAGAATTTATAAGCTGTTCATATATTCCTTCAAATAACTCAATGCCTCTTTGGTATGGTCTTTTTTGTTATTGCTTACAGCTGTACAAACCATTTTATTTGGATGTATTTTGTAGTTCATAATCTTCACAATCTTAACAGAATTGCCTTTGCAAATTGCTTACTAGTTACTATCTCCGAGTGTCTCCTTTAAAGACCTGAACCACTTCTTGGCATTTAAATGACTGGCATTAATAGGATAATTAACGGATTGAAAGTAAGAGGGACATCTCTAGATAATATTTCAAATTTTACTTAAGTCTGTTCTCAGGAAAAAAGTGAAAATTTGTTTGGAGAAACACCTGATCACTCCTGTTGGTCTTGTTACATATTTTTTTTCCTGAACTGCATTTCAGGAAAAAACTGCAAGAAAACCCCTCTGTCTATCAAATCAGAAAACTCAAGTAAGCTGTTGGGTTTAGTCATTAGCTTCCAGCCTGGTGACCTGGGAAGAGGTGGCTGAATGTCTAACTGGTGCTGGAAACGTTTCCTCTTTGAGCAGTTGAAGATGTGTCCTTTACTAAATTAACAGTCAGCCTTGAAAGGAAAGCGTATGAAGCATGGATCAGCAAATTAATTCAAATTAAAAAGAAAAATGGTATTGAATCTTTGCTTTAAACTCAAAGCCAGTATTTGTTCTTTTCTTAAATTTAGACTTCAAATGCCTTCAAACTGTGGGCTACATCATAACATAGTATTTCATGGTCCGGTCCCATCTCACTGCCTAACTCATAAAATCCCCGTGGCAGCCGTAGCTGTGGATTAATAGGAAAGTAGAAGTTGGAAAGAAGTTAATGTTTTTAGCTGCCTTTTGAATAGAATTTAGGAGCCTGGGAATGGGAGTTCTCCAGAGAAAACAGTTTCAGAAGTTTGTTGTAAAGACTGACTGGGTAGGTAAACCTTCGTAACTGAACAGCGGTTCATTAAGGAGCATCAATCAGTTTGACTGGTGTGCACAAAACGTGGGGTTTTCCTGAGATAAGAGACACGATGTTTTCTGCTGTACCTTACAATGAAGACAAATTAATTTTTTGTTTGTTTGTGTACTGCTATCCATTCTTGAACTCTTACAGTTCGGTGTATCTACGAGAACTAACCCAAGTATGATATATTATTAAAAAGAAACCTTATATTGTTCCTTATCCTTCAGAACTGCATGACTTTGGCATCTAAAGTTTGCTGTTAATTCTCACTGAAACCCCAGCAAAGTTACAGAGGGCGAGTTTTGGCTTCTTGCTTAATATAATGTGAACATTTACTAGCTTTTTAATAAATGTTAAATTTGAACAAAATTATAATCAGTCCTAATGAGAGCACTCATTTTTGTTTGCTTTTAGTTATTTAAGGTTTTAAAATACTAAAATTGAGAATGTTTTTATATATGTGTATAAAATAAAACCTCCCCATCAAACCCTGAATCTAAATGATTCCAGTGGTGAAAACGCCTGCCAAAGATTGCAGTTTAAACTTCTTGAAGTCCCAGAGATTATAGGGGACTGTACAAATAATGGGGGTTTTAGCTTCAGTTTGCTGCTATTTCCTGAGGGTAAAGTTGGGGAAATTAACAAGTCTTATTTAGGTCAAATTATACATTTTATGGGACTAACATAAAGAAAGGCTGGTTTTAGTTCAAAAATTAGTTTTCTGTTTTAAAGAAGGCTTCAAAACAAGATGATTTCAAGTTTTCTATATGCAGTACTGTATTTTTAATTCTGTTTTGAATTTTTAGAAAATAGCAATATGGACCACACTGAAACATCAGATATAGGACATAAAAAATGTTTTAATAACGGGCAAAATTGTGCATTTTGATGAGAGGGGGGAAAAAAAATCACAAATTGCACCGCACCAAATGGGTGTCATTCTTCCAAGCATTAGCACTACACAGTAATAAATAACACGATGAACAGATGCTGTTTAACACCGATGGGATGTTGAATTGGCAACCTGAGGCCTGTTTTTGTAGAATATCTGTGCCAAATTAGTTTCCTTGAAGTTCCTACGGTGACCGGTCATTTTGCAAATGCTTCCTTGAGGCAAGGCTGGGTTTCACAGGACAGCAGAGGGAGCACCGAGATGTTCGCTTGCTAAACAGAAAAAATAGTGGCCCCGAGAGGGGCCAGTGGTAGAGCTGGATGTAAAGTCACATCTCTTTATTCTTGCCCTCAAATCTTCTTTACTTTACCTCTTATTTCCGTAATTTGGGGCCACTGATTTTAAAGGCCCCCATACAAAGGTGGAAGTTTTAGGAGTCCATGAGTACCTTAAATTTTGTAAACTGAGGTTTGTCACGTGAAAGCTGATCATGAATTACTTAAACTGTGTAGGACTGTAATTTGTAGCTGAACAATTTGAAAGTGCTTATTGCAGTTACAAAGTAGCTGCCAAAATCTCATAAATGACCATGTTAGTCATATTTTTTTCCTTCTTCAGAAGGAATATTTCTTTCTTTTATTAATATAAAACCACAATGTCATTATGTCACCCATGCATCCACTGTGTAATTACTCCATTTTAAAGATAAATCCATTGTCTCGGGATGCATCCATCATGGATGTCTCCTTTAGCACAGAAGGTGAGACACTAAATGGACACCTTTTACTAATATTAATTTCTATATAGTCATCAATTGCGAATAGACTATCCATTGTTCTCTTTGACAGAGACAGGCCAATGACAAAGATTAAATTATCCATCTTTGTGGAAGCGAGGGATCTGCTTCGAAGAGTGCTCTTCAAGATCTTGCTTTTCTGGCCTGAGTATATTATATTAATCTACAATTTGTTCATTTTAAACACTGATCAATTATAGCAGAAGCTTTCAGATTGCTTGTTCTTCATTGAAATGAAAGGTCAGGAATTAGAGAAGCTTTGAGTTTCTCTCTGAAAGATTTTTAGTCAAAAAGAAAAGGAAGTGCCTGGTTTTGTCTCTTGCCTGCTGTGTTAATCTGACACTCAAGGGCTCTTTCTGGATCTTCTGCCAACCTTATCTCAGATTCTCATGCAATTTAAATGACAATTTATATTGCTCATTTAAATTATGCAGGAGTGTTATTCTCAGAATATACTGAAGGGTACATCCTCAGAAACTTGCTAGAGCCAGTACAGGAGCCATCAAAGCCCCTGTCCCTTTAGCAACCGATAGAGACTTTTATATTATTTCCAGAACCACCTAAACTTTTCTGGGGGCAGGCATGCTGCATATGGGCTTACTTTCTTTTTTATAACTTGGTGTGACAAGTGAGAGTACGACACATCTCTGTGGGTACACTGACATAGCAGAAACTGAGACATAGAACAAACCAGGTCAATGGCCTGTGAAGATATTTTCCCATTCTACCTGGATAAAGTTCTTCAATGTAACGTGGCGCTTAAGGACATGGTTTAGTGGTGGACTTAGTAGTGTTAGGTTAACGTTTGGACTCAATGATCTTAAAGGTCTTCTCCAACCTACATGATTCTATCATTCTATGTTTTGTATTTGAGTAGTGTTTAAAGTTAGACTTCTTTGTTGTCTCCAGGATCATTTCGGTGTTGCATGGAACAATACATCAGCTAGCTATGTACTGGATTATTGTTGTAAATCCATCACTTATTCATGAAGTTACATAGAATAATCGAGAAGAAATAGAAAGAATGAAATCCTGATTTGAGAATGTACTTCAGTGGGAAACAGTTCAGTACCAGCATAGGCTCAAGCAAGCATGGAAAAAAAGATCCAAATCTCATTGAAAGCATCACTTAAATTAGTGGGCTTTTAGCAAAACCTAACCACCTCATTTCCTGTGCATTTATATTAGCATGTGCATTTAGAGTAGGCATTTTGCGTTTTTAAAATGTTCATAGGTTGCTTTGCTATAAATAAGAATAAACGATAATGTAATTACC
>NW_009259531.1:3540563-3548751 GCF_000687185.1 Egretta garzetta | reverse complement strand
TCCCACAAGATGAATGTTTTCCATAGCAAACTCAGTAGCTGTTCTTGCACATACCCACACTTGGTGTGTATCTTCTAGCACTAGGAAAGGAAAATATCTCTGTATTCCTATATATAGGGTTTTTATGGTCAAAAAAATTACAAAGTTTCCAACACATCAACTTAGTCGTACTTGCTTTGAGATAAAGTTTCATATTCAGGAGAAAAACTGGAGATCTATGTTTTGGTCACAGTAAATGGCAGGGGAAAAGAGCTTTGATCTCCAAAATCAAACGAAGACCGCTTTTACAAATAGCAGTCATATAGCTCTTCCTGCAGTGATGGTGCAGGGATTGCTGCATGCTCTGTGTTTATTTGGCTAGGTATGGTGGCATGGGCATAGCACTTCTGGACTAGGCCATGAGAAATCAGACCTATCACAGGTCATAATACTTCCGTGATGAGTTCTGCCAAAAGAAATTTTCTCTCTGCCATCAAGCCTTCTTCAAATTCATATGTGTTTTTGCACTGAAATTTCTTCCGGCATCTTGTTTATTTAAACTTTACAGGGAATGCTAAGTTAAATTTCAGGATACTCTGAAATTGTTTATTTTGAGAGAATTAGGAAATCGTTCTTTTCCCTATCCAAAACCAGTTGTGCTTTAAATAGTACACATTAAAACAGACTCTTTGTGAAATGTTTCCATTGTGTCTAATGGAAGTGTTATGTTCTGCTCTATAAAGGTAGTACAGATAATAAATCTGACAGAATGCTCATCTTCCGAAGTATGAGAAGTTTTGTAGCAGATTGCTGGTACTTAATACTTACAGCCTGTCTTGCAGAAAGTGAACCTATGGCCGTCTTGGTGTTTTTAAGTAGTCATCAGGCTACTTTAATGATTTGGAGTATTCTTGATGTATCTGCAAATTCCTGAATGCATTTGTAACTGTAGTCTACTTTCTTCTGGCTTTTAAATGCAAATTACAACGGGTGACTTTTTGGTGCACGCAAATCTCTTTATTGGTTAAGGTCCTCTGCTTGTGGCATTACCATTTTTATTTACCTACCACTAGCCAAGATGTTATCCCTAACTTTAAAAATTTTTCAAACAAAATAGTGCTGCCCTCACTACGCTCTGTTGATTCCTTTGTACCATCATGGTTTGGTATTCTTCTACAGCAGAGACACAGAAATGAACAGAAAATATGGCAAGATTGCTATGAAAAGGCATTGCATATTTATCATATTAAAGACACAATTATTGAAAGTACTGATACATGAGAAACACAAGAAAGACCTCAGAGGGCACTTTTAAAAAATCTCTGTTATATTAGAGCTTATGTGTACTTTTGATATATGTGCTGATAATGAGAGGCAACACAACAAGGTATGTTAGGCTTAGTTTAGAGTTTGAAATAATGACGCTTTATTTAGCGCCATGACTTTAAAGTGCTGACAACGAATTTAACTTGGTTAACAAAAATTAGATTTCTTTATCAACAGTTTTAATAGTTGCCAGGCAAAGTCTAGCTTTTTCCTCATTCTGGGTATTTCTATTTATCTGCATTTTGTTAAAGGGAATTCTGGGACAAACAAGGGACAAATGTTCTCCAAAGTTTGGTATTCTAGACATCTGCTGCACATCTACAAACTCTATGTGCATGGTCTTCAGTGTGTCTGGACTCCTTTCTATAACAATTGGTGTAGTTGTTAGGGGAGGGAAAAATCCATTCTGGAAGGACCACTGTTTCCTTTTGACTGGGTGACCTACAGTGGACAACCACCACAAAAGGACATTAGTCACAAAGTTGGCTAGGAATACTACTTTATTAGGAGAAGAACAAAAAGAAAGAGAGCTCTACTTCAGTGTGGATCTTTTCTTTAGTCCTAATTAGAACCACAATCCATCATGCCGGAAAGTTTCTATTCATTTTGGTGATTGGGGACATGACAAATGAATCTCAGAATAAATGGGATGTCAAGGCAGAGCAGGAGATGGATGTGTTCTGCATGGGATGAATGTAATAAGTACAGTTAATGTTGGCAACCAGCCAGTCCCATTGCCTCACACTGGGTGAGTTGCCCCAAGGCTCTGACCAGGGGTAAAACACCAATAAATGATTCCCCTCATCTCCCATTTATTGGAAAATGAACACCTTGTCAAGGTTCGCTTTCTGTTTTTCTAACTATCACTTTGCTTCAGGGACAGCAACTAATTGAATATTAGTTAATTGTTTCTAATAAAATGCTGATAATTAGATATCTCTTTTCATGTTGCTGGCCTAGCTCCTTGCTTTAATTTCACTTCCCTTTCAGTAGCCTCTTTCTCACGCAGCCGCGTCGAGATTGATTATCTGCAGCGAGCGAGAGGCCAAGCAAGAAACTTCATTTAAGATTAATTTCAGGGAAACTGTTTTACAATTTTTCTAAATTGAATTTAGTCTTAATTTTAAAGTGTTAAGGGTTGTATGTCTTCAAAGGTTGCTTTTGGATAATTTATTATGTATCAAGTAATCAAACCCACTCCTGAACTAGGATGCTCAACGTGTCAAAAGGCACTCCTTGGATTTAGCTATACTGACAAGCCTGGTTTTGCTCAAAAGTGTTGGGGAGGGAAGGGAGGCACTCCCTGGCATGTATGCTAGATTGCCAGTAATACAGTATCTTTATTTATTATTAAGCAGTTCCTAGAAAAGACTGTCTTTTCCTCATCATATCAGTTCCTCCAATGTTCAGAGATCCCCAGATGCCTTTGGTAGTTGGGGTAAACATAGGGGGCACAGATGCCTTCCCCTAAACACTTCGTAACCAAGTCTATGATAACTATGTGAGTTTATGATAGCTCCCAGATCAGGATGTGTCTTCCTCATACCAACCTGGGTAAGACTCAGACGTATCTTCAAGTGTATCTGAATTGTAGTCTGTTCTTTGGATCCACTGAAAAACCCCTCCGATTCCTAAGACCTGTGTGAAAGCTGCATGCTGGTTTTCAGGAAATGCTTACCAGCTAACTTGCCAGGTGCCTGACCCCACCAGGTATAAAATGTGATCGTGCCACTCATTTCAGCTGAACCGTGATGACTTGCACAAGTTGAAAAGCTGTCCCACAGGACCAGTCTCTGTCTTACCTGGAGTAAAACCATAATGTAGCGAATGTATTCCAACCTAGTTTGCGCATGAGCTGAGGACGGTATAATTGTAACCATGCTGCTAACGAATATTTCTGCAGCCTGGTGGCAGGGAGGGGGGTGTGTGTGGTAAGGGTAGAGTAAAAAAGGGCAAGAAAGCATCCAGAATTCATACCAGATTGGTGCTTATCTGGCAAAATGAGAAGCCTGGAAAAGGCACCCCTAAGAGCCCTTCCCCCTTAGCCTCTATCTCTCCCCACACAAAACCGGCTTTAGTTGTTTGAATTGCCTCAGGGAGGGGATGAAGCTGTAGCACCACTGCTTCTTTCAGTCATTGACTTGTGTAAAGATATCGGGGATGGGTATTTGTACCACAGCAAAATGCTGAGCAGCTCAGTGTAAGAACTGCTGAGTTGGAAAAAGAAGCTGGAGAGGGATGAAATGAATACTGAAAACACAGAAATAAGCAAATGGAACAAAATGCAAGCAGAATTAGAGTACTTGGAGTCTGTTCTAAGATATTCCTGGCCAAGTTCATCCCTTCAAGCAAATAAAACAACCCCAGGGAGCAATTTGGCGTACCATGCATACATTTGGACTCTCTGAAGAGAAGCAGAGTAACCCAATTGCATGGACTAGGAAAAACCGTTAACAGCTTTTCCATCCTATTTTTTGCTCTAAGAGATGCTGAATATAATATACGGATCATATACAGTCCTTGTTAAAATCAACTTACTACATTTTTACTAGCTTTGCAATGTACCAATTATTTAGAAACTTCTCAGCATGAGAAAAGGTCAGATGCTGAATGAAGGTAGGTGAGCACTTGCCTTAAACCTGCCAGAAAAGTAGGTCTGTAAGACTTTCTAAACTTCCTTTCTTTTGCTAGCAAACCTCTTGACTTAGCAGGAATTGGACTGAGAGCTCCCAAAGAATTCAGTATGTTTCTTTGGATATGGCTGCGCAGTCATGCAGGACTGCAGTTCGTGTAGACACATCTGAGCCAGCTTTAAGTTAGGAATGTAACCAGAGCCTCATGGAGCTCAGCATGGGACAACACACTTGCCTGGTTTCTCAGGCAGGTTTTGCTGTGTTGTGCTGGCTGAGGTGTGGGTGTTATATCCTTTGTCTTTGCTAAAGGGTGTCAAAAGACCTTCATCATAAAAGAAGGGGAAAAAAAAAACTCTGGCACTCAGACTTACTCTGTATTAGAGAACCTGAAAAGGTTCTCCTCTGAGTGTGAAAAGGGATTTACACTGGTCTCTAAGAGAAGCTATAAAGCTTGTAGGAGAATTGTTTGTTGTCGGGAAGGCTTGTACTTAATGACAAGGTCTAAACTTTGCAACCCACCTCAAGTAACTCTGTAGTACTGTAACAAATAGATCCCCCACTGGAGATAAGCAATACGAGCTGGGAAAGATGCTGTAGAAGAGACTTCCAGGAATATTCACATGTTTTGGTCTTGAGCAAGTGGTCTGTTGCTTCTGATTTTTCACTGGAAACAGCTGACTGATGAAATATTGTAATATTGTTTTAAAAAAACATGCTGGATTGCTTGTAGCCTGCTTACTCCACCGGCAGTTCAGTTTGCAGCACCTGTGATAAATGAAAAAAGAAAAAAAATGATTGCCAAGTGCTGCCAGATTATACTTAATGTAAAGTGAGGTGGGTTTTTTTGAAGTTCAGGCTGTCATCAGATTTTTATTTATTTATTTATTTGTCTACTTTTAGAAACTATGTAACAGCAAATAAATGTGTGCCATGTACTACAGGTTGATAGACAACTGCATGGCAAGGCTGTAATGGGATCTTTCAGTTCTTACTGAATAAAGTCTGTTTCCTTTTTATTACTCTGATTATATTATATACCTACAAGGCATATTTAAAGCTTCTAGGAATCTGGTATCATCACAGGAGAAATGTGTTTTCCCTTTCCAGAAATGAGCAGAATTTGGAATATTTGTAGGCTCGTGCACCACTTATGTTGCCTTTGGTTTTGAGTGAGGGTTTGGAAGTGCCTAAGAATTGAAAAGAGATGTAGACCGATGTTAGCGTGGTCCCACCACCTGCTTCTCGCCTCCCCTGGCCACAGGGACGTGTGTGTATGGGTGGTGGGAGTCTCTGAGCGCCTGGGGAGGTCTCTGCCATTCAGTTACCAGTTTCTGCCCTGGAGAACAACATGAACCTTTGCCTAGCGCAGCCAGTCCGAGGGACTTCTGCTGGATCATCTGGGGGTAGAGCTCCCCACAAACGAGTGAGGTTGTACCCAAACTGGCATGGCATCACTGGCCAGGAAATAACCACCAGAGGGGTTCTTTGTTTAAAGAAATCTAAACAAATTTCTCTTGAGATTAATTCTAATTCCTAATAAAAATCCAGATAACAGGCATATGGAGAAACAGTTGATTCCCCCTGCTCAGCTATGTGATGAAAGAAATAGGTTTTTACAACAGGGCATATAAAAATTACATCCATTGGGAAGATTTTTTAAATATATATCAGATAGTTTAGTAGTAAGTCATTCTAGATTGGCAAATGTCCTCATTTAAAGCTTTACTACTTGACAGATGCAGAAATGTCAGTTTTCATTATAAAATGTAGCACATCTCTCCCTTGAGGGAACCTCATTAGAAACTGTACCACTAGTAGGTTTGAGGGAAACCCATCCTATACCATACCGCATTATGTTTGGTTAATTAAACACAGGGCTTTATTGTCAGTCGATGCCAGCATGTGAAGTTTCCTTGTCACTCTTGGATTTGTTGGGAAGTTGTAGTGCTTGTACATGGGGCAGAAGAGAGATGCCTGACATCCTTTCTCCACGTGACCAGATAAATCCTTAGCAGAGGTGATCCAGGCTTCGTGCGTACAGGGTGTCCCGCAGCAGCAGAGAAGTTGCAAATAATGTGAAGCGCCATTCCTAATGCCAAGTGATAATCATGGTGCTTATCAATGAATGTAATTTCATAATCAGCTGTGCTCTGCAGCTGGGAATATACAACTATGTAAAGTGTTTTTAAATTATTACTGTTCAGGGATCATAAGACAAAGATTAGTTGTCTAGATCTGTCTCATAAACAAATTAACACAGTGCTGCTTTCTGTTCAAAATATGATTCTTGTCGGAAGGATTAAACATGTTAAATCCAGCTAGAATATGCTGTGATCGTGTTTTTTAGCAAAGCTGCAATAATCAGACATTTACAACTAATAAATCGGTACTCTAATTCCTCTGCAATAAGGCTTTGAAATATAATCTGTCATTTCAGATTTATAGTACATGACTTTTCATAATTATAATTCTCAAATGCACATTACTAGTTATAATTAAATTCACTTTCAAAAAATCTGAAGCATTTTTGTGGATTATCTGCTCATATTATGTTCTAATGGTAAAATTAATGTATAATCTGTTGAATAAATTTGGTTAGTTCTTGGATAGAAAAATATGCTCCACTGTTGATCAAGTCCTGGAAACTTAGATAAGAGGAACAAAAATGTGTACTGTATATCTTAAGAGGGCTCTAACAAAGCCAGATCAAACTCAATCATAGGCAAAAAAGGAGAACTTTCCTTCATAAAAGAAAAAATGAAAGGATTTCAACTAATTTAAAAGAAATTAAAAAATATTAAATTATACTTGATTAGAAAAGATGTTAAATATTGGCTCTGGTTAGGGTGTAACAATGGATTAAATTACAGACTCATTCAACTGAAGAATGAATCCCTATTCGTGGGAACAAGTATATTTATTTGTGGGTGTTGGTTCAATAAAAGCTGAAGTGTATCACTTACTCAGCTTAATGTTTCTCATTAATAAGATACCCAAGAACTCGATGTATTTCTTGCTGTTATTATCACAACTGCACTATGATTTCACTAAAGCAGAAGGTCAGAAGCTTTAAAATTTCAGTTTTTAAGTCAGTGGGTCAGAGCTCAGCTGCTCCATCGTGGGAGCTGGAAGGATGCTCATTGAGTGGCCGTCCCTCACAGCGTGTCCTCCTCCTCCTCCTGCCGCTACCCCACGAGTGCAGCTGTAGGTGACTGGTATATATAATCCTTTAGATTTTTGTGTGTTGAGTAATGAGAATAATTTCTTCTGCCAAGCCCTTATGTGAGGAGTATAGAGAAGGTAACGATCTATCTCCTTTGCCTGGCTGGGGCAATTCAGACCATCAGAGGATCAAATCACTGGTGGGTTTGGAAATAGTCTCTTGGAGCCCCACCTCCTAACCCCAGTTGGTTTGTTGTTCCTGCAGGGACCTCTGAATTCCTTTCTGCTGAGGACTTATAGCACTTGTGCCTGCTCCTTTGGCCTGATGGCTGCATTACTCCTTGTGGGGCACCGTACATAAATGGGTGCATGTGCCAGTGATACATGTTTGCTCATGAGCGGGCAGCAGCCAGGAGGAACCCATATCCTTATGATTTGCACGGGAGCTGACCATTTCTACTGTTTCCCCAGACCTGCAAGTTCTTCCCTTCTCATTTGCCTCAGAATGCCACCATCATGAGACGTTAAATGGCCGTTGTATGCCAGCCTCTTCCCTGAGGATGACAAGGTGGGATAAACTGCCAGGACACATCCAGGGCCTGTACTGCAACCCCTGTGCTTTGGGAGAGAAGCAGACTGTAAGTTAAACAACTCATTTTAATGAGCATGAACTGACCAGCATTTTACTTCAGTGTACGTAGATATCAAATCACATCAGAACATATGAAGCTGTGCAGATCATCTTACCCTTGGGAAAGCTTGAGGGATGGTCCAAAGTCAGTAGGCAACTGAAGACTAAGAGATGAAAAGTGCAGTGAAAAACAGGTCATTCACATGGGAAAAACTGCTGTTGCGTTGGAAGAAGGCAGTACTTGTATTTAGCTACCTTCCCTTCTATAGGTCTTTAAGCCGTTTAGCAACTCTTCTTTAACTTTCTATTTCCTTATGCAAATAGTAACATTTCACTTCTGCGTAACATTACATCCTTTCGCCTGATTCAGCCTCCCTAACTGAAGGTAGTAAAGCAGTAACTGGCAAGAGACGGTTGAATAGTGCCAAATCAAGCTGGGAACTGGAAATCTAAGAGA
>NW_009259531.1:3528779-3540542 GCF_000687185.1 Egretta garzetta | reverse complement strand
TATATAAATATATATATAAAACCAGTCTAAGAGGACATAAAGAGCCTTTTTCTTCCAAATAAAGGTGAAACTGTAGGTATGCTTTGGTACAAAGGCAGCTGGATTTGAACAGGGGTAGGAGCTGGCTGCCTTGTTAGGGCTGAATGTTTTATGGGGTTGTTGTACTTAATAGTGAGAAGGCTGAAACAGGATTGATAGCCGTGGGTATCAGGAGAGTTAGAGAGAATTTGGTGCTCCTGTGACCCATTATATGAAGACAGCATTCTTAAAGATGGCCCATAATGCTGAACAATTTCCCTACCTACAGCAAATATCAGCAGTTTTCTTATTTTGACACAGGAGCAGAAACATGCGGCTGCTGAAGGACAGTGCTTGCCTTAAACAATTTATAATCTCCACAGCTAGATCAGGCAAAAGTGGGAAGGTGAGACTAAGGCCCAGAGAAGTGAAGTGACATGGCAAATTAGCTGTTACGCTGAATTTATAACCATAGTCTCCTATCATCCAACCTTGTGTATTGAACCGTCCAGCCCTTCTCACATGCTACTCTTTCCTCGAAGTCTGAGAGAGAATAGACAGCAGTCAAGTGCAGTAAATAAATAATTCAGGGGCAACATGTAATGATCGATGGAGCGTCCCAAATAATGCATGCTGGCCTGCAAGCAAAATTATGTGGCTGAAAATCAAGGTCATTTAGGGACAGCTTGCTCATGTGTTCACTATATAATCTTTAGTTTGTGCCCTAATGACATGCATTAATAAGCCTTCATTGTGCAACACGAGTAAAAGCAAAACCAGTTACTTGAAAATGCTGGAGTATTTAATCATATTTGATCAAGTGCCAAAAGAGTATTTTTCACCAACCTGAGCAGTCCATTAGAGGAGATATCCTTGAGCTGTGTGGAAGAGAAATAGCTCCTGTCAGTCTAAGACTTCTTTGCCAGCTGTGTATTCAGAGATAGAAATTCAGAAGGACTCTGTCAGAGCGGAGAGGGATGTGAAGGGCTGCCATTTCTGCTGAATGTCTGTAAGGCAAATGATAGCAAACATTCCCAGCTGTGGGTCTGGGTGCTCCCTGGGTGAGCTGGCCCAGCCACGGCTGCACTTCTGGGAGAGCTCCTAGCTGGAGGTATTTGCACATCCTGGGTGATGAAGGTTCTTAATTATCTCTCTAAAAGAACGTATATTTATCTATCACCAATCTATCCACTGAATTAGAAGGCTGAAATAGTGCCATTAAAAGATACTGTTACCATTACTAAAAATAGTCATTAACACGCCATTTTTAGAATTAGCTGAAAAGCGATTATTAAGATGTACGGTCTGGTGCTGTTTGAACCATCCATGTCATCCTACCCAGCCTTCAGATGTGGGGGAAGCGAGCAGAAACTGGTGCCTTTCCACCTTACACATGGTGCAGGTGTGGCAAATGGGGGAGGCTGGCAGCTTGGCGTTCAATGAGAGAATCACAATTTCTTGTATTTTATTGACTATCTATTTTCAAGATTCAGGAAAATGTAGGGTGATGAATGAGTAATGATCCATGTCCTCTGTGTCATACTTGAATGTAAAATATTATGCAGGTGATCAGATTGTTTTTAATTTTTATAGCTAAAGATATATGGCAAAGAAATATGGTCCTTGGATAAGAGGTTTAAATAAGATTAGGCTTTATTCCTAAAGTATACTGTGTCAGGTAAATTTGACAGTCATATCACAGAGATCCCATAGTGTGTTCAGCCTGGGCACTAAAAGTCCTGTGCGCAGCCAGGACCTGTGACCTGCTGTCCTGCTGTCTTCTGAGTATTTGTTCCTATCAGAAATGATGAGATTGAGGAGTAGGCGATGTGTAAGTGATGACTGCAGAATTGGCTGTTTGAAAAATTTTAAAAAATAATACATGAGGGTATGAACAATTGGGAATTAGTGTGTATCAGCAGGGGTTATGAAGGCTGTATTATGAAGGTTATATATTTTGTCTGTATGTCTGTGCTTGCTTACTCCAGTCTGTGCATAGGGGGTGAGGGGTTGACAGGTGAACCAACACTTGGCTCTTGCCTTACAAATATACAGTGAGCTTTGAATCATTAAGTACAATATGAAAATGAGAAAGATGGGATCAAATCTATCCTTATTTATGTCTTGTCTGCGGTAGTGCCATATCTCTTTACTCCTCTTTTGATCACATTCCTCTTGATTTCTTTTCTTCTGGACATACACTGGTATCACAGAATAGTGCTAAATTTGTTCTATGACCTGGGTGTTGGGTTCTTTTTTTTTTCCTTCCAAATTCTGAAAGCCTACTGTGGCTTCTTGAAAAGATATTGAGAGGATCTTTCTCACATGAGAAATGTGTTGGAAATATTTTCTTAATAGCATGCTTTGTGCTGCTTAACCTGTTTTTACAAAAAAAAAAAAAATATTGAAGAAGTGCATTTTTCAGAAAGTACAGAACAAATAACTCATGCACAGCCCAGGAGCTGGGCAATTGATACCCATTAGTGGTGCCTGAGGTTGGAGGAGGTGTCCATATCTGCTGAAGCAGTCTTTTTCCCCTCAACAACAAAAATGTAAGCATTCGTACTTCAGAAAATGGATTGCAGATGTGCCTTCCCCACCCACCACCCCTAATACATTTGGTGATGTCTCAGATATATGTAAATATTTTAAAATTTGCCAATCTGCTTAAAGATATATGGTAACACAGTAGAATTTAAATACAAATACTCATCTCAAATGACACAAAACTGGACAACCTCCCTGCTAATGTGTACAGGATACTATGACAAAGATTATTTAAAGGCATGTCAACAGTTTTACATATATATTGGAAAATATCCCATGTGCGTGTTCACATGGCTGGAAAACTTGCCTGCAGCAGGACTTTGGATCTTTGGGAGTGAACATACAGGAGTGCCCCACCGACCATGGGCTGTGGCTGCTCCGTGTAAAGCCCAAGCTCCCCTGTAGGCTGGGGAGAACCAAAGACTTTTACAGCATCTCTTTCTTTTGCACTAATAACATAAACAGCACTAACTGGGACTGGCTCCTCTTGCTCAGGGATTTTCTTACCCAGCTCTGATTTGTTTGTTTTCTTCTCTTTTCTGTTACCTTTGTGGTTTGCCTTAAAAACCCCAGAAGATAGTAATTTTAATGCCAAAGGGCTGCAAGTAAAGCACATGAAGTGCAATGCAATTCCCACCTTCACCAATTTGAGCAATTGCCAATCATTTGATTTCATTCTGAAAGCAGCTGAGCACTCTCTAGCTTCACAGGATGGCCACAAATCTCAGTAATATTCCCAGTATCTTCAGCATCTTGCAGGATTCTGTTCCTGAGATCAAGTACTTTTCTCTGTTTCTACTACTGGTACACCATGTCCTATTTCTTCTCTGTCCACATCACAGCTTCATCTTTTATTACTGTTTTGGGTTATTAAGATACTCAGCCATTCAGTTATGCAATGTAAGCTCTTGTCTTTGAAAGCCTGAAGCTGAGACTCTCAAAACAATCAAAAACCACTTGAAAACTCCTTTACTAAACATTCTGATGGAAACCAAGACTTTTACTGCTCTACAATAGATCACAGTGCATAACACATGAATTATTTCATGTCAGAAAAATGTGTCACTGTTTCTCTCATGACTGCTTACATTGATACAGTTCGTACCAGAGTTGAGTCCCATTGACTTCAGTAGGACTTTGAGGCTCCAACCTTCATGCATCAGAGACCAGGATACAAATCATCCTTGGGGGCATCATAAAGGTTCAGCCAAAGAAAGAATACACTTATCTTCCTGAAACAGGTCTGACAGATAAAGAAATACTTGTAGTTTTAATCTGGAATTCACATATATTTTTCCTGAGCATCACATAGTCTGCTGGGGAAATTGTCAATTATTTATTTGAGTACTGGAGAAAAATCAAGGGCACATCAAGGCAATTCATACCTTTTGATGCAGTCTAAAATGTTAAAATTCCACTCTGGCAACATGCTCTCATTTTTTTTTTTTTTCCTGCCTCTGAACTTGACAATGTTTTCCTTATTTTTGCTGGGAAATGAATGCATCTGTTTTCTTAACAAATGGAAGTGTTTGGCTTACAGATGCTGCTTTTCAAATCAAAGCTTCCTAAAAATCTGATATGGCCAGAGAACATGTCACATATTTTCCAGTTAGTGGGTGAGAACTTTTTCCGCAGCTGCACTGTGTGTCTTGGCAAGTGTTTGTCTGTGCAAATATCCCTTTCCCAGATTTATCAGCGCAAAATTTCTGAACTGCTGTTGAGATACAATGGGAGAAATCATTGCTACACTCAGGAAGGAACAACGTAGAAGAGACTAGTTTTCTAGCATCCCAGATGTTGTTATTTCTATATTCCCAAGCTCAAGCATCACCCCAATGTAAGGATAGGTGAGGGAGTTCTTCCTACCACAGCAATGGTGTTAGGTGGGGGAGGTCTTTCCTTCAGGGTAGGAACTGGAAGCACGTTCTGAAAGATGTGTGTTCTGCTGGAAATAAATATTGGTTATGCTGCATAGAGGGGATGGAACGTTATTAATGGGCAAAGAAAATATGCCTGTCCCTCTTCTTTATTAAAGTGTGCAAGGAGGGGGAGGAGTTGATGACCTTAAAATTCAAGACTTTGCACTTTGAGACAGTGCTGGGGGGATGGGGAAGATGAGGACTAATTGACAATGTTTCCCTTCCTGCAGTCTCCCCAGCAGTATGATAACTTTGGGAAGAGCTCAACGTTGACAGTGTTTCATACAGCAAAGAAATGCTGTCGGGTATTATGGAGTCTTTCAAGACAGGATTAGCATCAAACAGTGTGATATTAATGGCAGGTTCTTATATGTCTGGACTATCCCCGTTTATTTTGTGATTTGACAAGAAGGCATTTGTGATTAAGAGACTTCACCACAGGCCTCTAATTCACTTGTCTACAGGTGAACATTAATTCAGATATGAATAGGATATAAGCTTTCAGCAGACAAGACATTCCTGAATAATGCTTTGTACATACTAGCTGTAATGTTTTGGACTGTGGTGTATTTAGACTAAAGATGCAAGAACAGATTTGCACACTGGTTTTAGTTTAATGGTTTGTTAACAAACATTAAGTAACAGCAGTTTTGTCTTTGTTAACTCACTTCTTAAAAAGCTAAAAAAGACTTATTTAAATATAGGTGTGTATGTGTTAGCTGCAGGGAAGTTATTTTTATAATTAACTACAACATTAGAAACCAATCATATTTATATGTTGCTATAGACCAGTCTCCTTAAGACTAACTCAATTGAAAATTTGTAATTGTTGTGGTACATCCCCTAGTAATAATGAAACTTTTGGCATTAACAAGGAACTGGCTGGTTTAGAGAAGAACAAGGACATTCCTCCTTTTTGCATTTGTCAAGTTTTAGTTCCCCCCTTGTCTTCTAAAAACCTGAGAGGTCCCAGGGGAAATTCTTCCTATTGAATAGATGGGTGTGTTGTTATTCAAATCACATAAGGCTGCGGCCAACTCTATAAGCTGCCTACTTCCCTCTCCAAAGCAGCCCCCAACAAGGCCTTCAAACTCCTGTCTCCAGAAGTTGGTACTCAGGAGGGATTTCCTGACATTGGTCGCTTCATTCAGATATCTAGATTCTTCTTGCATTTCCTCATGCCCAAACCAACTACGCCTCCCAGCCTTCAGTGCTTCATTGCCAAGGGAGCAGCCATAGCTCGCACACTGTGAAGGAACTCCTGCAATCTGCTTGGTGCCTTCAGGGGAGATGTGTTTCCCTTGCCTTCCTGCCAAATTGTCACCTCTGCTCTGCCGGACAGTATGTGGACACCACTGCATGGAAACAGATAGCAGAAAATAACTAAAACCCCACGTATAACAGTGACATAATAAGATATAGTTTCAATTTACCTGAGCATATAATTCATCAAGAAACAGAAGATAAAGCTGTTAGAAGGATTTCCTCTGTCCTTATACTTAGAGTAGCCAGTGGAGAGGCTTTTCTGGTAGTCTGCCCATTTCACTAGGAGAGCCAAGTAGGTTAGTGAGCTCTGTTCAGCCTAATCCAGTGCTTCAATTAAGTATTTTAAGGTTAAAATATTTGTTGGACAGTTAATATGTTTTTCAAGCTTTCCATTACTTTTACACTTGACAGGAGTAACTTAGTCAAGTCATGATGTAATATGCACATGCTTTGTGGGAACTTGTACGTCTGTTTGACAGTCAGCATTTGATTTATCATTCATTTAAGCTCAGATTGGGGTCAGAGTTTGACTGATGCTGCTGGTCCATCCTAGAATGGCAGTTCTTCCTGTCCCTCCCAGATTGTTACAGTGACATCATGTATGTCTGGGAGAAATCCATGTAGTGCATATGAGGTTGACAGGAGAGTTGACCATCTCTGCTGTTGGAAGTCCAAACCCTTTATTATTTCAGCTTAAAAAAAAAAATAAATAAAATAAAAGAGTTGGAGGATCTGAGAAACAATGTGGACTATCCCCACCAAAGGGAATGCAATATACTGAGCTAAATACCTTCACCTTCCACATCACCCACTGGGAGGTAAGAATATTTGTCACTGCAGGAAGTGCTTGCTCAGCACTGTACAAGATAGGGCCCCTTAACTGTTTAAATTTCCCAGTTCTTTTCACAAGATACATCCTTTCCAATCACTTTTTTTTTTTTTTTTAAGAATCATTAAATGGAGTCAGTGTTATGTGAGTAAGTCCTAAAAATATTCTAGGAACAGCAGACTAGTGCATAAAATGCCTGCCTCCTCCCCCTAGTTTCTTTCAAATAACCAGAGGTCATAACCCCCAAAATCTGGCTGTTGGCTGTTAGCTAGTAGAAACCAGCTGAAACCCTGGTAAGACAAATCTTCACAGCTGTGTCATATGTCTACTATTGTCAATATATCTGCAAGACCTGCCAACTGCTTGTCACTTAACATAAAGTGGATTTAGAGGGGGATGAAGTAGAAAGAGAAACAGATCGCGATGCAATCTGAAGGCATGTTGATCTGGTAAACTTCTCTTGTCTTATTTACTTCTGTTTTTTTTCTTTTCTCTGCTTCTCCAGCCTACTAAAAAGATAGACGTGTTACGTATCTAGCCACTAAGCACAGATTTCAAAGCCAGCGCTATGTTTTGTTTTCTGTGTTATCCTGGTACAGGAAGGTAATTGCCAATTCAGTCTAATGAGTTAGCGGCTGTGGCCAGGTCGATATACTGCCTGTAAATACTCCAGGATTGCAGAACAGAGGCTCTGGTCCTTCAGTTCATTCTTTAGGCTGGATTATTCACTGACTTCAGGGTGCTCTTCATGCTGTCTTGAGGCAGAATCAGCCTTGGTCGAGCCTCAGCTCTCTCAGGAAAGCCCTCCTGCACCGAATCAGCCATCCAGGACCACACACGGCAGTGCTGCCGGCACTCCAGGGTTGCTCCCAGTATCACAGTTTTCGACAAGATTTTGGTCTTGCTAGCAATAGGCAAATTCCATTCCAAAGCTACACTTTCTTTCCTGCAGATTTTAGAGAAATATTGTAGCATTTTAGGGAAGTGAGGAAAACGAATTTATCTTTGAAAATATTTCTTCTCGTACAAGAGGTTGGGAAAATGGAAGAGGAGGAAAGAGAGAGCTTATTTACTTGTTCCATTGTCATCCTTCCAATATTACAAAAAGCAAAGGCAGAGATCTTCTTTTCTTCTCCTTACAACTGAATTTTGTTTCAAGTTTTGGTAAAACTTCATGATGCATCTTGGTTTGTTTTTTTTTTGAAATGGAATTTTTCTAAGGCAATTTTAAATTCATTGAAAGAAAAGAAAAAGCAATAGATGATAATTTCTTGGCCAGCTATAGGTTTTATTTTCATCTATGGTGGGTTTGATGCCCCATGGAAAGGCAGGGCATGAACTTCAGAGGGGCAGCCTGCCTCCCAGGTCAGCGTCTCCCATGCCCAGTGAACGCTGTGCACTTTAAGTGTGACTGAAAACCAGACAGCTTCTTACATGGCTAAGGTCTCTGATCACAGAAAAAGAGTCACAAAAGATCTTGCTCCTTTTTTTTGAATTACTGAAAGAAAATCAAATACTGGAATGAGAATACCTAAAGCATTGTTTCCTGGCCTCGGATAAGGACCTACTTTTCCAGTCTTGACTTAACCTGCCAACGACTCCTGTAGGGAATTGAGCTAAAGAAAAGGATCCAGATCATGCTCAGATTGCAGCTAATTATTAAAAATGGCTTACTTATGTTTATTTTTAATTGCTCCAAACCTCAGTAGTGTAATGAAGCTATTAAGAAATAACTCTCTGAAAGAGTTAACAAAAAAAAAAAATAAATCAGATAAGGTCCCCAATGCACTTTTGCATTTTATTGACATTTTAATTAAGACTGTAGTATACTTCAGGGATCTCTGCACTTAAATAGAAACCATTTTAATATGCTACACTGGCAAAGAGTAATGGATGAATACAGACCCATATTCCCATATGTTTTATGGTACTTAGTGATTCTTTTGTACAATGTATTATGATGTTAAGACATTTTATGAGTTTCTATTGGCTAAGCTGAGCCATATCAAATTATAATTTTGCTCAGTGGATTTTACTGTAAGCAGATTAAATAGGGCACGTTCTGTATTTATTGTACAGTTAGATCTGCCTGTTTTTGTTTTTCCTATTATAGTCTTCATTTACTTTTCCCCTTAAAGTGACTATAACAAGCTTTATATGAAGAAATCACTTGGATCCATTTACAGTGGGCTGAGGTGGTTGTTTGCTGGATTTTCCTTTTTTTAATAAAAGTTGTTGGAGCTGAAAGGATGTTGTTCCCCTGATAATATTGATCTGAATGAATTGTTATCCATTTAACTGCACCACTGATATAGCTGTGAATATTTTTCTTTTTAAATAGACAAGTTGGCATCTAGTATTAGTATCTGGGGACTCCAGCAAGCCAAGGGAGAGGAGATTATTTGTCCCTTTTTGGACCCAGGAACAGGACCGTGTGTCAAAGGGCTGACAAATGTAGTTTAATGATGCTCGCTAACTCTGGAGTTTTGAAGGCTTTGAGTAACACCAAGTTGTAAACCTGCTCATGAGCAACAGGAGAAAGTGTGAATACCACTCCAGGACTAAATTAAGGCAGCTCAAATGTGTAACTTAGTACAGCATCCAAGGGAGCCCCTGTAGTTGGAAGGGGGAAAGTACTAGGGCGAAATGCACTGGTGTCGGTCCCAAGGACCTGGCCACTGCTGTCATGGGAAGCATCTTGGGTGAGAACCACAGGCGTGGTACAGTCAGGCTAAACATTGATACCCACTTTTATTATTATTATTATTGGACTCTCATGAGAGAGTGTTTCTATATAGTAGGAAACATTGATACCCACTTTTATTATTATTATTATTATTGGACTCTTCACTCATGAGAGAGTGTTTCTATATAGTAGGGCAAGTCAAAACTGGAAAATATCTTCAGATTAGGCCATTTTAACACGAAGTGCATTAAAGTGCATGGATTTTCTTTTATACTTTCTATTAATACATTAGAGTGGGATAAAAAATGGGGAAGTGCTGCATTCAGGGTTTCTCATCCCTTTTTGGGTTTCCCATCCTTTTTCAGGACTGTATTCAAAATGTTCTGTACTTTTACCTTTTACAGCCATGCTCTAAGGGCAAGACTTTTAAGTAAAGATCACCCAAACCTCTTTGGGGCCAGATTGATCCCAGCAACAGCTTCAAGCCCTTCGATCCTTCCTTTTCACTGATAAAGGAGCTGAGGTCATATCACTCCTATATTCAATGTAATAAGTAATAAGTTTTATGTTACTTTCCTTTTCCAACCTAACGCTCTATGAACCTTCAAAAAACAGATGAGGTAAAATGAGACCTGGACCTTCAGGCCTATTTGTTGGCAGTTCAGTGGTGGGTGATTCCTTTCCGGATGAGGCTTTTGGTTTGCTTCAGCATCCTTCTGCCAGAAAAGGGCCTGTACATCATGGGTGAGAATACTTCACTGGCATGGGGCTAAAGACAGCCTTCACCATCTCAGCTATCTGTGAGTCATTAACTGATTCAATTCATATTGCTCATTTGGCTTTAAATCTATCTTTGAGCAGAAAGGTTGCTGCCATGGTGCACGACAACATCTGTCAGCGCCTGTCCTTGTTAACCAAACCGTCCGTAGAGACCTCACGCAGAAGACCAAAGAGAAATAAAAGCCTTACATTAAATTCAAGCCTTTCTGCTCTGGTCATGCTGACATTGCTCCCTGTTGCCCGATTAGGGGGATCCCAGCACCTTTGAAGATGGCTTTGCATAGCTGTGGCACACAGGCAATGGGGACAGTGCCAGCTGGGGAATTTGGTGGAAAAACTTAATGTGCAACTCCAGCATTTGTTACATTTCATCATAGAGGAGTTTTTTAGATATTTGGTGTAAAATGCCAATTTCCCTCCTTTAAAAAGAGGCAAGACACCAAAAGACATCTCTCAATCTTCATTTCCTCTCTCTCTGGTGCACTGATGTATATATTTAGGCATTATCTTGCACGTTTGTACATATGGAGAAATCAATGGCATGTGAATAAGTGTGCTGCTTGATCAGGCCTTTGTCTGCGTGCACATTTGGGTAGAGCTGAGTTCCCCCCCTTTTCCTTCATCCTTATTACTGTCTCCTTTTTCTTGGTCCTCTTCCTTTCCCTGCCCGCCCCCGTCTCCCTCCACCACCCCCCTCCTTGCAACCTTCTGCCACCCACTGTTTCTTCCTCCCTCCAGAGGAGCTGATAAGCAGCTGTTTTGGAGGCACAGCTAATGCCATCCCTCGGGGGTGTGTGGGCGAGGAGGGGGGTGCTGGTGCACGGGAAACCGGGTGTCCCTCATGGGGAGCAGAACAAGTCACCTCCGCAGTCAGCACAGCAGCCGCCCGCCTTAGGCCTAGGATGCCGACTTTATCTCCAAATTCAGATCTTCTGGTTCACAGCCCCATGCCAGACATGTGCTTTTTTTTAGATGCCTAAGGAATTCCTTGGTATTAAACTTAGAGAGAGACAGGGAGAGAATGTGGCGAGAATACATTGCTTTGTCTGTTTTAGCATGTGCTAACAATAATTCCTGATGCCGTCTCGCAGGGGAGGAATACTGCCATGGTAACTTTTAACATAAGCATGAAATCAGCAAGCTCCACTCTGATATCTCATGTAATTAAATAGCTAATAATGTACAATTGTAATTTATACTAATGCTTTTGATATTTCGTCTTTATCTCAGAGCCCTTACCTCTTGGCGAAGCATCGTATCAATGTGGACATGGTGCTGAGGGTGGGGCGAGACAAGAAAGGGATCGGGGGATACCTCATTATAAATGTGAGGCTGGTGCATGAACCGTGTCTGCGGCAATCAAACAGCTAATTGTTATGATTTTGCTGATAGTGTCTTAGCTGTAATATCCTGCACTGTGTCAATTTTTCAACCCTTAATGTAACGCATTTGCATATCGAACCATCGCAGCGACTATCCTATCAGCTGTACTTGAGTGTGTGAATCAAAAATGTATTGTTCCCCGTGCCCTTCAGCATATCGGATCAAAAAGCAAAGCTAAGAGATAATTTTTATTTCAATTATTTTTTTTGGACTTGGAGAAGTAATCGCATAGACAGTTTCCTTAAAGATAAACCCCTTGCTCATGCATGCGTTAAAATTCAGCTTGCAAGGCACCTAGTGTGGCTGAAGCCTAGATAAAAGAATTGAATTTTTGA
>NW_009259531.1:3504117-3528739 GCF_000687185.1 Egretta garzetta | reverse complement strand
TAGTTTCCTGTGAAAGAAAGAAGGCATTTGGCCTTAGGCATGTGCATCCACAAGAGACAGCTTCAACTCTTATAAAGTGGGGAGTTTTGTGTGAGCACAGATGCATTTTGTTTTCCTATGAGGAAAAGATGATTAAATTATCAGAAACAAAGATAAAAAACCCAGGGCTTCCTGGATATTCTGCTGCTGTCTCTCTCTCTCTCAGCTTTAGTTTAAATGTCCAACACCGCTTATTAATGAAAGTAATAGGCTTTTGTTTATTACATGTAATAATGGTGAATACGACTATTTAATATAAATCTGACATTTAAATTCCACTTAGTTCCGAGATTCGGTTGATATAAACGAATAACTCTTTACCCTAGAGTAAAAACTCCCTCAGTCTGCATTTTAAAGCATTGAAGTTTTCAAAGTAATCAGTTTTTTTCAGAGGAACCAAATTGTGAAGACATCTGTTATGTTATTAATTTCACATAAATCTTAAGCTCCTCAAGGCCTGAAATGAGGCTTCATTCAAGCCGAATTAATGAAACATGATTGTAAGTCCCTTGCATGGAAATGCTGTCATACAGTATTGAGTTGCTTATAATCACTGAGTAATCTTGCAGGCTGCCAAGGGAGAGCTACTTTAAATCCCTCCATAAAACAATATCTGAAAATATCAGAACACTAACTATATCCTGGAAGATTAATAGCAGATGAAAATTTCTATGAAATGAATCATTCTTTCTCAGTAAAGGATACAAACATTTCCAGTAACTGCGGATTGTATAGTATAAAGCACAATCTACGATCCAGATGCGAGTTGCATTTAAGCTCTGAGATTCATGCTAAATACAAAGTTGCTTAAGTATGCAAGAATTCTGTATAATAGAGAAAATGTTTGGAATTATATAGGTTTCTAATTCAATATGGCCCAAATCCTGAAGGACTTAGTCAAAACTCCCACTGATCTTTCTCGCCTGAGGAAGGACTGAGGGATTTGGCAATACGTGTAAATATTGCACCGAGCAAATGATAACTAATCATAGTGAGTAAGAAACAGCATACTAATTTTGAGTTCTTTCTTTGAACAGTACTGGATTTTTTTGTCTTTTAATTGAGCAAATGAAACTTGCTAGTCCTTTTTTAAAAAAATAAATAATTAATAGAACAGTACCACATAACTTATTTTTAATGTTGAAACAGGAACTTTTGAGAGGCTGAACTGCCTTAATCAAACTTCAAAATATTACATTGGTCTCCAGCTGAATTGGGAAATAAAAATCTGCATATGATATTTATTACACAAATCTTCTGAGTCCTGTTAGCTTTGATAGATATTTTTTTCCTCTTTTTCCTTTAAAAAATACATTAAAAATCAAAGATAATTAAATACAAAGGCAATCCTTTTAATGTAGTGGCATATTATGCAAACTTAATTATAAGGACAATATATACCTAGGGTATGGCATACTTGATAATTACTCCTCAGTTAGAAACCTTAGTGACAGTGGTAGCTTATATAATGTAATTTTAGGTGCAGCTATTTGAACCTGCATTATGCAATGCTTCAAAATGCCAGTAATTTCCTCATGGATTTTCATCGTGAAGTTTTTTTACACTTTTGCCCCTCAACACCTCTGTTCTGTCAGATTTTTAAGACATGTTTTTTTTCCTCCCAAATGTTTTTGCTGAATATGCTCAGTACTTAATTAATTATAAATAAATAATTGTAACAGTAGTATATATGTTCCTGGTCAGCAGCTGTTGGTATTGAAAAATACTTTGATGTTTTATACAAGGGAAGTGAGAACAGTTGTAGGAACTATAGTTGCAGAAGACTTTAAATGTATTTTGATGGAATGAGTAAGATTTGTATTGCATTTGTGATCATATCCCAGTATTTAGAGTTTTCTTCAGGTCTATAACGTGATAGACGTTGCACACATATACAACATGAATTTTTAGGTGTCATTATAGGGTCACTAGGGCAAAAGCTTCTACGTCATTATACTGTAGGATCCTGGCATTGCTAGGTTGGCAAAAGTAAAGCGGACCACCAGAATTCATCCTGGTGGTAATTTTTAGATAAAATTCTGTGTAGTTCACAGCATAAAGATGCGCTGCCCTGCTTGAAATTTTGACAACCTCAATATGAAGGAAAAAAAAAAAAAAAGGCAGCTAGGTCTACATTTTACCCATTAGTCAGATTCAATATTACTTCAAAGATGTTCTACATTTGAGTACCATATGTTGACACTGTGTTTTGGACACTGGAGATTACTTGAAGTACCGCAACCATGACTTGTACTCTTCTTCTGTAATCCTCGTTCTCCAGGGCATTACTGAATTTAGAGAGAAGCAAACAGAGCAGGGTTTGGATTTTTTTGTTGTTGTTTCTGTTTTGGGGGGGATTACCGTCTGTTTTGGGTGCTGCTTTCTTGTTCACCTCTGCAAATCCATGTCAAAATAAATGGAGACCTTATCTAGAGAGTGCCACACTTTGAAGTGCAGAGATGCAAATCCAAACATTGCATCACACTGTCAGATACAGAAATTAGTAGCATCCTGCCTGTCCTTTGAAGTTCAAGGCTGTGCTTCCATGGAGTATATTTTCATACAGAAATCAGATGGAAGCTATTCAGACTCAGATAGCAATAATGATTTACTTGCAGTAAATCTTACAGTTTTTGGCCACACTTAGGGTATGAGTTACTAAATGATTTTTGGTCAGATGTTACTTATTAAGATACTACTCCCTCCCTCCAACTATTTTTTAATTAAAGGCTAGAGATCTAATGTGCTTATTTTCTCTACACATATGTAAAAAATCAAATAACTATTATATACCAGATTATTTGCTTCTCACATCTTTTTAAAATACTGAGATTTACAAACTTTGATAGGAGATAGAACTACTTGACTGCAGCAGCTGTTTAATCACAGTAGAAAATATTTTAAAATGACAACCTCAGTGGTGGTCTGTTCTGAACAACGAACAGAATAAAGTAAGCTGGAGGTAGAAGCAGCATATTGGTAAGAGCAAAATGATCAGAGGCACTAAATTCTAATGTTTAACTGCTTTTTAAATAAATACTGTCTCCTGTCCATGGCCCTGCAACCAAGATGCTGTAACCATAATCCTCATTGCCCTCTCCATCCCCTCTCAGCCTGCTGGCTTCTTGCAGTGCTGGCTGTCTCTCAGGGTACATTTGCATGCTGCATAGCACGAGGGGAAGGTCCAGTTTCTTACATCTTAAGACAAAAATTCTTAAAACCGGTCCAAAGCTGATTCAATTGCCTTTGGGTCAGATCCAGCAGACCAGATTTTCTTTGGCTACATTTGTTGGTCTTCTACACCCACTGTTGAGGCCAGATTTTTATAGGTGCTCAGCACTTAACAGTCAGTAGTGATGGTTGGAAGGTAGTTGCAAAGTCCAGTCTCCTTCATCGGCAAAGAGAGAAGGTCTTCCAGAGACCACTCGGAGCATCTGAACTTAAGCTGTAGTACTTGTTCTGCCTCTTGAACCACTTTTTTCCCTTGGCTGTCAATATGGCTGGGACGATTGCTTCTCCTGGGTGAAACTCTTCCCTATGGAGATTCCCTTTGCTCCCAGTTTCAGCTCTTTGAGTGCAGGAAGCTGGTGAATTACATTCAATACACAATGGGAGAAAATATGAGTTCTTACGAGGAACGTGTGGTCTAGGTTATGATAGTATTCATATTTGTGTATCCAAACATCCTGAGAGCCTTATCTCTGTATTTGGGATCTCCTATGGGCTTCTACCACCATAGATCAAAAATGAATAATCTTTTTTTCTTTTTCTCCCCCCCCCCCCCCCCCAGCCCCCCCCCGCAATTAACAGACACATAATTTTCTTTTTCCTCCCTTCATGATTCTCCTCAAAACTGCTAGAAGGGAATTGCTGCTGCTACTGAAGGAATTTTGCTACTGAGTTCTTTGGGCTTACACTGGGCTCACTGGGGGGCTCATGGACTCTGTTCATGTAACTACAATTTGAACAATAGATTTTTTACTTGACCATGGTGGGCACTTGTCTTTCACTTCTGATAGTATCATTTGGAAAGAAGGGAACCTTGCAATATAGCTGCAAAACAGTAATGCATACAGGTACATGGATGGAAAGTATTTGTATAGCCATATATTACATCCAAGCCCTGAAAGGTGGAGGAAGGAATTAAAGAAAATGAAACTGCTTTGAAAAGAACAAACCATGAACTACATCTATATATTTTTTTTTCTACTGGAAAAAAATAGAAGCAAGATGGGAAGAAGGAGATTATTTCACATGGTTCTTGTTGTTATGCAGATTGCCTCTTTATATCCATACATTCAGCACATCTGGCTCCCTTGTGGGTTTGCTCTTTGAGCTGGGAGGAAGAATGCACAGTGAGATTAAGGGCAAAATAAGGTGGAAGGACAGAAATGGAGAATAGTTGTGGAGTGAGGACTAGCCGGACTAAGGAGGATTTCTCTCAAAAGCCTACAAATCTGTCTTCTCTTCTTCCCTTAAACCTTCCCATCTTACTACATTGAAAATTGTTCTTTTTCTCTTGAATAACTGTGTGAGTGGTCGGGGCACTGGCACTCTGTGAGCAGTGCCCGACGGGCTGGCCAGCTTCACCTGCACTTGTTTCTGTGCCATGGTTTTCCTGGGCTTTGCTGCTGTCCCTTGTTTTCTTCTTGGATTGTGAACTCCTACGGGCAAGAGCTCTGCTCTACACATTTTTACTGTTGCTTGAACTGCGGACGACTTAGCTGCTGTGATAAAGCAAATAATACCACCACCGTTATTTTTATGTTAAAAGGCAGAACTTGATTCCTTCCCTCGCAGTTGCCCAAGTGAGAACTCGCTTGTTGTTTCACACCATGTAGATGATTTGCTGTGGCCCAAGTGGATGGCTCTGGAAAAGCTCCCTGGGGAGTCCAGGGCCATCGCTGCAGGGCAGCCTGGTATCTCCCATAGGGAGGTGATGCGGCTTTGTCTTGGCTGATCCCAGGAGATCACAGGATGTGCAGTGCTGGAGCACGTGGAAAGATGACATTAGAAGCAGACTCTGTTGATGAAAATCTTACTGCAGCACTCATTCTTTTAATCATGGAGCATGATGAGACTCTCAAAGTCACCATGACATGTATTGTCAATGTGATCAACCTTGGGGAAGGAAGATGCGCATTAAAGCACCTACACGTTTTACCCAAGCACACACACACAGAGGAAAGCCCAGAAGTAATCATCCTGCATATCCACTTGCATCACAGAATAGATAGCCAGGCCCCCTTTGAGTCAGGCTGCTTCCATATTGAAATGCGGCTTCAAATTTATTCTTTATCCCATAAAGTACAGAAAATGCTTAGAAATCATGGGCATTCCCTGCTGTGCAGTGTGGAGCTGCAGAGGGCCTGCCTGGCATCAGTCTCAGAGTGTTGATTTGCTAGATTCATCTCAATCCCTAGAAGAGAGCTGAGTGGTTTGTTCTGCAAAATGTTTATTGAGGGACTCTTTCCATAAGCGATCCTCAGCATTATAGTTTGGAAAAAATTCCTCCTCAGAGGAACTTTATGGATCGGATTCCTTTTGCTGGAAAAATCTTCCCTCTGCAATTCAAATGAGCTATTCATAGCTGTACAAGAGAGGCTGAAATGGCTAACATTTTTTAGCAGTGTAAGCCGTATCTTTTATCTGCTGTTATGCTTCCAGCTTTCTATGCACTACATGGCTGAGGCAATGCACCAAATAGGTCACATGTGTAAACTAAATCCTTCTAAGATGTTAGCACTACTGTCACTCTCTCCACAACCTGTTCTCAACTTTTCTGAAGAAAACTACTATTTAATGCTATTTTAAGTCAGGTTTTTGAATTTGTTTCCCACTCCTTCCCCCTTAGAAGCTGAACGATACATGAGCTTTACTGAATACTTTTAGACATGGGAACACAGTGCTGTCTTTTAAATGCTTACAGTGGATAAAGACAAAGAAAGCAAATGAGCTGTGACAGCCATATAGCCAGTGTCTGATAGCTGATCCTCATAGGATGGCTGTGGTTAGATCCACAGCTCCCCCAGTGCTTCCCTGCTGGCTCTCCTGCCTGGTGCTCATAGTGCTGGCTGCACATTTTGGATGCTTTGTTGCAACCTGAAAGGGACCTGGGAGGAGATTTGTGTTTTGGACCCAAGCATTTAAAGGTTGTCACGACACATGTTCTTCTCATTGAACAGGGGAGAGTTGCATTCGTGCAAGCTGGTCCCCTCTGGAGTGCCTTTTGGCGCACAGCTTTTTGTTCCACTGTGTAGTTTCAAGGTGAAGCTGTTAATTCGATACGACCCTTTTAAGAAGTCCAAACGTTACATGCTACAAGAGGAAACAAAGCACTTAGTGGTATGAATCATGTTTTAAGATGGAGCAGAGGTGGAGGTGGTGTTTGCCTTGCCCTGAACAGTTCCGTTTTCAGTGGAGTGAGTCTGTTATAGGGAAGGTTTTGGACTCATTATGACTAATTGCTTTTTAAATTTAAATTATTTGTTTGTTTGTTTGGCTTTTTGTTTGTTTGTTTGGCTGGCCTAGGAGCCTTGTGACTCTGTTTACATTGCCAGATTGTTTGAATTATCTTGTCAGTTCAGAGTAATCTTAAACCAGTGCTGTTCCTTCCTATCAGGTTAAGTCTCTGCTCCTGAAGATTTGCCATCAGAGCCCCTGCTCATCTGATCCCTTGGTCTAAAGCATCTGCTGACAGAGTCCTGGAAGAGGCCATAAGAATGTGCTGTCCTGGGTTGTACTCTCTGTCTCCCGAGGACTGTTTTCTTTTATTTAATCTTTACAGACTGAAATTGTACTCCTTGTGACACTTGCAGCAGGATATCAGAGTGTCAGGTAGCTTGAATTTGGGGTCTGATTTTGGCCTGAGATTATAGAAATTGCTCAGAGGGGTGGTTTTTTTCCTCTGGCTGATAAAGGAAAAACCCCATTTTCTTTTTCGGTAGCCTAGCACCTGGTGGGCAGTCTTTCCTTCCTAATAGCTTGTTCATGCAGGCTGGGTGTAGGCAGTGTCAAGTGTATCTTGTTGCAACGAATTTTCTGCTGGGCAAATAAGTGCTCTTGAATCCAGCCCAAAGCAGCCAAATGTGCAATGAGAGGGGCAGTGATCATGGAGATGTCTTTGTGTGCTCTGCTCACAAATTTCAGCTGAGTCCTGAGAACATTGTCACTACTTAAGAATGTATCTCATTGATATCTGTATTAGACACAGAGCTTGACAGGTGGTTAAAAATCCTGGAGGATGGAAATATGGCACCTCTTTAAATAGACAGGAAAGCTTTAGCTTTTCAAATGCAATGTTTAAGCACTGCACATCTCAACACCTTTTCTCCAGTTGTTATCCTACCTTGAATTCTTGCTAGGGGAAATTACTAGGAAACTTCTGAAATGCTGTTACTAGGAAACTATTGAAATGTTGATTCAATAACATTTGGCATCTTGAACCTTTTAATATACTTTATGCTCAGGAATATTTCTGAGAGTCTGGTGGGCTGGTTGGTATCATGACAACCATGAACGCTTTCCATTCAGCGTGGGCTCGTACCCATGAGGAGTCACTTAGTGGCAGTGGGGAAACCATGGGATGGGGAAAGGGAAGGAATAGCTAGGGGTAAAAAAATCTGCATTTATTTGTGGAAGAATGGAGCACATATGGAAGGCGAAATAATCTCAGGAAAAAAAAGGTTGATCTGCTATGCAGAGCTGGCTGATTTGTGTGCATCAGTGACACACTTGGAAGGGATATCCAAGTGCTGTTCAGCTGAAGCTGATGATATTGCTATTAGTTGTAACTAACCCTCAAACCTACACATTGACTCATAGTCATAGCGTAGCTTACTCAATTGCAATATCTTTGTGCTGTTTATAAAACAATTTGGGATTATGTCGTCTGCTCACACTTCCCTTTGCTCCCCACAACTTTGGCTGCTACAGAAACATTTTAATATTTACAAATAAGGAAAACTCTAGACAATCTATGAAGAGAGGTCGCATACTTGCAAAGGGTCCATATATTGTTGCAGTGAGGCAGGAAGAGAAACTTTTTATAATTCATGAGTAGTGGAAGCTTTCTTTACTTCTGGGATAAATATTCCAACCCGTTAGGTATACTTTATATGTAACATTTACATCTTGCTGAGTGATTAGTTTAAACAGCTATTTTTATCCTGCATTTCAGCCCACAACTCTCTAATGTTAATTAGTATTAGGAAGGAAGTATGTTTTCTTCACATGCCATAGCAAATGTGCTTTATATAATGATTACAGAACTTGTTTGATCTTTTGTTTTTACTGAACACAGTCTACAGCACTGACGGCAAACTGTTTGGTTTTAGTTTTCTTGTGCCCTGGGCTGTTTTCCACTGTGTGAAATTGCTTAACTTTTTTTCTAGGTGTTTTTTCACAATCATAGAAACTGTTGGAGTAAGATAGAATTTCACTGTAGTTTCTTTAAATTGCTGTCTTTCAGTGAACAGTTCAAATAACCCCTGCCGCTCCCCATTTGAGGGGAGAATTTGAGGGCATGGTTAAAACTGATAATGTAAGAAGTTTGGACAGAGGGGTTTAAAGGTTAGTCACAAGCTTTTAGGTATTGCACAGATGATGTGAAGAGCGCATTGGGGGTGGGGATGCAAAAATACGCGAGGCTTTAGCGAATAGTCATTGCCAAATATTTAGAAATCAATTATATAAAACATCCACAAACTGGGCAACTAGGAGAGCTTCTACTGTTGTTCCTACCCCACATTCATGGTTGTAAATAATACAGACAGCTTTAACTGATATAAATATACTCACAGTAATAAAGACATAATTATAGAGTTCTTGAAAGTCATTTCCTTGCACTGTTACAAGCAGAGGAGAGTTGCCGGTTCAAACCCTGTAGCTCCAGGAAGGAGAAAAGTATGAACCAGAATACAAATTTTTAACTTGCTTCGGTACTTTGAAAGTTCAAATCTAACACTCTGCCTGAATACTACACATTTATAGTTTTTTTAAAAGGTTTTCCTCCCAAAATTTGATAGGACTCGTCGTGCTAGACCTGTATCATAAAAATCAATTTGAGGTTTCTCTCAATGCATTTAGAATATACCAAGTGTATCATTACAGTTGGTTTTTAGTTGTGAGCCTGTTCTTCAAAGTTGCTGACAACTATTAGGTTGTTTTTTTTTCTTAGAACCAAGGAAAAGTGGTATACTTCTGTGTAAACAGTTATATCCCTGGATCAAAGCAGTGATCCAGCAGGTAGACATGTGCTAGCCAGCATGGAGAAATGAGTGGGTTAAGGGCCACCTGTGAAATCTAAGGGACTGGACTTGATCTACACTGCAACTCAACTCTACATTGATGGACAGAACTGATTTCTGCAAAAACTCTGCATGTATTTTGCATCGTCAGTGGCTACAGATTCAAGTTCTAGTTGGTAATTACCAGATCTGTGGTGCTTGTTCGTTAATTAAACATACCTCTGACATCCAGCATTCCTACTTGAAACACACTGAGGCTTAATTACGACAGTGCAGCCTCTGTATCTGTCGGTGTGTGTATACCAGTGCTTGTTCAGTGCCAAGATTTCCAAAAGATAATGGTTTAAGGCGCAGTAGGAGAAAAGCAAAAAAAAAAAACAAAAAACAAACCAACAAGAAAAATAAAAGGGCAAGGCAAAGAACAGAAAGAGGAAGAGATTAACCCGGCTCTGTGAGGCGGATGCGTCCTCCTACCCCTCCTCTGACAGGTTTCGCTGTTCATGGCATCAGGTACGTTCTTTCAAAAGAATTCAGAAAACTCAGTCTGCCTCAAACTGTTTGTGCCGTGTGCTCAGTGCTGTGTTTAATTGCTAACAAGAGAGATCAATCGAAATACGGATTGACTGCCTGCCCCATGGCAGCCAAACCTGAGCCTTTCCAAGACTCCCTCCCTCGCAGCCATTGGTGTCCCTCTGCTGCCTTCAGCACACAAGTTCATGTGGCCAATGCCGCTTAACGTGGGAGAGGTTCATCATTGCGCCGTGTCCGCCAGTTTTTGTCTCAGTTGCTGTCTTCTAATTGTTTATGAGAGGGAGATGTTTGGGGAGAGAGGAAAGCGAGCCGCCTGCCCCGGCATAATGGGAGCTCTTGGAGCAGATGAGTGACAGCCAGCGGGAAGCACTGAACCAAAGGCCCTCGTAGCGGCTGAGCGCCGAGTCATCAATAATGCAGAATGAATTCTTGCTTCCTTCAGAGCTGAGAAAATAATACCCGGCTGGAATTGAGCGAGCAGTAGGGGACACAGCACCCTTGAGACTGTGGGTCTGGAAATTCTGAAGGGGAGAGCTTTGGAGAATTGAGTTTCTCCCTGCCGTATGCCTGATTTCTTCTCCTGCCCACTAGAAAATTGAGAAGTCAATTGGCCTTTTATTGTTAGGGATGAAATGACTTTTTTTTTTAATTAATTTTTTATTGAATTTTGAGAAAGGTAGATTTACAACTGCCACTGCAAAGGAGGAGAGAGAGAAATAAATATAAAATATTCAGGCAGAGTGGCTGGGCGGAGGGGAGGGCCGGGCCGGAGCCTGCGCCTCCTCAGGCCCAACCACAGCTCTGCTCCTGAGCCCCAGGGTGGCCGGGGCAAGGCCCGCGCTCCCTGAGGCATTTCCCTCCTCAGTAGCGACCGGAGCCACCTGACACCCCATGCACCTCGCAAGGGCTGCGTTAGTATTGGCCTCAGTCTTTGCGAAGGAAAATACCCAGTGCTGTGTGAATGTAGTCTAGTTATGGCCTCGGCCTTGCAGGCTGTTCTCCTTCTGTGCCTTCACCGCTATAAAAATGCAGCTGTATCAGTGTATGCCCGAGAAACAATTTCTCTGCTGTGGTTAGTCTGTTGTTTTGTAACATTAGGTGTTACACACGTGTGAGATTTTACACTTAGCATGGGTAGCTAGAGGAATATGGACCCATAGGTGTATGTACATATACACTGGCAGGGTGACAATCCCTGGGTTCAGGCCAGCCATCAAGTGCAGTCCTTTTCACCAGCTAGAAAGCTGCGGGGGTTGTTTTCATAAATGCCTTGATTTATGTATAACAATTTGGTTACTGCATAAACACATTTTGGGTTATGGTTTCCTGGTGAAAAAACTTTGTTTTTTTCCCTTTGAGGGTGAAGGTCCAGGCTAACGGCAGAAGGTGTTGCTAGTGGTTTTTTTGGTTCCCCTCCCCTTGTCCACAGCCATTTTAACTGGAGATAGTGTAAAAGCAAAGGCCACTCCTGACACTCATACACAACAGTTCCTATATGGATAACGATTTGTGAAGCTAGCAACATTGTTCCAGCTCTCACATAAACAAAAATGCAGTTGCATGAATAATTGTGGTGAAAGTGATGCTGAGGATCCAGTTTGTTTCTAAATTCAAATGTTTACAAATGTCGGTTTAGAGCAGGTGGCTGTAATAATTGGTATCAATGCACAGTAATGGTTACCCTCTACCTGTAGCGGTTTTCTACAGAGGGAAAATCTTTTTGTGATACTGCTCAGAAAAAAGAATCTCAGGTCACCTTGCATGGAAAATCATTGAATCTAATACTAAGCATTTCAACTGATTTTAATAAATGTAATCCTGACTGTTAAGAGCTGTGCCATCTGTAACATTATGCAATGTATCTCTTACGTACAGGAGACATGACAGTCTACGTCGAAGTGGCAGTGACGTGACAGCATCTGACAGCTCTGCTCTGCACTGTGGTGGCAATGTTCTTCTGCAACAGTAAGGCCTTTATTTATTTTTAAGATATAAATTAATTCATTTTGGCCTAGAACCCCATATGTCATAGGTTCTGATACCATTATTTAGTTTTCATTTTATTGTGGTTTTGAAATGGCCACAAGCAAGGTGATAATGTTGTCCAGCTAAAGCCTTTAGATTATAAGAAGATCCAGATATTTCTGAGATTATGTTCCAATACAACAATTTGGCATGGATGAAAGTCTAGCTTCCACTTTAACAAATTGGAATTGGAAAATATTTCTTACTTATAACATGTCTCTATATCAAAGCAAAGATGACTGTGATTATTTACCAAAAATTGGAGGCATATGTCAGGGCAGGTTACAGTCTCCTAAAAGTCTCTAATACTCAACGAAAGAAGAAATTGGTTTCACCTCAGATTAGAGGGTTTGAGCTGTCATTCTGCCCTGTTTTGGCAGGCTGCGATTAGAAAATGATTATTCCATCCTTAATGTTTAACTGTGTCCCTAAAACAATGTGGGCAGGTTAGCAAGAATTGCTGGTTCACATTGGTGTAGATGATGTTTTCACACATCTCCTTTGCACTGGAGGACATTTTGCCAGCTTATGTCCCTGCTGTTTCATGCATTACATTTGGCTTGCTGGGAGCTGGGGAGAAAGGGGATGCTGAAGATTACATGGCCTCCAGCATTTTGTTTATGAGAGCATCTTTCTAGCTATCAGTGTCCACGTGGGGTGGAAGCAGATTTCCCCCTTGAGATGAGAATCAAGCAAAGTTGCCAAACGCACAGTCTTCCCTTTCAAATGTTCTACTGCTTGTGAAGCCGGGAGACGGGCAGCTTCTGCTTGTCCAGGGAGGGAGGAGGCAATGGCAATGAACCCTGAACCTCAGCCTGGGAGGGAGCCTGTACCTCTGTGGCAGTGCTGGCACAGGACAGCAATGCTTTCCCTCCATGATGGCCGGAGTCTGTATGTCTTAGTCTTTAGTGCAGGATGCCAACGTATCTCATGTCTGAAGTGAACTGATACGAAATGTAGGTTATGCGGCTAAAAAACCTTTGAGAACAGTCTTGTGTTGACTGCACCAAATGTGAACTGAAAGAAGTCCAAATGTGGAGTAAAAACTTGAGGTTCCTTTTTAGGCAAACCTTTTCTTCTTTGCTTTCTTTCTCTTTTTAAATGGAGCTTGAGTCAGGATTTCATACTCCCTGCTAAAAACTTAGGAGCTGTGTAAAACAGTGATCTCCTAACATAGCTTTGAATGGCCTTGCTCAGACCCCAAAGGTCATTAGAAAACACTTCCTACCTGCTTTTCTGCTCTCCTGCCTGCAAGGGGAGGTCTCAGTTCCTGCAGCCTTCAACAGGTAGTGCTGGCTGAGACTTGTATTTAGGACTGCCTGCAGGTAATTCGGAAGTGAGGCTTTCACAAGCCTTCCTTACAAATTTCGGGATTTTCTGACAGTGGTTGCTGTTGATCTGTACTCCACTGTAGACACTACCACAGGAGATCTTTCACTTGTTGAATTAACCAATTTTTAGGTAATTTCCCCACAGAAGGTACGTTTTGCTTGCTGTGATTAATCCAAAGTGCTTTAAATATTATGTGATGCTCCCCACATGAAATGAGTACTACATCAGAATAGCTGTGTATGTTTTGCTGGAGTGTGGTTGAAGGTTAAGGTTTGAGACATGGAGCCATCCACTGGGAAAGGAGCCAGGGTGTGTTGGATTTTCTTAGGGTATGGTGTTTCTGGGCTAAAAGCAAATAGTTGCCTCACTGTGTGTTTGGCAGGCAGATAGTCTCGTGTTTTCTGGACAACAGCCTTGTAAAGCATTCAGATATTTTTGAAATGTGTTAACTATGATATTCAGAAAATTGAGTGAAAATAATGTGTCTGCTCAGGAAATATTAAGACTGCTTTGGGGTGCTTTATGAAGCTCCAGTCTTGCTGCTTTTGTCGTTGCTTGGTTCAGAACCATTCAGAAGGCAAAATGAGCTGTAAATTATATGACAGTGGGTGCTGCTGCAAAGAATTTCAAAGAATGGTGCTTGTGTAGTAATGACAATATCAGGACTCTGCTGTGCACCGTTGAGGTTAATGGGCTTCTAGAGAATTCTGCATCACTTCATAGCAAAGCACATTACTTTCCCCTATTTATTTCCACACAAGAGTTTTGTTGTGTCATACCAGGAGCTGCGTATTTGATGGCTTGGGGAGAGCATGCTGGCTTTTCTGCACTCATCTGTTTTCTTCCTCTCTAGGTGGCATATCCCTGCTTTCTGTATGATAACTGGTGGGAGGGGGGGGGGGGGGGGGGGGGGGGGGGGGGGGGGGGGGGGGGGGGGGGGGGGGGGGGGGGGGGGGGGGGGGGGGGGGGGGGGGGGGGGGGGGGGGGGGAGGACAAGAGAACCGGTCTGCCTTCTCTCCCTTTGTTACCCAGCTATGGGTAAAAGCTCTTCAGCACTGTGGAGATGGTATGAACGTGCATAGCAGAAAACAGGCTGATAAGACCTCCTTTCAGTGCACCGCATTCCCGAAGGCAAGCAGTAGCCTTGCTACCATCTTGTGTTTCAGTTCAGACACAGCAGAGTGTAAGAGGGTCGCTGCACTCCTGCGTGCTCCATGGAGAATTTGTATGTTCTTCTTCCGTGGCCGCTTCCCCTAACCTCAAATGCGAAGTTCTTTAGGCAGAGAAATGCATGTTTTGATCTTTTGTAAATGGAAAAAAGACATATCAAGCTAAACCACTAAATGTCCATGCACTGAAAGAGATTTCACTATAAATAGAATAAAGCCCCTGTGGAATTCATTGCACAATATTGGGTCCCTTTGTTCACTTTGTTAAAAAGGGAGCCTTGCATTATAGCTCCTTTCCTTCCGAGCAGATTTTAACTGTACATGAAATACCACATCTGAGATGTAGAATTTATCTTAGTCTATCAGCTGTACTGCTACGTACTGGCTGCTGCTTTGTAATCCACTTGTGAAAATTGTATGATACGTTATCATACATAAGGAGGATACAAGTATCTGTGTAGATTTCCACCATTCAGACGTGGAAGTCGTACTGTTATAGGTCCTCTGTTTAATCCCCCCAAAATATAGCTGTAATAAAAGGAAAATAAACTTTATTCAAGTCCTCTTTCTATTTATGCCTGTTCACCCTTTGACCAGCTCCAAAACAGAGACTACATATCACTGATATGCTGCATTATTCAAATGTTATTGGGGGGATATTTATTTTTATTTCAAAAGAAAATATTAAAGAAATAAAAGAAAAATAACCCCTTTTGTGGACTGATGGAGAATTTATGGGTATATAAATGAAAAGATCAGCTAAACTTTACAATGACAGAGATTTTATTTAGCAAGCAGGATGGCTTTAAAATTTTCATACCACTATGTAGTATTTGCAGATATGCATACATGAAAGTAGAGATCAGAGTTATAGTGGCTTGTTTAGAAAGGCAGTTGGATATCAGAAGCCAGTATTTAAAATTGGGGCCTGAGTTAAGACTGTATTTTTGGTCTTTTACTTTCTGGAATGCAATAGTTGTACACCAGGGTGAAGCCCAAGAAACAGCATGCAGAAGCAAGCTTCCCGGTGAAACAGTCTCTCTCAAGCTTATGCATGTCATTTATTTGTGCAATGTGTTTCTCTTGCCAAAGGACCTAGTTTAGGCATTTATGGGATTAATCCCATTATTAAATTACTGAAATGCTCGGTATAATGGCAGAAAGAACTTGTCTTTGGGTTGAGATGACCAATATTTGGTTCTGAAGCTTATGGGCAAATCTGCCCTGGCAGGAACTCCTGGTTGTTAGCGTGCCAGCGTGTGGGGTCTGTACGAGCTCACAGCAGGCTGAGGGACAATTTTTCCAGTGTATGTGGTCTTTGAAGTCCCTTACATTGGGACAAAGTAAGAGAGAGAAGCAGCTGCCCTGCCAGAAGAGGCAGTGCCGCAGTGACAGGAATTACTGACACTGCTAGGAGGGTTCAAATCTTTGCTCTGGGTAAGTCAGAGCAAGGGCTGGAATTGGGTTTCCCACATCAGGATGAGTGATGTAACCAGCAGTAATGGAGTCTCTGTCTCTCTGCAGAAAATTTGCTCTGGACATAAGTGATCTTCGCCAAACTTTAATCAAAACCAATAATGACTCTGAGCAGAACCCATTAATAAGATAAATACTTTTGAATAATGTCGGTCCAGTGTTTTACAAGCGATGGTAATCAATCTATAAAGCACTTCAGGACCCTCCTCCAGACAAGCTAAATGAAACTATCATCCTAGAACTGCAGGTGTAGAAGTCTTGACCTCTGCCATCAGGCTCCATGCTCTTCTGTGTGTCTGGGCAAGCACAGTGGGTTCAAGGAGTTTTTGTGAGGAATGGGTGGTGTAAAGAGTGAGGAATGAGGTCAGGACTTGGCTTGTTACCACCTGCACAACATATAATGAGAAGTCAAGCCAAACGCTGTTGTCCTCACACAGTGAGAACCAGGGCAGGGGCTCTTGCCGTGGTGTTGCTTTTTCCACCTGTGTCGCAGGGCTCACTGCCCTCTCACAGTACAAATGACACATTTCCCACTAAAGCAAAGAGGTGGTTTACCTTTGGAAACACCGCGCTTTTAGTGACCAATGCAGCCGTGGCCTCTCTGCTGGCAAGCCTCCCTGCCGCAGTTCGTGTCACATCCCTGACATGGTTTCAGCATCCCTTTCTGCGGGTGACTGTGGTGCGCACTAAGTTCACATCTCCTTGTAGTGTATGCTTCGCATGTACAGTTAATATCCAGCAGATACGTGGGAAGGCAAGCAAGCTACCTTTCATCTAATGTTTGTAACACAGAAAACCTTCAATATTGAGAACAGATAGACTGGAAGGTAGGTTCACATCTCTCAGCAAGAGAGCTGTAACTTAAATCTAATACACCTGATCAAGGCTTTCTCTCTGCCTTGTAGGTATTTTAATACAAATGTGTCTTTCATTTGACTGATTGAAGGTCTCCAACCTGCAATAAATGAAACATCTGATCCCCTTGAATCCAAATCACTTTTTCTTTGATTTTCTTTTACTTCTATTTCTTCTTTCTTTGTTCTACGGCTAGAGTCGAATTTCCCTTTAGAAATTGAAAGAATGTGTGTGGGTTTTTCTGCTCCTCTTACAGTGAGCCTGTGCAAAGGTCGAGTGGCTAGTTGACTAGCATATTAAGACAGAATTCATTTCACAGACAGTCTGTAGTGATGTGCTTTACATATCATTATCACGCTGAATTGAGGGAAACTGATTATACAAATTAGTTACTGTACATTATTCTCCAAAGCCTTTTATTTGCATAACCAATAGATTTTATGCAAAGAATATCCTGAAAAATGATACATGATCATATATAGTTGAAAGAAAGTTGTTATTATCTAGGTAGGAAAATAAGTAGGCATTATTCACAATTTAAGTTTAAATTATTGTGTATCATAATATTGAATGTATCAATTAGCTTATGCCAGATGTAGCCTTTAAAATCTATTTCCTGTAAACATGATTGTGCCTGCAATCCTGAGTGCTGGGAGCTGCTGATTCCAATGTTCTCTATAATTATGTCTTTGTATGAATCAATCAGTTTAAATATAGAGCGACAGTCTGTTAAAGCCATGACCTCCGTTGGGTTTATTTTTTACGCGGGTAGTCATGTCTCTTTCCAGATGTCAGTGACATAATTTGTATGCTCAGCATTTCTTGTGTGGAGATTTTTGTAGTGGAGGGGGAGAGAAGGGGAGGAGGACCTTCAGAAGGAGATGGGAGTTGGAAATATTAAGCTGTAGAATCATTGAAAGTGTTGCTTTTAATCTGTAACTATAACCATGTTTGTAGTGAAGTGTTAACTCTCCTACACATGAACACACTTAGTCTTTGCATAGATATTGCACTGGGTATTAAAATGTATGTCAGTCTGGAGAACAAAGAACACGTGACATTATGGACTGAATTCATAGTTACAATAAAAGGAGCAATGAAAATTCAATAAGGGGACTGGAACCAACAGTGTCTTTGTACTTTTTATCTCTGCTAGAGTTTCCAGAGGAACTGTTAGTGATTAAGGGCCTCATCCTGCGCACATTAGTGAGCCGTGCTTGCTGCTCTGTGAGCAGCACCCGGTGCTGAGAGCTCCCGCAGGCGGGACGCTGGGGCAAGAGCACGCAGCGCCTGCGTTCCCCACAGTTGGTAGCTGTTGGTGGACTCAGGGGATTTGGCAGAATGGGACCCGACAGGGAAAGGAAAGCAGAGGAGAGCAGTCATGTAAAGTTCATTTTGCCTTTATAAAACTTTGTAGGGATTGGAAACATGCAGCAACATCCAGTTGGCAGAGCAGATGAAACGCTGATGTGTGCTGTGTATGAAAACTAGACTTTATGGTTAGTAGGTCTCCAATGTAAAAGTTCTAAAAATAAATCCCTAAAACTGTTGCGACCCTTTTCACCATTTCATTTCCTTTACATTTCTGTGTTTGCAGTAAACACAACTTTGATGCTAAAACTGAAAGTGTTTTATGTGCTATCATTTTTTTTTAATGGAGACACTCACCTTGCTTTAACTTCAGTGGAATAGGATTGTGTTCAAAACACCGATATTTTGCTCTGACAAGATGTTTGGATGCAAGTCTGATATATTTCATAAATATTTCTTTTTCAGTGAAAATCTAGGTTTCTTTTATTAATCACAAAATTCTAGTTTTGAAGAATAATTATATGGAACATTCCCTGTTGATAAGGTATTTTTCTACATTTTAATTAGAAGGAATTGCTTGATTTCAATATAACCTGTTTTAATTGCATTCTTTATGCACCTATAAACTTTAATAGCCATAGACACTGATATTATTTTGGGAGTTTGTGAGATTATTCATCTAACGTGGTTTCAAGGGAGCTACATTTTTATTTCTTTTAAACTTTCTAAATAACAACTGAACTTTCAGCCTTTCCCTTGTATTTTTTCCTTGGATTAGTTTCAAGTTGGAGTGAAAGCCAGCAATTGTGAGGTAACGTGGATTTGACATTTTCTCATGTACCCCGCATATTATTTGCAGTAAGATTAGCATCAGAAGGACTGACTTAGATCAGTTGTCTTTGCTTATGCACACCCTATGTTTCTCAGTTATTTTTGGGGGTGGGGATGGGGAGTGGGGGGTAATATTTAGTTTCTCCGTCTAAGCATATGAAATCAGCTTTAGGTGGGTGTTTGTGTCACAGAAATTTCCAGGTAGCGTATAGGTGGAGGATAAAATGAAAGCAAAGAAGGTGCTGTAAAAAATTAGATACATTGGAATAGGTACAAAGAAGAACTCATGTTCTCTGAAATTACAATCCTGAAATGAGCAGCAAGGAGGTGATAAAGCAGCATGGATCTGTGTGGATAGAAGAGGCTGCTTAAACTCAAGATATAAATGATTTAAGCATCTTAGTGTATGGATTATAGTTGTCCTCAGCTAGGGGCAAATCCTGTCTCCAGTGACACATCCACCCATTTAAAATCAATGAAAGCTGGAGATGTGAGAGACCAGGTTTTGTGCTTCAGCTTTTGTCTTGTGTGACTGTTAGCAGAGAGTTCCCCTGAAACGCATCTGGGTAAGTTAAACTTGTCACCCTTGTGACAAGAATACTCACATAAGTAACCATAATAGTATTAGCTCTCTCAAAATATTTAAAGAATCTGGCCTTTGGCTAGTAATATTTTTCAGATGTTGCCTTGCTTTTAGCAGTATAAGGAAAATGACGTTTTCACCTTGGATTTATTTTGAAATTAAGTAAATGGCAGAAATGCAGTGCTCTCCTTCACCTGAATAAAACCTCTTTTAAGTTCAAAGTGTTCAGGTACATAACTCTAAGCTCTCTCTTCCTGATGCACAGTGGGCTACCTAGCTTTTTTTAAAATTCATGGTAGGGTCTCAGGGCAGGGCTGGCAACCTCAACTAAAGTAAACTGCTGCTTTTATTTCCCCATGACTTTGGTTCTGTTTTAAGGTCTCAAAAGACCACACAAGCCAGCTGAGCAGAGCAGGAAGAGAGATGAAAGATGGAGATGGCAATTTTCAAAAAGAAATTGTGCTGCAGCCGATGAGTTCTTTATGACTTCTACTTGAAAGCATAAATCAGCCCAGGTTCAATTAAACTTGCATCTAAATTGAACTAAATGAGATTTTCCTGGTTTAGAGTTACGGTATGAAAGTTTTGCACATATCTGAATAGCAATGGCTAGTTCTCAGGAAGCTGAAATCATGAAAGCTTTGAAGAGGACAGTGGTTTTAAAGCCCACTGCTGCCTCCCGCCCCGCAATTTTGTAATGTTGAAGGCTACCTTCTTCATGAAATATAAATACAAACAATATTTAAATAATAACCATGTGCTCTCCAAAAATTGTCTTAGTTGTTAATGTTGTCTTGGTGCTTAAAAGTTAATGGTGGTTTCAGTTGGCTTTTCAAAAACTTGCTAAAACCCCCTAGGTCTCAAGCATGACTGCAGGTAGTTTCAAAAGATTAATTCAAAAGGAATTAACAAACTCCTTTCTCTGGAAGTAAAGTAGCAGAGGCTGCTACAACAGGACCAGACTCTACATTCAGTAAACTGCCAGGTTGTATGACAGGTTTCCATTAGCTTGGCTTGCCTGAGGTTTACCAGAATCAGAAGATAGTGAATTGGCAGTGGTTTTTTGGTGGAGATATAGCGTACTCAACCAAGACTGACTTTTCATAGAAGGGTAAACAAAAAAGGCCTTGATGAATCATCACTAAATTTTCAGTATGAAATGTGTAGGGAATCTAAGAAAATCCTTGCAGTTTCTACTGAAATGAATAATTTCAGACAAGTCCTTTAGCACTTAGGTCCTTTAAATCAATCAACAAATTCTTGCTTTATAGAGGAATAATCACTTGTAAACAAATGGCTTCTGAAGCCATTGCCCGCCGATGGGAGTACATTGGCTCCTTTCATAGTTCTTGCAGATCCCATTTACATAAAAACCCAGCCGCCAAGCACTCAGCTAAAAGCTGCCGGTGTAATGTGAAGGCATTTTTTGAGCCAGAGCCACTTTATAAAGAAAAAGTGCTTGCTTGACGTAGACCAAAAATGACAGTGTAAGTGGATCACCTGCCTGAAAGGCTCTCAAGCAGTACGGCTGTCTGACCCTCATATCATCCTCTCCTGACCCCTCAAGAATTCCTTTGATCTCCCATGAAGACATCAGCCTCCAGGACTGTCATCGCCCTGCAGATGTCCGCCCCGCAGGAGGCGGTGGCCTGCGCAGGTACAGGTGCTGCGGCTGGAGCTGTCCCCGGTGTGCTCCAGAAGCTGCTGCTCTGTAAGGCTGAAACATTCAGTGGAACAGCTGCAAGTGCGTGAATGGTGGGTTTAATATTTAAAAACTTAAAAAAGGAGGAGAAGCCAGAGCATTTTCATATGCAATCTCTTCCCTCTTGTAATGCTGCCCATCAAATTAACAAATTTGGCATTGCTTTTGCTTATTTTTGAACATCACAATTTCACCACGTGACAGATCGCTTCTATACCTTGCCGCAAAGACTTTTCATCTAGAGAGCAAGGCTCTTGTTGTGGTCTTCAGTCTTTGTGTAAGTGAGCATGCTGACTCACAAAGCAAAACCTGAAACACTTGCAAAGGGTTTGTATAAAATCCTTCGTTATGAGAGTTACTCACCTTCTCATTTTCCAGACTGGCTGGCCTTATAACACTTAATACTGCTGGGTTATTACAACTCTGAGGAGTTTCACCAATTTTGCGGGGACTGTAGTAGTTTGCACTGTGGATGAGATTTCAAAGCGTAATGAAAGCACATGTGATACTCTTTTACTTCACGTCGCAACAGACTAGGAGAGCCTGAAAAGCAGTCTTCCAGCTGAGCAGGTGGCAGCTCGCAAATGAAGGGTACAAAATTCTTAGGAAACCCAAATTTGATCGCTCGTTGTGACCTGGCTCACAGACACCACTGAATACGAACAGTATTTGGCTGCCTGGGTCCTCTAAGACACTTTGGAAATCTCATCCCATACAGGAAGGTTGGGATCCATATGGTAAAATCAAAGCCCTGCCAGATGTAGCAGGAATTTGTATGCTACTACCCGACTCCTTGTATCAATAAAGAGATGTTTTTGTAAAATATGAACAAACTACAATTTCAATGGAATGTAATCATTTCAGCTCGATTGTGCTGATGGCACACAGCCCAGAGCCTCGGAGGCAACACGCCTTCGGGAGCGAGCCCAGCCTGCAGCTGGGCCTGAGCCACATCCTGGTGTGGAAGGAATGAGCCTGTACCCCGGGTTGTCCTCACCCTTGCTTTGGACTGAATTGTGCCTCTCAATAAATACGGAGGGGAGAGCATCTCTGCCCTGTTGAGTTAAGTTGCATAAGATCCACTTTTTAAATTTTTTCCCCCTAGTCTGAAGAGTTTTTAAAAAAAAAAAATTAAAAAAAAAAAAAAAAAGCCTGTAAGGTCAGATTTGAAAAGCTTTTGACTTTTGCTTTTGACCTTTTTAATTTTGTATTTTTCTTCTACACTGCAAATATATAATTTATAGGCAATTAGGAAAGGAAGCAAATTCAAATCTCTTCATTCTGTGAGTATATTAAAAGGTGATGTTTCAACATCATCACAAATCTGCCAGTTCACTAAAGGAAATTTAATTGATGCTTTTCAAAAGTGCCATTTGTATGAAAATAACACATTTCATCAAACCAACCAACCCACAATATTTTGACATTTTTCAAATAGCTCTTCTGACTAGTTCTGGCACAAGCAAAAGGAAAGATACTTGAGAATCACCCCAGTCTGGTCCTTTCTTAAAGTTCTGCTTACCACTCAGCACAGCCTTAGAAATCAGCCAGTGGCATGGAATGTTTCACACTGGAGTGATGCATTTCTTTAGTAAATGGGCTGAAAAGAAAGTAGGAGTGCAGTATTTCTCTCGGTTGTAATATGTTGATGAACCTGTCAGAGCAAAGACAAACCGCTTTGACTTCTCTGCCTGTTGGAGCACAGCAGCCAGGATTGTAACTGAGATATCACAGGACAGGTGCTTTGAAAATCACAAAATTTAAAGAAAGGATCATTTGGCTTTCCTACATGATCAAGAGGTTGATCCTTGCAGGTTTCAGCACACTACATCCCCATTTGCTCCTTGATCTTATGTGTTTTATGTTAATAAATAATCCTGTAGATTTGAAATGGCTTTTCACATAAGCAATTAATTTCTGTTCATTCTCAGCCTGTGACCCAACAGAAGTCTAATTTAAACCTTCTAAAGGTTATTTTATTAAAAAGTGAATTTTACTCCATTACACATAATCGCCGCTAATCACTGAGGTGATTCACAGGTATGAGAGATGCAGAATCAGCTCCCAGGTATGCTCTCAAAAATCCGTAATTTTGTTAATAAAAAAGCACCGTGGCTGTAAGCAAGAATGGTGGTTCTGCAGAATCTAGGAGCTGCATTGCTTCTGCCTTTGTTATTTGGTTTTTTTTCATGTGTTATAGATTTTAAATAAATCCGGGAAAATGTATAAATTCCACACTACACAGAATATTTAAAATCTTATTAGAACTGGGCCTTAACTGTTACCTGGAGGTCTGTAAATATCTGCAGTAGTTTACTGCTGCTAATGCTGTAATTACATTTCACGTTGACTCACACTTAGGCTGTTTTGTGTTTGTGTTCAGCAGTACAGTTTATTTGAAAAGTGCATAAAATATAAATATCCAAACTTCAAAGATGCTGTAGCAGAGGTAAATTGCCAAATGTTCTGTGATTTTCTCAATAGTTTTATGATAACATAAAGCCAGTGTTTCATCAAAGAATTTTTTTTTCTTCAAGAAGGATTGCACCAACTAGGTATAAATTATAAATCATATTCTGTTTTACATGTGAAATGGGAGCTCTGAAGTGTATCACACTTGAGCAGATGGAGGCTAGGTGTTTTCATGTTTTTCTGAGTCTATGTTTTGTTTGTGATGCCATGTTCTATATATTCTGTCCTTAAATTCCTTTGCATAGGGGCAAGAAACTATCGCCAAGTAAATACAATTATTGACAAGTGTTACTAGCAGTAGGGGGCAATGACAAACTCATCAGTCACACACACACGCACACACGCTGGAGTGACAATTGTAACACACAGAGTAATGAGCTAATCGGGCAGCTGTTCAGGTTTGATGACATCAGAGATTTTATTTAATAAAATAAGTTATCAAAACCAGTGAATTACAAAATGCTAAATATGTATTTGTTCATGTAGCCAAAGCTGTTTCTGGCTTTATTCATTCTAGAAGCATGCCTGAGTTTTGGTACAATTTAGAGAAACACCTTAGAAGGATGCTGTCTAAATTACAGCATGTTCGTTCATTATTGTTAATAAGCACTATTTTATTGTGTTTACACATTGCAAATGGAGCTGAGATTTCTTGTTCCTTTGATGGAACCTTTACTACAAGGTAATGACATATTAAAATCATATGGCATTTGAATGAAATTGTTTCCTGGCTCCGTTCGCTTGCAAACTGCTTTTAAGAATGAGGGGGTGAGGCAGTGGAGGGAAATGGCTAGTTTTGCAGGGCAGAGATGAGAAAACGCAGCCTCTGTGAGTGTTACACAGGCAGAGATGAAAGCAAAAGAACCGAGAAGCACGTTTTAGCCAAGAAAATAACCAGCGTGGGCTCCATAGATTTAGATTAAACCAGCTGTAAAACAGGAATTTCCGTCATTGTTATTGACCAGACTTTGAACACTTTTATCAGCTGCATGTGTTAATAGCTTGTTAATGATTGATGCTGAGGTCTTTTATGACACCAAATGAAAGT
>NW_009259531.1:3494929-3504089 GCF_000687185.1 Egretta garzetta | reverse complement strand
CTGCATATTTTCAGCTATGTTTTAAAACATTTATGCCTGCCAAGATTAGATAGGTTACACTGCAACTCAAGATAATACAGAACTACCCTGACTGCGCTGTTCATTCAGCCTTACATTGAACAGTAAAAATACAGTAAACCTCAAAATGAAAAGCTAAATTTTAGAAGGTGATGCTGTTCTGCCAGAGTGTATAAAGGAGGGTAAAATGTGTCGATGATTTGGTATGCGAGGCAAATAAATACCAGATTTGCAGAATACTGTCTAAAGAGAGCCTCGTTAAAATTGCTCCACTGTTTCAGTTAGGGATTTCTTGCATCCTTCATTTCACCTGGTTCAGCAAAGCAGTTCAGCATATCCTTAAACTCCAGAAAAGCGCATACAACACATTAGCACAATGCATTTCTTGTCTCTGTTGGCTGTGTATTCTAGAGCTTAACACAGCGATCTCCATATGAGTTTAGATAAGCCTTTGTAGACGATTCTGTGTGGTTATTTACTGCACAAGTAACCACATTCCTTCTCTTTTTTTGCCGAGTAAACCAAGAATCGACAGAAATCTGGAAACGCTGGGTACTTGGTATCTCCTCAGAAAAGCACAGGAAATGTGTTAGGTGTCTGTAAGATTTAATATGCATTTATTTTTCTCTGTTCACATTATTCCTTTTTACCATCACTGCTTGCCGGTCATAAATCCAATTAGTGAGCTTTCCACATTGCAATAAACTGCTCTTCAGGAAGAAAATTTGCTTTGTGAGCGAAGCCTTTTTTCTACAACACTATTGTAATTTTCTGGTTTTTCACTGCCTCACAAAGCATTTAAATAAAAGCAAAATAAGCTCTAGCACTGCATTTACCGCACTGCTCCCTCTTCCTGCAAAATACTTTTTCCACCTTCAAACAATTTTGCTCTAGCAAAAATTTCCTATAAGGATGAAACAAAGATATATAATAAAAATATAATAAAAACCAAGAGGTATGCATAGATCCAGCCCAGAATAAGCAAAAACCTAATTGCTGGTGCAGTTGTGTAAGATGGGAAAGATCCAGGTTGAAGTCTCTGGTCTGAATCAAAGACTTAAACCCAGTTTTTTTACGCTTTGAACAATTGTTCTCACTGCTACAGCAGTGCTGTGCTTTCTAGGTATGAAAAAAGAAACTCGGTTGAATACTGTCCTGCAGAAGGGATTGTCAAAACTGGTATGTTTTTATAAAAGTTTTATTTCCTGCAAATAGGTATTTCCTGAAAAAATATTACAGATTATATTGTTCAGCTATTTCTTTTCCTTTCCTTTAACCAAGTGAATTTTGACTTAACACACTACAGGCTTAAGTATTTGTGTTGGTTTCTCCAGTCTGTGTTAACTCTGCCCTGTTCCAAATGTTGCGGAGTTTAAATAGCACCAGAGAATATTGTGAGCCTTTCAAGATAACTCTGGAACAGAGTAGCCCTTGATTTTAGCTGTCATCCTGGACCTGGGTTAATTTTTTCTGTAGTATTGTGGTAATGAGTAATTCTAGGAATTGGGAACCCTGCTGTATATGTAAATGACACTGGTGAATTGTCTCTGGTCGCTGTGTCCCTTATTCTCATTATTTATTCATGCTTTTTTTTCCTTAGAAATAACAAATTAAACCTTAGGAGACTTGGAGGTTCAAAGGGTTGGTCATTAGTCTTTACTAAGTCCAGTTCTGTAGAGATTAGAACAGGAAACGCCACTGAATTTAACCGTTTCAGCATTTCACTGAGCCTAAATTCAGACAGCACTATCGCTTTTCTCAAAGGATATAGAAAAGCCTATTGTGTTATAAAGAAACTGATTTTTTTCATATCTGTTCATTGTAAGCAGTTCATTCTGGTTTCAGAGACATTAGTGGGTTTAGATATTCCTTTATGTAGAATAAAAACCAGCAGAAAACCCTGATGAGTTTTCTGACTGCATCCACTGCCTGTATGCGCTTTCCTGACTGGTTCATTGCAGACTGGAGTTTTTACAAATGAAACCAAGGCTGCAGGGGAGTGATATCTATTAGCAAATTAAGAAGTGGTGGCTTTGAATATATAGTAGTCATCATGAAAATGCCAGCTCTCACTATAATGTAGCATCAGAGAACGATGGCTCCTTTTTTAAAGGAGATTTCTGTAAGTAGCTGTTAACAAATGCTGACTCTATAATAGGAACCACTGTAGAACATGTACAAATACAAGAGAGGGAGAAGTGTCTGAGAACTTGCTGTTTGTTTTCAAAACTGTATCCTTTTTACATAGTCTTTAAGAAAACCTATTAGCAACAGTGATGCTTTGGCGATGCTCACAGAGGGCAACTGCAGCCCAGCAAAGCCTGCAGGTGCCTGGAAGGGCCATGAGCAGGAAAGTGCCTGCCCTGGTGTCACCCCTCACACCCCATTGCATAAAGCAGCATGGACAGATCAACGGCTACAGGTATTAATAAACTACTGCAGGAATTACTGCATCATCTCCTGCCTGTTACTCTGCAGTTAAAGCCCCAGGAAATGAAAAAGGTGGGTGACCATTTGGGGTAAGAGCAGACACGTAAGCAATTACTGTCAGTGATGCTGTGCAAGTTCTGTTAAAAAATGGAGGCTTCTGAATTGTCACAACATCTTTGACATCTTTGTGTCTCATCATAATTTACTAAAATTCATGTTTCACATGGTAATTTCGGGGTGCATACAAATTGGCTTTGCTGACCATCAGTAGAAAAACACTTGAGGAAGATTGTTCCCCTTTTTTTATGGAAGAACAATAAAATGTATAGGACCCAAATCGTTCATGGACTTGGGTCTCAGGAAGAGCTGTGTCAGCTGCATGCAAGGGAACTGGAAATTTGTCTAGTGTTGCAGGAACTGTAAAGTCTGTGCCACGCGGTGGTGAGGCTACATGGAGAAAGCCTGACACCAGCCAAGCCCAGCAATGACCCCTTGCAGAGGATCACTGCTCTTTCTGGTTTGGTGTTACCTGGAAAATCAAACTCCAGGAAACTGTGTGTCCGCATTTGTGAATGTATAGCAATGGTCCACCTACCTGGCCAAAAAGTAGAGTGGCAGCACATGGGGAAATCCTGGAGGGTGGAGAAGGCGCCTTTGCTAATGCCAAGAAGCAAGGTGTGCTCCTGCTCGCTGAGCAGGATCTGCTCTGGCCCCAGGATAATGCAGAGATTATTGACTGTCACCAACACAGTTTGTCAAGGAGATGCACGCTGGGAATGACAAGCACACTGGAGGAGTATTTGCAATGAGTCAGCAGGTGCTGGTATGATAAAACAGTCCAAAATATGTTAGACAGTGCTGCAGTGAAGGTGGATTAATTTTTCTTATAAATTTACAGTGAGCAGAGAAAAAGTCCACAGACATCAGAGAAACAATTTGTTACAGATTATTTTTAACTATTCATAAAAAGTTGGGGGTTAGGCCATTAAACTGGTTTCATTTTAAGAATGTGTGAATTGACTGGGACTGTCTCTGTTTTCACTGGGTTTAATGAGAGGAAACTGATAGGGGAGCTTTGAAACAAAGATAGAAGGTGTCACTGATGAGCCAAACCATTCTCCTTAAAAGTGGGGACAGGGTTTTTTTTTCCAGTAGTCTGTCCTAACCCTTCAAAAATAATTTAATTACTTTAAACATTCTTAAATTCTGGTTATTGTTTTATTCGAGTGAGAAATTCTCAGAATGTTGAAAAGTTTAAAATGTGTTGAAATGATAACGCTGATTTTTCTGACTTCAATAAGACCTATTTAAAAACCAAACTACAGATATCACTGTCTGAAGCAGAAAAATCTTTTTTGTTGTTGTTGCAGAGTGTGACCATTATTAAGTATCTTTCATTTTACTCATACGCAAAAAAAAAAAAGCAAAGGGAGAAAAAAGGTATTTGTATTCTGAAAAAGAGACATAGTAAAAAGAAGAGAATGTGACCACGCATTCAGCGGTAAAAAAATATTGCCTCACTGATAGGGTTGCTTGTGCAAATGGTCCCTGAATGTTTTCATGCTTGTGAGATTTTTTTTTTTTTACCATAGTCATGCGAGCTGTGTGCTGCTGAGCTCCTGCTGAGCAACAGTGGAGGAATTACTGGAGCTTCATTCACAGTTTCAAAACTGTTTTGCATTAATGGACAGCCTGAACTGGATTTGGGTTAGGTTTCACTCTGAGCTGTAACTCTCCCTCTCCACCCCCTAAAATAATAATAATAATTACAAAAGTATGAGCTAGGACTAGCGTCTCCACCTCCTGTTCATAACGGAGCAAACCAAATATTATTACATACATTATTGAAGGGGTGAGGAAAGTTAGAGGTCATGAACTGAGCTGTATGAATAGCTGGAGGTCAGATCAATCCCAGCCATGTATTTCATGGCTGAGGCTTCAGCCCATAGAGACTGGTTTAGTTATACTGCCTTCTACCAGCTGATAGCATATTCTAATTTAAACCACAAATTAAATTAAATAGTGAAGAAATATATAAACTAAAGAATTCTTCAATGTTTAGTAGACAAGTAACTAAAACATAATTTTTTTTTCTTTTTATTAATGTATGGGGAGGAGTGAAGGGGAGGGAAGCTGCAGACATGAGGATAGGTGTAGTACTTGGAATAAGGTAGAATTCAGGGCAAAATAATACCTGTTCTGTGTCTTAGTAGTAATTGTATGAAGAGATGCTAGTAAGGTAAGAGGAGAATTGCCTGACACGAGAAATAAGACCTTTTTTGGAACATTCGCTGACTCTCAATGGGTAGCAAAGGATCTCAGATTAGACACCCAAAAATTAATGCACATGATACCACTGTGTCCTCTGAATCTATCTCTAGGATCAGATAGACACTTTTAATTGCAGTTTTGGAATTAGATCAAAATACTGGTGAACCATGAATACAGAGTTTTGCTAATGGACTGAGAAGGGGAAGGGGGGAAGGTGGGGTTTAGGGCAAACCAAGCTGATTTTGTTTGCATCAGACCCCTTTGAAGTGGCAGCAGTTTGTAGCTGCTTTGTGTTTTGCGTTGCTACCTTTTCATATCTGAAGATTCAAACAATAGCTCCTGGTTATTATCCCACATATTATTGATTAAAAGCTTTGCCCAAAGACCTTCCATCTCACTTTCCAGCTTAGCGTGATTTACTTTTCTTTTTACTCCCTGTAACATATGATTAATGTTGAGCTACAGAGTCCCAGTGAGATGAAGCAGAGTGTCAGGTAAGATTTGTCAGCTCGGAAGTATAGATTATTTTATGTTTCTCGAACTTTGTGGGCCCAGGGAACACAGATCTTGATTGTTAAATCCATCCACACTTTCCCTAGGGCTATAATATGCCAAAAACATTAAATAGCCCACTTAATACATAACCTCATTCTGTATGCTTGACTATTTTGTTTTTAATTTTTCTTCCCTTTCCAGGCTGCTCAAATGAAATGGGATCAAAGAAAAAAAATTATCCTCACTGGATTTTGTTAAAATATTAATAGGTTAGGGTTGACTGGCTAAATTGAATATCTATGCTGATCTTGCTTGCATGTTTAACTTGTGCTTAGGAAAATATGTTTCCTAGGTGATAACCTTTTATGTACCAGCCTGACTTCATTGAAATGCATAGAGATAAAAATATGTCACACTCCATGGCCATGCTATTCTTGTGAGGCAGTGTGATTATTCAGATGATAATTGACCCCCACCTGTAGACAGCTCAAATTCTGTAGTCAATCATTCCATTTGATGTTAAAATATGTGAAAGTACAATTATATAATTTACATTACAAATCATCCTGAATGCCAGGCATCTCAGAACCACTGACAAACGATAGGGAAAAAAGTCAATAAATGAAGTGAATTACACTAGGCAAAGAATTCAACTTTTCTTATTTGCCCCTGCACAACAGCTTTTATGTGGGTGTTGTCGATGGAGCTCAAACAGGTATTGCTTAGTGCTGAATTTGACTGCCTTTCAGCCCTTTCCTAACTTTGGTGATGATACTTTCTGGATAAGAATACCTTCTTTCACTGTGGAGATGAGCGTCCTCACCAGCAGATAAAGGTAGAAATGCATCCATGTCAGCACAGATTCACACAACAAAGGCTGTGGGCCAGTGAGTTGTGCTCCAAATACTCCAACCTTTAAACTCATGTTTCTGTAGACTTTGCTGTGTATTTTAAAGCTATACAGGGCAGTTAAAAGAGCGTATTTGTACAACCACAGATTGCTGTTTGTCATGCACCTGCTTACGACCTGTTGCAAACTCTGTTGTCAGTGCTCAAACAATGTGGACAAAACTGAATCCAAACCAGCTTGTACCATTCCTGAATAGTAAATATATGCAGTGGTGGCTTAGATTATGTTTCTGGATCATCCCAGTCTGTCTGTCTGAGTGTTGGACACCAAGAATCTAAACTTCGTGTGAATTTTATGGTAGGTGAAGATTTTTTTAACTGTGTCTGGTTTTCTCCTCACATTGCTTTGGATCCTTCAACCCCTTTACAGCAATCCCCATGACGTGGCTGCAGATACTATCATCTCAGACATGGACTATTCCTGAAATTTCAAGTCTAAGCATTGAAATCCTCTATTTATTTATGATTACTCAAAAAAAGAACCTTCTTCTTGAGCAATTATTCCACAGATCTGTAGTGGAGCATTCCAGTCTGCTGAGCAAGACAAGACCCAGCTCAGGAATATGTAATCAACCTTATAGCAAGAGAAACCACACTGTTAAATCAGCTGAAGTGCCGAACAGTGAGCCAAAGAACCAACAGAAAATATTTCTGCTGGTAAAACACAACTTAATGCTCCTCTTCTGGTTCTCCTCATGCCATTTTAGATGCTTACTCCTTAGCTTAATGCTGAAGAGCCGTAGGAAATATCAAGTGTTAATTTTTTTCTCTTTAGTTTTAAATATGGCATTGTTTTGCTTTACTATACTAAAGACTTCATCAACCACAGATTCTCTCTTTTGACGCTGCCAGTAACCATTTGGTCACAACTTCTTCACTGAGAACATTTAGGTTCAGATGATCTTGGGGAACAGTGGTGTCTATGTGAAGGATTCATCAGCCAAGCAACCACTGATTAATAATTATCATGCTAGTGAAAATTTTTAATATGGACCAATTTTGAACTTAGTTACAAGATTTTATTAAATAATTAATTAAAAAATTAAGAGATCATGTTGGCTTATTTACAGTCTATCTGCAATAACAAATAAATGGAATTCGTCATCTAGATCTACAACAAATAGTTTAAGCAGCTATACAGTGAAAATACTGCATGTGGCTTAAGCCTCTGTTTCTTAGTAATGAAGCAGCCCAAATATAATTTTTAATCCTGGCCTTCATACTCTAAAATTGCTAATTAGAGTATTGTCCTTTGTCCTAACATTCATTGGAAAATAATGGAAAATGCCTTCGTGTCCTGATGTATACTTTTCTGCAAAAGTGTGCAGAACATCATCATTTCTTCAGCTCTTCTTTCTTTCATAAAGGTGACACCTTTCATAGAGCAAAATCCAGATGATGTAAAATTGATAAAAATATCAGCTTCCCAAGGACGAATATTCTAACATTCATCACAAAGCAATTGCAAAATTTTATGCGCTCAAATGCTTCATTTTACATTACAAAACAGAGTTATGAAATTGTTTCAAACAGCCTGAGCATCCCAGATACATGAATGGAAAGGCCATATTCAAAAGGCTCTGGTTTACCATGCAGTCTTATTTCTCTGCTGCCAATGCAAAAGACAGGTATCTTTCCTGGCAGTTCTCCTGTGAAACTTCAGCTCTTCTCATCACTCTGAATTTGAGAGTCCAAGCAGGAGTATCCTCAACTAATATTTTGTTCCTGCTGTGAGCAGGAAGAAATTCCCAGTTTTGCTCAATGTAGAGCAAGGTTGTACCTAGTCAGGGTAATTTCCAGTCAGGGAAATACATACTTCTCACTTTTTTTTTTTTTTTTAAAAAAGACTGTTTTCCCTAGCTCCTTTTTAAAATGGACCACTACTGGGAGCTGCATTCAGGGCTGCCATGAGTGGCTGCAATTCTTCTGACCTCAGCAAAATTCCTCAATCATTATCCCAGGTGTGAATTTGGCCCGTTGTCTTTAATTAAAGCACCAGCCTGCTCTCAGTAAATTTCACACCCTGTACAAGCATCAAATTATGTTCTTCAATTAGTTGTATCTTTTCTTCTACCCTTTTAATTTCAGGCCCATCAAAGAGCTGGTTTACTAAATCAATTTCAATGGGAATTTACACATTGTGAATCATAATGGGATGCAAAATTGACTTGGCTAATGAATAGTTAGTGGCTTTGGGGTTAATAGTTTTGGGTTTTTGTCTCAGGTACTTTGTATTAAATTTAATTTTGATATTGCTTTAATGAACACAATGTATTACTTCTTTTTTCACCCGGCCCCATCTAAGGTGTATTCTCTTTGCCTGCCTCAATTGATTTGCTTTATGAATAACTGTATGAGGTTTCTGTTTAAGAAAAGCAATTCTGCTTGTCCCGTTTCTATGCACTAAATATTTTAGTCATGTATAAATTTGAAATAGAGAAAAATCTGTATGTTATAACAGGGATGAAGAAGAAGTTACTTATAGAATACTTTTAGGCATTCATGGAACTCCTCCATGAATAAAAATTAGTACAACAGCTATCCTGCTACCAAGGTACAACCTTGGTATAAACAAGACATGTCACCACCTCAGTAATTTTTGGGGTTCGTGTTTACGGATATCAGTTTTGCCCAGGAGACACTTGAAAGTTCACATCGGTGCAGCCTCAACAGGCTGTCCCATGCAGGCTGTATGAGTCTCTGTCTGGCTGTAAGGGCTGGATTTTAGCAAGCCTAGAAGAGGTGTTCTGTAAAAGTTTCTGTCCGTGCGGTACTAGTTATATGATGCAAATGTTACTTTCAAGTTCTAAGTTTTCATTACCTCCCCAAATATATACCTTTCTTACAGAAATTTTTAAAAAGACAGCACCTGGCAGCATAAAGACTGAGTCAATTTTCTGGTAATAGTCTTGGAAATAGCTGCACTATGATGAAAAGTACTGTTCCCAAGAGGGTCACTATCCCAAGCCTACTGACACCCAGGATCTATTGAGTCAACAAGATGGTAGAATTAAGATGCTCATGAAAGAGCTCTTCC
>NW_009259531.1:3487899-3494916 GCF_000687185.1 Egretta garzetta | reverse complement strand
GGCCTCATTAAGAGAAGGCTGCTCACAAGGGACTTTGGGTGGGATTTTGAGAAGATGCTTCTCACCTGGCACAATAGCATGTGTAATCACGGCCACGTACCAACTTCTCATGCCTCGGAAACGATGTCTAGAGAGCCGGGACACTGTCCCTATCATCACTGCATATGATGCCCCTCATCATAGAGTAAGTTTATCCATTGCAACATTGCCAGTTTTTCAAAGATGACCCATTGCTTGGTGTGTGGACTATAGCGCATCATTTCCATATGTTTCTGGGTAAAGAATCTAACAGTGGGTGCTCTTAAGCTGAGGTTTTTAAGAACAAAAAGAGAACAGCAAATAATTTTTCACACTGTCCCAAGAGAAGCCTGTGCAGTTTTTTTGCCTCAACATTGAGAGTAAGGCACCATTTTTAATAATAAAAATAGCCAGAATTTTAACAGGAAGGATTTGTTTAAAAATGCAGTGGATGACGTGGATGTGTGCTTCAGAGCATGGGTCTGCGCTTAACAAATGTGGTTTAAGTTTTCTTTATTCAAACACATCGGGAATATAAACACCAGAGAAAAGGGAGAAGACTAGTTAAGGAGTAATGCCAGCAGGATGATAAATGGGTATAAGATGACAAGGTGTAGACTTAAGTTTAAAGCAAACTATTTCTGCCTATCTGAGGAATGAAGTTCAGCAACTTCAAGAGGAGTACTTGAAACAAAGTCCAGCTACAGCCCAAATTTAGTAGTCCATGAGTTAACTGTCTGAGTTTCAGGTTAATGGTACTACAGACACAAAGGCATCTGAGCTGGCTCTCTGAAGAGCCAGGTTGTGCCCAACTGAGCTGGACATTCATGACATGAACATAACTACCCTGCTGCCGGTGGTGAGCCATAGCTAATTAAGCCCTGGTGGACCTGAGCTCATTTATACTGAGGCACTGAGGTGTCTCTGCACCATGAGCTGCACTGTGTCCCTTAATACCTACTTTTCCCAGTTTTGCTTATTGCGCAGTGTATCCTAGCATCCCTTGTTTGCATGGATAATGGAGCCTGATCACATTTTGAAAGCAGGTCCTTAGGTACTTTGTAAAGGCAACAGTGACCCTAGAGACCTTAGAATCATAGAATCACTTTGGTTGGAAAAGACCTTTAAGATCATCAAGTCCAACCTTTAACCTAACCCTGCCATCCCACCACTAAACCATGTCCCTAAGCATCTCATCTATCCTTCTTTTAAATACCGCCAGGGATGAGGACTCGACCACCTCCCTGGGCGGCCCATTCCAGTGCCTGACAACCCTTTTGGTGAAGAAGTTTTTCCTAATGTCTAGCCTAAACCTGCCCTGGCGACCTTGTGGTCTCACATGTTCTAAGTAGAAAGTATCTGGACAGGTAATTCTGTATTTGCCTTTGTCAGTATATGCTGTACCTGTCTGTGCAGGCTGACCAGCTTGGGCCAACCACTACTGTGGGGAGAACTCGGGACATGGTAGACTTCTGTGTGTGTCCAGGTTAGTATTTGCAGTATTTCTGCACCAAGCATTGCCACAAGAATTACTGCAAACTGCACAAAACTGCTGTCTGTTATTTGTGGTTCTGGAGATTGCATGTCTACATCTTTTCCATACTTCATATTCCCCCGTGTCTTCATTTTGTGTTTCTTTTTGGAAAAGATTTGTGTCAAATTGTTATGGAAGGGAGAATAAAATATATCAGAGGCTCTAACGTTTTTATGTACACCAACTTTTTTTCTGCAATTCTTGTCTTTTTTTTTATGAAGGAAAAGAAAGATTACTATGTGCAAAGGAGAAAAAAAAGTTCTCAGGTAGAATTGGAATGTGATAGTACAAAGTTGCCTACCCAAATATTTGAGAGACAGGAAACATGCTTAGATGATCAGTAGTGGCTGTGATCCTGTCGGGAAAATGGAACTGAGAAAAACTTGGGTTTGATAACCTGGGCTGAAGCACAGTTACTTTTGGAGATACTGTATTATCTTCCCATTGCCTTCTGATAGCTGCATGAGAGAACGGTCTGCTGACAGTCCATCAGGTTGGCTCTGTGTTCTTCTCAATACTCCCTTTTATCAGCAGTCACCACGTTTCTCTTTCTACGGCCAGATCCAATACCCACTGAAGTCCACGGAAAAACTCCCAGGGTCCTATACCCTACTGTGCTATGTGAGCCAAAGCATGGGTTTTTGAGTCCACTACATCTGGTTCATTAGATGCTGAAATGAGTTTTGCCAGAAAATAATGACTCCCTTCTACAGGCAACGTGTTACATTTGTAAGAAAGGCAGAGTCAGTGAACTAACCCAAATCTCCTAATTCTTTGCATTCAGTCACAAAGGGCTGGATTCCTGGCTGACGTACATCAGCGTTGTGCCCAGCTTTATGCTACCATAAAATGTCCTGAGATGTGTGTGGCTCAGGTTGTTTTAAAAAAGGATATTTTATTAATGAGCAAACATAGGAAAGAATATTTTAATGTGAGTCTTAGTTTAAATAAGTATACAGTGCAGGAAGGAAAAATATAACCTGCAGCTATGTTTCTGCAATGAATGTGATTCTAGTATTTTAAAGTTCTGTATAGCTTACCAAAAATCATAGATATGCACTAGCAGCAATGTATGCAGCTCATGTTCAGCTACATGTCTTACTGCCTCGGCTGCTTATTTTTGAGCCATTGTACTTAGGATAAACAATGGAGAGACTGCTGCAGTATTGCTGGCATTACACATCAGGCATTAAAGACAATTAATGGGCTTTAACTTCCCAAATTACTTAAGAGCCTTCAGAAGAAATCTGGAGAATAATTTTCAGTCATTGGAATGAAAATGTCACAGTTTTGTGCTTTGGTAAATAACCGGTTCACAGAGATGTCTTACTTATCACTGTGGTATGCTTATTCATTAAGGGCTAATTGCAGAGGTCTCTAAATGAAACACCGCAAACCACATTCCACTCCAGTGCCAGTTTGTTTAAAGTCTGCAAAGCTTTATTATTAGCACGATTTAATTATGAAAATGGCAACCATGGAGAATTCTGAACACATTCTTTCCCTTGATCATTAGTTACAGGGCAAAAATGAAACACTTTCAACAATGAAGGGTTCATATTTCAAGCTTATACAGTAGCTGCTAAAAGGCTATACTCAGAAAATCAATTTTATTAAAGTCCTTCAAGCACTAAAGGGACTTCCATGCAACTAAGCAATTTTAAAAACATGTCCACAAGCAGTGACTTTTTGATTCATGTTTTTAGCAGAGTTATATTTTCACTGTTTTCAATATTGTCCCCCAAAGCAGGGTCAGAAATGGTTTGAAGGGGGGAGAAGAGGTGAGGAAAGCATGTTCTGACATAGCTGTGACTTGCATACTTTACCTTAAGGTACTTAAAAGAGGACTATGAACTGGATCTGAGAAGCCTAGCATGCTCCTAACTAAAACAGATCAAAAGTCAATGGTGTTTTCACCTTTTTCAGCTTTCCTCTGCAGCCCAGGAAATTAAGTTTGGGGGACTACTAAGAAACAGTGTGGACTCTGGATTTTTTTAAAAAAGGAAGCTGTGATTTGAGCTAAAAATAACAGGAAACTCTTTTCCTAGAGATAAAAGGGAATGACATGTATGGTAAAAGTATGAAAAGAGTTCACGCATTGCTCTGCTCCTAGAGAGATGACAGGGAGAGCTGTGTCTGTATTTCAGGGCCCAACATCACTGGACCAATGGAAAACTGAGTGCAAGTCCTCTGAAGTCACCGAGTTGTAAAATAGATTATTGCCCTGATCCAAAGTCCTTTGACTTCCATGAGTCAAAACTTCCCAAATTAGCGGACAACCCTAGCTAAGGGTAAGAGTGTACAAAGTCTACTAGTGGATCCTGAAATTTCAGAGAATAAAAAAATCTTAGTCTTGTCCACAGGACAAAATAAGCTATCATCTAAAATAAAGTATCAATAAAACATTGCTAATGAAGTAAAAGATAAAGAGAAAAAAGAAACAAAAGCAGATGAAATAGGTGCCTTAGAAGGGTTGTCACTACTATTAAGAAAAAATAATGTGAAGCAGATCTGTTCCCTCTTATCGAGAATCTACTTTTACTTTGTTCCTTGTTATTTATATACCTGCTTTCCAATTCTTTTCTTGTTACTTCATTTTTTTCAGACCCATATTTCCAAATGCACTGTCTTTTAGTCACTCAATAGCCCAAGCTATTCCAGATCCTCAAGTATGCTTTTCAGACAGATGAATAATGAGTATAAAATTTTTCACATGTGGTATCTAAAATACAAGTACAAGGGCTGAAAGGTGCTGCCGTCTAAAAGAGTTGTTTCTGCATCTGCCATTTAAAAAAGAACATCTTCATAAAGTCACTATCACCCACATAAATACTGCTGTGCAGTTCGGTAGGGAGAATCCAGTGTCTGCTGTTCAAGTGGGGATATTGCAGCAGTTCAGATGTGCCTTGGAAGGGCTTACTGTGCTCAGAGTGGGCTGCTGCTTTCTGCCCTGCTAAAGCAGGTAGGGCCTGGTGAACTCCTAGTAAATAGTTTCCACTGTATATTTACCAAAAAAACCCCAACCCCCACAAACACAGCTCAAAAAAGCTCAGGCCCCCAAAACTTTGGCTGTATTTGTAGTGCATGGGCAGGATTTTCAAATGTCTGTTGTTTGGCTTAATGATCTTCCTATTTAACACAGTTATGAACCTTGCAACAGCTTAGTGGAAACAAACTGAAGCAACCTGGCAGTGAGTTAGAAAAATTATGATCAAGTGCATGTTTGTGTATACATCCAGTATTGCAAATATTCCACGCTGCAAGCACTGAGGTCAGTGCAACATGTTTTATCAATTTTAACGTGTGAATTAATCCAAATTCTCCACGTACTTCAGATTTAGCAGCAATGGATCAGTGAAGTCATTACATTCTTTTTTTATTTTCATATGATGGGATTGTTAGACCTTAAGTCTCTGGTGACAGCGATAAATATCCATCATTAGGTATGAGTGATTATGACAGGCTGTTCTAGTTCTGCCTGTGAAAGATCATTTCCTTCTGGGAGCCATAAGGCAGGCAACTGATGAGGGAAAAAACCTGTTCTTGGTAAACTTAAAATGCATAAATCAAATTTTTTGATCCCAATGTTGGCTGTGGTAATTTTCAGTCACATAAAATTAGGTATTGATATTGTCTGTTTCTCCAAAATTTGAAAATCCTACAGGAGTAGCCACACTTGGGCCCTGGCTTTCCTCGTGGCTTGGACGCCCCAGCTCCCTGCAGCCCCAGGAGCGATTCCCCTCACTGCTTCTCATTACTTTTAACTGTGCTAGTGGAAAGCACTCAAACACTACAGCGACGAACAAACCTTCAAGCGCTCAGACCTGAACACGTCCAGGAGTGTTGGGTCTCTGGACAGCCTGCATTTCAGGCCACACTGGTGGAAGTGGAGAGAGAAGGAAAGGCAGTGTTGAGCAGACGGGCTTTTCCTTGCAACATGAGTTGCTTGGCACCACCTCAGTACGAGAGCCACCTTGAGTGGATATGGAGGAAGAGGGTTCAAATATTAAAGAAAAGCAGGTGTCACGCTCCATGTTGAAAAAGGGCAACACAGTTTGAATTGCAACTCGTTCCTGATGCTGGCTGAAAACTGGGTTCTGTCTTGCTCAGCAGCAGTCTAAAGAATTCTGCGCAATTCTGGTTCAGAGTGAAAAACCCTTGGGTTTAAAAAAGGTGAAGTGGATTATGGGGGGAAATTATTTTTGACCTACGAATAGGTTATTAAGCATTAAACCCAATGTCTCATTTCAGTGTCAAGATCTGGATTCTTATTTTATAGAAAACATTTGTGAAGAAAAGTAAAAGAAAAAATGAAGCCTCCCCAAAATGATTGTTTTAAACTTTTTAGACTACAGAGGGATCTTTACCAAAATAACATATATTCATGAAAGGCTTTGATGTTCCAAAGGAGCATTACCCCCAACCACATCTGCAAAATCAAGGAAAAATGTCTTGCAGCTACACAGCGTTCTTCATTTTACTCATGCAAGGATGAGTCTCGCCTACCCAGGGTCTTTCAGAGAAGGCTCAGTTCTCCTTCAGCTCACAGTAAACATTGGCTTCTTGTGCAGGCGGCTGAGGAGAAAAGGCAATGTCTGTTCCCTCCTGCTACTGCTGAGCAGGACCCTGTGAAGTGCCGTTCGAGATATTAGCTTAACATAGTGTTTCAGGACACAGAAATCCCTTGACCACCTCTTTGCTTCCCCCTCATTCACTCTACGGTTGCCACTGTCTTCATCTGTGCTTTTGCCTCAGCTAATTTATTTGAGCTTAGCTTGGCTTTTGCCACGTTCTCTTTTCTGTTGTTGATATTATTGACCATTTTGGGTGGTGACAAACAACTGAACAATATCAATAACAATTTATTTGGTACTCTAATTAATGAATTTACCCTGTGACTCAGCTGCAATGACAACTATGTGTTCAAGTATAAGCCTGTGAATGGAGGAGCAGTACTCACAGGCTCAGGTGCTGTGTTCAGACCAAGCAACCTATAAATTCCTCTTGCATTTTGAAAGATCAAGGAACACAAACCCCTCAGAAATTATCACAGTTCTGTTGATGTCATAAGAGTTGTAGTTCTAATGATTTAAATTCAGAGCAAACCTTTCAAATAATCAAGTAAATTTTCTAACAATGACCAAAACCTGTAAAAGCCTCTTTATTACATTTGACTACAACATATTTTTTATTTCAGTTTAGGAACAAGTAGCTGAACCAATAGGAATACACAAATGTTGGGTTTAAAATAAAATACTGTAGTGGGGACAACAAATTTGATAGGAAATGGGGAAAAAAAAAAAAAAAAGTCTGATAAGTTGCAGTAAACTTCCCCACATGTAGCTGGAGCAGCTCTTAGAGCTGCAAGGGGCCGTCCTCATCAGCCATCCCCAGGTGCCCCTGCATGGTGCCCCTGCCTCCAGGCTCCCCCAGGTAAGGCTTTGCAGCCCTGTTTCAAATCTTTC